>NC_091985.1:194751302-195098457 GCF_044704955.1 Pristiophorus japonicus
GAGGGAGAGGGGGGGAGGGAGAGAGAGAGAGGGGGAGCGAGAGAGAGAGAGGGGGGAGGGAGAGAGAGAGTGGGGGGAGGAGGGAGAGAGAGAGTGGGGGGGATGAGGGAGAGAGAGAGTGGGGGGAGGAGGGAGAGAGAGAGAGAGAGCGGGGGAGGAGGGAGAGAGAGAGAGAGAGGGGGGAGGAGGGAGTGAGAGAGGTGGGAGGAGGGAGAGAGAGAGGGGGGTGAGGAGGGAGAGAGAGAGGGGGGTGAGGAGGGAGAGAGAGAGAGGGGGGGAGGAGGAGAGAGAGAGGGGGGAGGAGAGAGAGAGAGGGGAGGGAGAGAGAGAGAGGAGGGGGGAGGAGGGGGCGGGGAGGAGGAGGCGGGGGAGGGGGAGGGGGGGAGGGCGTGGGGGGCGTGCGGGTCGGGGACGGACGGCGGCGGTCGCGGGGGGGGAACGGGTGTCGGGTCTCGGGTCCGGGGGGGAAGCAGATCTCGGGTCAGCGCGGGGGGAGCGGGTCTCGGGTCGGGGGGAGCGGGGGTCTGGTCGGGGGGTCGGGGGGAGCGGGTGTCGGGTCTCGTGGCGGGGCGGGGGGGGAGCGGGTGTCGGGTCGGGTCTGGTCGGCGGGGTGGGGGGGAGCGGGTGTCGGGTCTCGTCGGGGGTGGGGAGCAGGAGCTGGCCGTGGGAGGAGCCTCATTCACGCAGCCCCAGTGAGGCCATTCAGCCAGGGCTAGGGGCTGCGTGCTTCGGGCCCCTCCCACACAGTTTGGCGCCTGGAGCTATTGCACTTGCGTGCCGACTGTAGCGCGCATGTGCAGAGGTCCCGGCACTGTTTTCAGCACCGGGACTTTGCTCCGCCCCCCCCAACGCTCGTGCTGGCTGCACCGAGGGCCAGAGGACCTGTAAGTAGGTGGAGAATACCGAGGATTTTTTTAGGCGCTGTTTTAGGCGCGAAAAACGGGCGCCCTGTAGTTCGGGCGATCTGTAGTTCTGCAGTTAACTGTTTCTCTGGTCAACTATTTCTGCAGTTCTCTTTCTGCATTTCCCTAATTCTTTGTTCTCTATTTTTGCAGTTCTATTAATCTGTGGTTCTCTCATTCTGTTTTTTTCTAGATCTGCATTTCTCTAGCTCTAGTTCACTTTTTCTGCAGTTCTCTAATTTTGCAGTTCTCTAGTTCTTCAGTTCGCTAGTTCTGTAGTTCTCTAATTTTGCTGTTCCCCTGTTCTTCAGTTCTCCAGTTCTGCACTTCACAACTGTAGTGCGCACTCTTTTCAGCGCCGGGACCTGGCTCCGCCCCCCCACAGCTCGTGCTGACTGCGCCGAGGGCCAGAGGACCTGTAAGTAGGTGGAGAATACCGAGGATTTTTTAATGCGCCGTTTTAGGAGGGGCGCCCGTTTTTTTTCTTGTGGAAACTTGGGCCCCAGAGAACTACAGAACTAGAAAACAGAAGAATTAGAGAAGAGGAGAACCAGAGAACTGCAGAAATAAACAACTGCAGGACTTTAAAAATGGAGAACTACAGTACAATATAACTACAGAAATAGAGAATTGAAGAACTAGAGAACTACAATATTATTGAACTACAGAAGGAGAGAACTGAAGAACTGGAGAACTACAGAACTAGAGAGCTGCAGAAATAAAGAACTGTAGAACTCGTGAACTGCAGAACTAGAGAACTACAGAACCACAGAACTACAGGAAGGAAGAACTGGAGAACTGAAGAACTGGAGAACTACAGATCTAGAGAACTGCAGAACTAGAGAACTGAAGAACTGGAGAACAGCAAAATTAGAGAACTGCAGAACTAGAGAACTGAAGAACTAGAAAAATTCAAAATTAGAGAACTGCAGAAAAAGTGAACTAGAGCTAGAGAACTACAGATCTAGAGAAAACAGAATTAGAGAACCACAGATTTATAGAACCGCAAAACTAGAGAACAAAGAATTATGGAAATGCAGAAATAGAGAACTGCAGAAATAGATGAACAGAGAACAGTTAACTGCAGAACTACAGATCTAGTTAATTACAGAAATGCAGAATTAGAGTTCAAGATAACTGGAAAACTAGAGATCTGCAAAAATACAGAACTAAGAGAGCTGGAGAAGTGCATAGCAAGAGAATTGAAAACAATAGAACTGCAGACCTGGAAAACTGAACAACTAGAGAAATGCAGAACTAGAGAACTGAAGAACCAGAGAAATTCAAACTCGAGAACTGAAGATGCAGAGAACTACAGAACTAGAGAACTGAACGAATAGAGAATTGAATAAATAGAGAACTGAAAAACAAGAAAACAACAGAACTAGAGAGCTGAAGAACTATAGAACTACGGAACGAGAGAACAGAAGAACTAGAGAACTATGGAACGAGAGTACTACAGAACTAGAGAACTGAAGAACTGAAGAACTACAGAACTAGTGAGCTACAGAAATAGAGAACTGTAGAACGAGTGAACTGCAGAACTAGAGAACTACAGACCCACAGAACTACAGGAAGGAAGAACTAGAGAACTACAGAACCATAGAACTGCAGCACTAGAGAACTGAAAAACTGGAGAACAGCAAAATTAGAGAATTACAGAACTAGAGAACTGAAGAACGAGAGAACTGCAAAACTAGAGAACTGCAGAAAAAGTGAACTAGAGCTGGAGAACTGCAGATCCAGAGAAAACAGAATTAGAGAACCACAGATTTATAGAACCATAAACAAGAGAACAAGGAATTATGGAAATGCAGAAATCGAGAACTGCAGAAATAGATGACCAGAGAAACAGTTAACTGCATAAATACAGATCTAGTTAATTACAAAAATGCAGAATTAGAGTTCAAGAGAACTAGAAAACTAGAGATCTGCAAAAATACAGAACTAAGAGAGCTGGAGAACTGCATATCAAGAGAATTGTAAACAATAGAACTGCAGAACTGGAAAACTGAACAACTAGAGAAATGCAGATCTAGAGGACTGAAGAACCAGATAAATTCAAACTAGAGAACTGAAGATGCAGAGAACTACAGAACTAGAGAACTGAACAAATAGAGAATTGAATAAATAGAGAACTGAAAAACAAGAGAACAACAGAACTAGAGAGCTGAAGAGCTAGAGAACTACGGACCGAGAGTACTACAGAACTAGAGAACTGAAGAACAAGAGATCTTTGTAAATGAAGAACTAGAGAACAGAAGAACTGGAGAATTACAGAACTAGAGAACTGCAGAACTAGAGAACTGCAGAACTAGAGAACTGCAGAACTAGAGAACTGAAGAACTAGAGAACTGAAGAACTAGAGCACTGAGGATCTACAGAACTGAAGAAATAGAGAACAGACAACTACTGAACTGCAGACCTGGAGAACTACAGAACTACAGAAGGAGAGAACAGAAGAAATACTGAACAGAAGAACTAGTGAACTATAGAATTAGAGAACTGCAGAACGAGAGGAGCAGAGAACTAGAGGATCAGAGAAATTAAGATTTAGATGACTATAGATCTAGATAATTGCAGAAATAGAGAATTGAAAGACTAGAGAAGCAGAACCACAGATCTTCAGAAATGTAGAACTTTAGATCGAGAGATCTGCACAACTCACAAAGCTCAGAACTGGGGAACTGCAGAACTAAAAAAGTAGCGAACAAGACCTAGAGTACTGCAGAACTGCAGAATTGTAAAATTAGGGAATTGGATAACTGCAAAACTGGGGAACTGTAGAACTGCAGAAAAGCAGAAACATGGAACTGCAGAAGTAGAGATCTGCTGAATAAGTGAATTAGCGAACTAGAGAACTACAGAATTGTGAAATGCAGAAGAGGAAAAATTGAGAACTACAGAATTAGAGAACTGCAGAACTAGAGAACTGGAGAACTGGAGAAAAAGATAACTCGAGAATTAGAGAGTGGCAGAACTAGAGAAATGTAGGTTTAGAGAATAAAAGAAGTACAGGCCTACAGGACAACAGAACTAGTGATTTACAGAATTAGAGACCTACAGGTAGAGAACTGCAGAATTTGCGAACTGCAGAACTAGAGAAAAGCAGAACTAGAGAAATGCTAGAAACATATAAATAGAGTACCGGATTACATCAGAACTCAATAACTAGATAACGAGAGAACCAGAGAACTACAAAACTAGAGAACTGGAGGACAACTGAATTAGAGTAAACAGATCTACAAAACTACAGATTTAGACAATTGCAAATGGAGCGAAAAACAAAATTGGAGAACTGCAGAAGTAAATAACTAGAGAACATTTAACTGCAGAACTGTTGGTCCAGTTAATTACAGAACTGCAGAACTAGAGATCCAGAGAAATAGAAAGCTAGAGATCTGCAGAAATACAGAACTATAATGCTGGATAACTGCAGATCTGGAGAAATACACTTCTGGAGAATTGCAAAAATAGAGAAATGCAGAATTGCCTAATTGGAGATGTAACAAAATGGAAAATTACACAGTTTGAAAACTAAAGACCTAGAGTGCTGCATAACTGCAGAATTATAAAAATTGGGAATTGGATAATTGCAAAACTAGGGAACTGTAGAACTGCAGAGTAGCAGAACCATAGAACTGCAGAAGTAGAGAACTGAAGAACCGGAGAACAGCAAAATTAGAGAATTACAGAATGAGAGAAATGTAGAACTAGAGAACTGCAAAATTAGAGAACTGCAGAACAAGTGAACTAGAGCTAGAGAACTGCAGATCTAGAGAAAAACAGAATTATGGAACAACAGGTTTACAGAACCGTAGACCTAGAGAACAATAATTCGGGAAATGCAGAAATAGAAAACTGCAGAAATAGATGACCAGAAAACAAGTTAACTGCAGAACTACAGATCTAGTTAATTATAGAGCTGCAGAATACGAGATCTAGAGAAGAAGAAAACTAGAGACCTGCAAAAATACAGAACTAAGAGAACTGGAGAACTGCATGACGAGAGTACTGAAAACTAGTGAACTGCATAAATGGAGAACTGAACTAGAGAATTGCAGAACTAATTAACTGAAGAACTAGAGAACTGCAGAACTGGAGAACTGAACAAGAGGAGAACTGCAGAACTAGAGAATTGAACAAATAGAGAATTAAAGAACTATAGAATTGAACAAATAGAGAATTGAAGAATTAGAGAACTGAAGAACCAGAGAACTACAGCACTAGAGAACTGAACAAATAGAGAATTGAAGAACTGGAGAACTGAAGAACTAGAGAACTGAACAAATAGAGAATTGAAGAACTGAAGAACTAGAGAACTACAGAACTACAGGACAGAAGAACCAGAGAACTATAGAACTAGGGAACTGAGGAAGTGCAGAACTGAAGAACGATAGAACAGAAAACTTGTGAACTGCAGAACTGGAGAACTGCAGAACTGGAGAACGAAAGAACTAGAGAACTGCAGAACTAGAGAACAGCAGAACTAGAAAACAGAGAAAATAAGATTTAAATGACTGCAGAACGAGGGAACTTCAGAACTAGAGAATTGCAGAAATAGAGGATTGAAAGACTAGAGAAGCAGAACCACAGATCTGCAGAAATGTAGAACTGTAGAGCTAGAGATCTGCACAAATCACGAACCTGAGAACTGGGGAACTGCAGAACTAAAGAAGTAGCGACCTAGAGAACTGCAGAACTAGAGGACAGGTGAACTGGAGAATAAGATAACTAGAAAACTAGAGAGCAGGAGTACTAGAGAATCACAGATTTAGAGAATAAGAGTAGTACAGTACTACAGAACTACAGGACAATAGAACTAGAGAACTGCAGAATTAGAGACCTACAGGTCGAGAACTGCAGAATTTCTGAACTACAGAATTAGCGAACTGCAGAACTAGAGAATTGCAGAACTAGAGAAATGCAGAAATATATAACTAGAGTACCGGATTATATCAGAACTCAATAACGAGATAAATACAGAACCAGAGAACTTCAGAACTAGAGAACTGGAGAACAACTGAATTAGAAAAAACAGATCTACAGAACGACAGATTAAACAATTGCAGATGTAGCGAAAAACAGAATTAGAGAACTGCAGAATTAATAACTAGAGAACTAGTTAACTGCAGAACTGTAGGTCCAGTTAATTACAGAACTGCACAACTAGAGATCTAGAGAAATAGAAAACTGGAGATCTGCAGAAATACAGAACAAAGAGACCTGCATAACTGCTGATCTGGAGAAATACACTTCCGGAGAATTGCAAAACTAGAGAAATGCAGAATTGCCTAATTGGAGAAATAACAAAATGGAAAATTGCACAGTTTGAAAACTAAAGACCTAGAGTACTGCAGAACTGCAGAATTGTAGAAATTAGGAATTGGATAACTGCAGAATTAGGGAACTGTAGAACTGCAGAGCAGCAGAACCATAGAACTGCAGATGTAGAGATCTGCCGAATAAGAGAATTAGCAAACTAGAGAACTACAGAATTGTGAATGGCAGAAGAAAAAAAATTGAGAACTACAGAATTAGGAGCAGAACTAGAGAATTAATGAACTAGAGCACTACAAAACTAGAGAATTGTAGCACAGAAGCACTCTAGAATTGCAGAAGTAGAGAACTAGAGAAGTGAAAAACTGCATAACTGGAGAACTAGAGAACTGAAGAACTACAGATCTAGGGAAGAGAAGAATTAGCAAACTGAAGAACTAAAGAACTGCAGAACTGCAGGACTGAAGTACTAGAGAACAAAAAACCAGAGATCTATGGAACAGATTAATTCGAGAACTGCTGATGCAGGTAAGTAGAATATTTTAGAATGGAACACCACAGAATGAGAAAATTAGAAAAGCAGAAAACTACTGAAATAGAGAACAGCAAAGTGAGAGGACTGCAGAACACTTGAACGAGAGAAGTGAAGAACATGATTTCTGCAGAACTATAGATCTGGAGACAGGCAGATCTTGAGAACTCAGACCAAACTTGTAGATCTAGAGAAAAAATAGAATTAGTGATCTGCATTACTATATAGCTGCAGAACTAGAGAACTACGGAACTAGAGAAATACAGAACTAGAGAACTGCAGAAATAGAGAGGTACAGAACTAGAGAACGATAGAAATAGAGAACTGAAGAACTAGAGAAATACAGAACTAGAGAACTGCAGAACTAGAGAACTGCAGAACTAGAGAACTGCAGAACTAGAGAACTGGAGAACTAGATAATGACAGAAATAGAGAATGACAGAAATAGAGAACTGAAGAAGTAGCGAAAATGAGAAACAAAGACATTCAGAAATGGAGAACAAGAGAACTGAAGATCTGGAGAACTACAGAACTAGAGAACTACAGAAATAGAGAACTACAGAAATAGAGATGTGAAGAACTAGGGAACTGGAGACCCAGAGAACAGCAGAAATGAAGAAGTAGAGAAAGGAAAAACTGGAGAACTACAGAACTAGGGAACTGAAGAAGCAGAGAATTGAATAACTTGTGAATTACAGAACTAGAGAACTACAGAAATACAGAACTGAAGAACTAGAGAACTGGGAAACCAGAGAAATGTAGAAATGAAGAACGAGAGAACTGAAGAATTGGAGAAGAGTAGAACTAGAGAACTACAAAACTAGAGACTGAAGAACTATGAGAACTACAGGAATAGAGAACTGCAGAACTCGAGAACTGAAGAAATGGAGAAAAGCAAAATTGGAGAATTACAGAACGAGAGAAATGTAGAACTAGAGAATTGCAAAATTAGAGAACTGCAGAGCAAGTGAACTAGAGCTAGAGAACTCCAGATCTGGAGAAAAGCAGAATTAGAGAACAACAGGTTTACAGAAACGCAGAACTAGAGAACAAAAAATTAGGAAAATGCAGAAATATAGAACTGCAGAAATAGATGACCATAGAACAAGTTAACTGCAGAACTACAGATCTAGTTGATGAAAGAGCTGCAGACTACGAAAGAGCTGCTAGAGAACAAGAAAACTAGAGATCTGCAAAAATACAGAACTAAGAGAACTGGAGAACTGCATGACTAGATAATTGAAAACTAGTGAACTGCATAAATGGAGAACTGAAGTAGAGAATTGCATAACTAGTTCACTGAAGAACTAGAGAACTGCAGAAATAGAGAACTGAACAACAGGAGATCTGCAGAACTAGAGAATTGAACAAATAGATAATTGAAGAATTTTGAACTGAACAAGTAGAGAAGTGAAGAACTAGAGAACTGAATAGCTAGAGAACTGAACAAATAGAGAATTGAAGCACTAGAGAACTGAAGACCCAGAGAACTACAGAACTAGAGAACTGAACAAATAGAGAATTGAAGAACTAGAGAACTGAAGCACGAGAGAACTACAGAACTAGGTATCTGAGGAACTACACAACTGAAGAAATAGAGAACAGAAAACTAGTGAACTGCAGAACTAGAGAACTGCAGAACTGGAGAACCAGAGAAAAAGAGACCTGCAGAACTAGAGAACTGCAGAACTAGAGAACTGCAGAACTAGAGAAACAGAGAAAATAAGATTTAAATGACTGCAGAACTCGGGAAATACAGAACTAGAGAATTGCAGAAATAGTGAATTGAAGGACCAGAGAAGCAGAACCACAGATCTACGGAAATGTAGAACTGTAGAGCTAGAGATCTGCACAAATCACGAACCTGAGAACTGGGGAACTGCAGAACTAAAGAAAGTAGCAACCTAGAGAACTTCAGAACTAGAGAACAGGAGAACTGGAGAATAAGATAACTAGAGAATTAGCGAGCAGCAGTACGAGAGAACTGCAGATTTAGAGAATAAGAGAAGTACAGGACTGCAGAACTACAGGACAACAGAACTAGAGAACTGCAGAATTAGCGACCTACAGATAGAGAACTGCAGAATTTCTGAACTACAGTATTAGCGAACTGCAGAACTAGCGAATTGCAGAACTAGAGAAATGTAGAAATATATAACTAGAGAACCGGATTACATCAGAGCTCAATAACTTGATAACTACAGAACCAGAGAACCTCAGAACTAGAGAACTGGAGAACAACTGAATTAGAATAAACAGATCTACAGAACTACAGATTAAACAATTGCAGATGTGGCGAAAAACAGAATTAGTGAACTGCAGAAGTAAATATGTAGAGAACTAGTTAACTGCAGAACTGTAGGTCCAGTTAATTACAGAACTACTGAACTAGAGATCTAGAGAATTGAAAACGAGAGATCTGCAGAAATACAGAACTAAGAGAGCTGGGTAACTGCTGATCTGGAGACATACACTTCTCGAGGATTGAAAAACTAGAGAAATGCAGAACTGCAAAATTGGAGATGTAACAAAATGGAAAATTGCACAGTTTGAAAACTAAAGACCAAGAGTACTGCAGAACTGCAGAATTGTAGAAATAGGGAATTGGATAATTGCAGAACTAGGGAAGTGTAGAGCTGCATAGCAGCAGAAACATGGAACTGTAGAAGTAGAGATCTGCTGAATGAATGAATTAGCGAACTAGAGAACTACAGAATTGTGAAATGCTGAAGAGGAAAAATTGAGAACTACAGAATTAGAGAACTGCAGAACTAGAGAACTGAAGAAGTATAAAACTACCGAACGGCAGAACTAGAGAACTGCAGAACGAGAGAACTGGTAAATTACAGAACTAGAGAGCTACAGAAATAGAGAAATACAGAAGTAGAGAATTGCAGAACTAGAGAACTACAGAAATAGAGAACTGCAGAACTAAAGAACTACAGAGCTGGAGGAATACAGAAGTAGAGAATTACAGAACTAGAGAACAACAGAAAAGGAGAACTGCAGAACTAGAGAACTACAGAACCACAAAACTACAGGAATGAAGAACTAGAGAACTGAAGAACTGGAGAACTACAAAACTAGAGAAAGGAAGAATTACAGAATTGGAGAACCAGAGATCTGCAGAAATGAAGAACTAGAGAACTTCAAAAATGGAGAACTATAGTGCTAGAGAATTACAGAACAAGAGAACTGAAGAACTAGAGAACAACAGAACTATAGAACTACAAAACTAGAGAACTGAAGAACTAAAGAACTGCAGAAATGAAGAAGTAGAGAAATGAAGAACTGCAGAACTACAGAAATACAGAACTGCGGAACTAGAGAACTAGCGAACTAGAGAACTGAAGAACAAGAGAATTGCAGCAATGAAGAACTAGAGAACAGAAGAACTACAGAAGTAGGGAACTGAAGAACTAGAGAACAGCAGAACAAGAGAACTGCAGAAGTAGCGAACTTCAGAAATAGAGAACTGCAGAACTGCAGAACGACAGAACAAGATAAGTACAGAACTTAGAAGTACAGAACTAGAGAACTGAAGAACAAGAGAACTGCAGAAATTAAGAACTGGAGAACAGAATAGCTGAAGAACTACAGAAGTGAAAAACTAGAGAACTACAGAACTAGACAACTGCAGAACTACAGAATTAGAGAACAAGAGAACCAGAGAACTAGACAACTACAGAATTAGACAATTGGAGAACTAGTGAACTGGAGAACAAGAGAACTACAGAGAACTACTGAGATAACGACAGAAATGAAGAACTGGAGAACTGAAGAACTAGAGAACTACAGCACGAGAGAATTACAGATATAGAGAACTGAAGAACTGCAGAAATGAAGAACTAGAGAACTGAAGAACTGTAGACCTACAGAACTAGAGAACTACAGAAGTGGAGAACTGAAGAACAAGACAACTACAGAACGATAGAAATACGGAAATCGAGAACTGAAGAATTAGAGAACTGAAGAACCAGAGAACTGCAGCACTAGAGAACTGCAGCACTAGAGAACTGCAGAACTAGAGAACTGCAGAACTAGAGAACTGCAGAACTAGAGAACTGCAGAACTAGAGAACTGCAGAACTAGAGAACTGCAGAACTAGAGAACTGCAGAACTAGAGAACTGCAGAACTAGAGAACTGCAGAACTAGAGAATTGAACAAATAGAGAATTGAAGAATTTTGAACTGAACTGGAGAAGTGAATAGCTAGAGAACTGAACAAATAGAGAATTGAAGCACTAGGGAACTGAAGCACTAGAGAACTACAGAACTACAGAACTACAGAACTAGAGAACAGAAGAACTAGAGAACTACAGAACTAGGGAACTGAGGAACTACAGAACTGAAGAAATAGAGAACAGAAAACTAGTGAACTGCAGAACGAGAGAACTGCAGAACTGGAGAACCAGAGAACTAGAGACCTGCAGAACTAGAGAACTGCAGAACTAGAGAAACAGAGAAAATAAGATTTAAATGACTGCAGAACTCGGGAAATACAGAACTAGAGAATTGCAGAAATAGTAAATTGAAGGACTAGAGTAGCAGAACCACAGATCTATCGAAATGTAGAACTGTAGAGCTAGAGATCTGCACAAATCACGAACTTGAGAACTGGGGAACTGCAGAACTAAAGAAAGTAGCGACCGAGAGAACTTCAGAACTAGAGAACAGGAGAACTGGAGAATAAGATAACTAGAGAATTAGAGAGCAGCAGGATGAGAGAACTGCAGATTTAGAGAATAAGAAAAGTACAGGACAGCAGAACTACAGGACAACAGAACTAGAAAACTGCAGAATTTCTGAACTACAGTATTAGCGAACTGCAGAACTAGAGAATTGCAGAATTAGAGAAATGTAGAAATATATAACTAGAAAACCGGATTACATCAGAACTCAATAAATTGATAACTACAGAACCAGAGAACCTCAGAACTAGAGAACTGGAGAACAACTGAATTAGAATAAACAGATCTACAGAACTACAGATTAAAATATTGCAGATGTGGCGAAAAACAGAATTAGTGAACTGCAGAAGTAAATAAGTAAAGAACTAGTTAACTGCAGAACTGTAGGTCCAGTTAATTACAGAACTGCAGAACTAGAGATCTAGAGATTTGAAAACTAGAGATCTGCAGAAATACAGAACTAAGAGAGCTGGGTAACTGCTGATCTGGAGACATACACTTCGAGAGTATTGCAAAACTAGAGAAATGCAGAAATGTAAAATTGGAGATGTAACAAAATGGAAAATTGCACAGTTTGAAAACTAAAGACCAAGAGTACTGCAGAACTGCAGAATTGTAGAAATCGGGAATTGGATAATTGCAGAACTAGGGAAGTGTAGAGCTGCATAGCAGCAGAAACATGGAACTGCAGAAGTAGAGATCTGCCGAATAAATGAATTAGCGAACTAGAGAACTACAGAATTGTGAAATGCTGAAGTGGAAAAATTGAGAACTACAGAATTAGAGAACTGCAGAACTAGAGAACTGAAGAAGTATAAAACTACAGAACAGCAGAACTAGAGAACTGCAGAACTGGTAAATTACAAAACTAGAGAGCTACAGAAATAGAGAAATACAGATGTTGAGAATTGCAGAACTAGAGAACTACAGAAATAGAGAACTGCAGAACTAAAGAACTACAGAACTGGAGAACTACTGAAAGAGAATTACAGAATTAGAGAACTACAGAACCACAGAACTACAGGAATGAAGAACTAGAGAACTGAAGAACTGGAGAACTACAAAACTAGAGAAAGGAAGAATTACAGAACTGGAGAACCAGAAATCTGCAGAAATGAAGACCTAGAGATCTTCAAAAATGGAGAACTACAGTACCAGAGAATTACAGAATAAGAGAACTGAAGAACTAGAGAAGCACAGAACTATAGAACTACAAAACTAGAGAACTGAAGAACAAAAGAACTGCAGAAATGAAGAAGTAGAGAAATGAAGAACTGCAGAACTACAGAAATAGAGAACTGCAGAACTAGAGAACTAGCGAACTAGAGAACTGAAGAACAAGAGAATTGCAGCAATGAAGAACTAGAGAACAGAAGAACGACAGAAGTAGAGAACTGCTGAACTAGAGAACTGCTCAACTAGAGAACTGCAGAAGTAGCGAACTTCAGAAATAGTGAACTGCAGAAATGCAGAACTATAGAACAAGATAAGTACAGAACTAAGAAGTACAGAACTAGAGAACTGAAGAAGAGAACTGCAGAAATGAAGAACTTGAGAACAGAATAACTGAAGAACTACAGAAGTGAAAAACTAGAGAACTACAGAACTAGACAACTGCAGAACTAAAGAAGTAGAGAACAAGAGAACTAGAGAACTAGACAACTACAGAATTAGACAATTAGACAATTGGAGAACTAGTGAACTGGAGAACAAGTAAACTAGAGAACAAGAGAACTACAGAATGAGATAACGACAGAAATGAAGAACTGGAGAACTGAAGAACTAGAGAACTACAGCACTAGAGAATTACAGATATAGAGAACTGAAGAACTAGAGAAATAAAGAACCAGAGAACTGCAGAAATGAAGAACTAGAGAACTGAAGAACTGTAGACCTACAGAACTAGAGAACTACAGAAGTGGAGAACTGAAGAACAAGACAACTACAGAACTATAGAAATACGGAAATCGAGAATTGAAGAATTAGAGAACTGAAGAACCAGAGAACTACAGCACTAGAGAACTGAACAAATAGAGAACTGCAGAACTAGAGAATTGCAGAACTACAGAACAGCAGAACTAGAGAATTGAACAAATAGAGAATTGAAGAATTTTGAACTGAACAAGTAGAGAAGTGAAGAATTAGAGAAGTGAATAGCTAGAGAACTGAACAAATAGAGAATTGAAGCACCAGGGAACTAAAGCACTAGAGAACTACAGAACTACAGATCTAGAGAACAGAAGAACTAGAGAACTACAGAACTAGGGAACTGAGGAACTACAGAACTGAAGAAATAGACAACAGAAAACTAGTGAACTGCAGAACTAGAGAACTGCAGAATTGGAGAACCAGAGAACTAGACACTTGCAAAACTAGAGAACTGCAGAACTAGAGAAACAGAGAAAATAAGATTTAAATGACTGCAGAACTCGGGAAATAGAGAACTCGAGAATTGTAGAAGTAGTGAATTGAAGGACTAGAGTAGCAGAACCACAGATCTACGGAAATGTAGAACTGCAGAGCTAGAGATCTGAACAAATCACGAACCTGAGAACTGGGGAACTGCAGAACTAAAGAAAGTAGCGACCTAGAGAACTTCAGAACGAGAGAACAGGAGAACTGGAAAATAAGATAACTAGAGAATTAGAGAGCAGCAGTACGAGAGAACTGCAGATTTAGAGAATAAGAGAAGTACAGGACTGCAGAACTACAGGACAACAGAACTAGAGAACTGCAGAATTAGCGACCTACAGGTAGAGAACTGCAGAATTTCTGAACTACAATATTAGCGAACTGCAGAACTAGAGAGTTCCAGAACTAGAGAAATGTAGAAATATATAACGAGAGAACCGGATTACATCAGAACTCAATAACTTGATAACTACAGAACCAGAGAACTTCAGAACTAGAGAACTGGAGAACAACTGAATTAGAATAAACCGATCTACAGAACTACAGATTGAACAATTGCAGATGTGGCGAAAAACAGAATTAGTGAACTGCAGAAGTAAATATGTAGAGAACTAGTTAACTGCAGAACTGTAGGTCCAGTTAATTACAGAACTGCAGCACTAGAGATCTAGAGATTTGAAAACTAGAGATCTGCAGAAATACAGAACTAAGAGAGCTGGGTAACTGCTGATCTGGAGACATACACTGCTAGAGTATTGCAAAACTAGAAAAATGCAGAACTGCAAAATTGGAGATGTAACAAAATGGAAAATTGCACAGTTTGAAAACTAAAGACCAAGAGTACTGCAGAACAGCAGAATTGTAGAAATAGGGAATTGGATAATTGCAGAACTAGGGAAGTGTAGAGCTGCATAGCAGCAGAAACATGGAACTGCAGAAGTAGAGATCTGCCGAATAAATGAATTAGCGAACGAGAGAACTACAGAATTGTGAAATGCTGAAGATAAAAAATTGAGAACTACAGAATTAGAGAAGTGCAGAACTAGAGAACTGAAGAAGTATAAAACTACAGAACGGCAGAACTAGAGAACTGCAGAACTAGTGAACTGCAGAACTGGTAAATTACAGAACTAGAGAGCTGCAGAAATAGAGAAATACAGAAGTAGAGAATTGCAGAACTAGAGAACTACAGAAATAGAGAACTGCAGAAGTAGAGAACAACAGAAAAGGAGAACTGCAGAACCACAGAACTACAGAATGAAGAACTAGAGAACTGAAGAACTAGAGAACTGAAGAACTGGAGAACTACAAAACTAGAGAAAGGAAGAATTACAGAATTGGAGAACCAGAGATCTGCAGAAATGAAGAACTAGAGAACTTCAAAAATGGAGAACTATAGTACTAGAGAATTACAGAACAAGATAACTGAAGAACTAGAGAAGCACAGAACTATAGAACTACAAAACTAGAGAACTGAAGAACTAAAGAACTGCAGAAATGAAGAAGTAGAGAAATGAAGAACTGCACAACTGCAGAAATAGAGAACTGCGGAACTAGAGAACGAGCGAACTAGAGAACTGAAGAACAAGAGAATTGCAGCAATGAAGAACTAGAGAACAGAAGAACTACAGAAGTAGGGAACTGAAGAACTAGAGAACAGCAGAACTAGAGAACTGCAGAAGTAGCGAACTTCAGAAATAGAGAACTGCAGAACTACAGAACAAGATAAGTACAGAACTAAGAAGTACAGAACTAGAGAACTGAAGAACAAGAGAACTGCAGAAATGAAGAAATGGAGAACAGAATAACTGAAGAACTACAGAAGTGAAAAAATAGAGAACTACAGAACTAGACAACTGCAGAACTACAGAATTAGAGAACAAGAGAACTAGAGAACTAGACAACTACAGAATTAGATAATTGGAGAACTAGTGAACTGGAGAACAAGTGAACAAGAGAACTACAGAATAAGATAACTACAGAAATGAAGAACTGGAGAACTGAAGAACTAGAGAACTACAGCACTAGAGAATTACAGATATAGAGAACTGAAGAACTAGAGAAATAAAGAACCAGAGAACTGTAGAAATGAAGAACTAGAGAACTGAAGAACTGTAGACCTACAGAACTAGAGAACTACAGAAGTGGAGAACTGAAGAGCAAGACAACTACAGAACTATAGAAATACGGAAATCGAGAACTGAAGAATTAGAGAACTGAAGAACCAGAGAACTACAGCACTAGAGAACTGAACAAATAGAGAACTGCATAACTAGAGAACTGCAGAACTAGAGAACTGCAGAACTAGAGAACTGCAGAACTAGAGAACTGCCGAACTAGAGAATTGAACAAATAGAGAATTGAAGAATTTTGAACTGAACTAGAGAAGTGAATAGCTAGAGAACTGAACAAATAGAGAATTGAAGCACTAGGGAACTGAAGCACGAGAGAACTACAGAACTACAGAACTAGAGAACAGAAGAACTAGAGAACTACAGAACTAGGGAACTGAGGAACTACAGAACTGAAGAAATAGAGAACAGAAAATTAGCGAACTGCAGAACGAGAGAACTGCAGAACTAGAGAACTGCAGAACTAGAGAAACAGAGAAAATAAGATTTAAATGACTGCAGAACTCAGGAAATACAGAACTAGAGAATTGCAGAAATAGTGAATTGAAGGACTAGAGTAGCAGAACCACAGATCTATGGAAATGTAGAACTGTAGAGCTAGAGATCTGCACAAATCACGAACCTGAGAACTGGGGAACTATAGAACTAAAGAAAGTAGCGACCGAGAGAACTTCAGAACTAGAGAACAGGAGAACTGGAGAATAAGATAACTAGAGAATTAGAGAGCACCAGTACGAGAGAACTGCAGATTTACAGAATAAGAAAAGTACAGGACTGCAGAACTACAGGACAACAGAACTAGAGAACTGCAGAATTAGCGACCTACAGGTAGAGAACTGAAGAATTTCTGAACTACAGTATTAGCGAACTGCAGAACTAGAGAATTGCAGAACTAGAGAAATGTAGAAATATATAACGAGAGAACCGGATTACATCAGAACTCAATAACTTGATAACTACAGAACCAGAGAACCTCAGAACTAGAGAACTGGAGAACAACTGAATTAGAATAAACCGATCTACAGAACTACAGATTGAACAATTGCAGACGTGGCGAAAAACAGAATTAGTGAACTGCAGAAGTAAATAAGTAGAGAACTAGTTAACTGCAGAACTGTAGGTCCAGTTAATTACAGAACTGCAGAACTAGAGATCTAGAGATTTGAAAACTAGAGATCTGCAGAAATACAGAACTAAGAGAGCTGGGTAACTGCTGATCTGGAGACATACACTTCGAGAGTATTGCAAAACTAGATAAATGCAGAACTGCAAAATTGGAGATGTAACAAAATGGAAAATTGCACAGTTTGAAAACTAAAGACCAAGAGTACTGCAGAACAGCAGAATTGTAGAAATCGGGAATTGGATAATTGCAGAACTAGGGAAGTGTAGAGCTGCATAGCAGCAGAAACATGGAACTGCAGAAGTAGAGATCTGCCGAATAAATGAATTAGCGAACGAGAGAACTACAGAATTGTGAAATGCTGAAGATAAAAAATTGAGAACTACAGAATTAGAGAAGTGCAGAACTAGAGAACTGAAGAAGTATAAAACTACAGAACGGCAGAACTAGAGAACTGCAGAACTAGTGAACTGCAGAACTGGTAAATTACAGAACTAGAGAGCTGCAGAAATAGAGAAATACAGAAGTAGAGAATTGCAGAACTAGAGAACTACAGAAATAGAGAACTGCAGAAGTAGAGAACAACAGAAAAGGAGAACTGCAGAACCACAGAACTACAGGAATGAAGAACTAGAGAACTGAAGAACTAGAGAACTGAAGAACTGGAGAACTACAAAACTAGAGAAAGGAAGAATTACAGAATTGGAGAACCAGAGATCTGCAGAAATGAAGAACTAGAGAACTTCAAAAATGGAGAACTATAGTACTAGAGAATTACAGAACAAGATAACTGAAGAACTAGAGAAGCACAGAACTATAGAACTACAAAACTAGAGAACTGAAGAACTAAAGAACTGCAGAAATGAAGAAGTAGAGAAATGAAGAACTGCACAACTGCAGAAATAGAGAACTGCGGAACTAGAGAACGAGCGAACTAGAGAACTGAAGAACAAGAGAATTGCAGCAATGAAGAACTAGAGAACAGAAGAACTACAGAAGTAGGGAACTGAAGAACTAGAGAACAGCAGAACTAGAGAACTGCAGAAGTAGCGAACTTCAGAAATAGAGAACTGCAGAACTACAGAACAAGATAAGTACAGAACTAAGAAGTACAGAACTAGAGAACTGAAGAAGAGAACTGCAGAAATGAAGAAATGGAGAACAGAATAACTGAAGAACTACAGAAGTGAAAAAATAGAGAACTACAGAACTAGACAACTGCAGAACTACAGAATTAGAGAACAAGAGAACTAGAGAACTAGACAACTACAGAATTAGATAATTGGAGAACTAGTGAACTGGAGAACAAGTGAACAAGAGAACTACAGAATAAGATAACTACAGAAATGAAGAACTGGAGAACTGAAGAACTAGAGAACTACAGCACTAGAGAATTACAGATATAGAGAACTGAAGAACTAGAGAAATAAAGAACCAGAGAACTGCAGAAATGAAGAACTAGAGAACTGAAGAACTGTAGACCTACAGAACTAGAGAACTACAGAAGTGGAGAACTGAAGAGCAAGACAACTACAGAACTATAGAAATACGGAAATCTAGAACTGAAGAATTAGAGAACTGAAGAACCAGAGAACTACAGCACTAGAGAACTGAACAAATAGAGAACTGCATAACTAGAGAACTGCAGAACTAGAGAACTGCAGAACTAGAGAACTGCAGAACTAGAGAACTGCAGAACTAGAGAACTGCAGAACTAGAGAACTGCAGAACTAGAGAACTGCAGAACTAGAGAACTGCAGAACTAGAGAATTGAACAAATAGAAAATTGAAGAATTTTGAACTGAACTAGAGAAGTGAATAGCTAGAGAACTGAACAAATAGAGAATTGAAGCACTAGGGAACTGAAGCACTAGAGAACTACAGAACTACAGAACTAGAGAACAGAAGAACTAGAGAACTACAGAACTAGGGAACTGAGGAACTACAGAACTGAAGAAATAGAGAACAGAAAATTAGCGAACTGCAGAACGAGAGAACTGCAGAACTAGAGAACTGCAGAACTAGAGAAACAGAGAAAATAAGATTTAAATGACTGCAGAACTCAGGAAATACAGAACTAGAGAATTGCAGAAATAGTGAATTGAAGGACTAGAGTAGCAGAACCACAGATCTATGGAAATGTAGAACTGTAGAGCTAGAGATCTGCACAAATCACGAACCTGAGAACTGGGGAACTACAGAACTAAAGAAAGTAGCGACCGAGAGAACTTCAGAACTAGAGAACAGGAGAACTGGAGAATAAGATAACTAGAGAATTAGAGAGCACCAGTACGAGAGAACTGCAGATTTACAGAATAAGAAAAGTACAGGACTGCAGAACTACAGGACAACAGAACTAGAGAACTGCAGTATTAGCGACCTACAGGTAGAGAACTGCAGAATTTCTGAACTACAGTATTAGCGAACTGCAGAACTAGAGAATTGCAGAACTAGAGAAATGTCGAAATATATAACGAGAGAACCGGATTACATCAGAACTCAATAACTTGATAACTACAGAACCAGAGGACCTCAGAACTAGAGAACTGCAGAACAACTGAATTAGAATAAACAGATGTACAGAACTACAGATTGAACAATTGCAGATGTGGCGAAAAACAGAATTAGTGAACTGCAGAAGTAAATAAGTAGAGAACTAGTTAACTGCAGAACTGTAGGTCCAGTTAATTACAGAACTGCAGAACGAGAGATCGAGAGATTTGAAAACTAGAGATCTGCAGAAATACAGAACTAAGAGACCTTGGTAACTGCTGATCTGGAGACATACACTTCTAGAGTATTGCAAAACTAGAGAAATGCAGAAATGTAAAATTGGAGATGTAACAAAATGGAAAATTGCACAGTTTGAAAACTAAAGACCAAGAGTACTGCAGAACTGCAGAATTGTAGAAATCGGGAATTGGATAATTGCAGAACTAGGGAAGTGTAGAGCTGCATAGCAGCAGAAACATGGATCTGCAGAAGTAGAGATCTGCCGAATAAATGAATTAGCTAACTAGAGAACTACTGAATTGTGAAATGCTGAAGAGGAAAAATTGAGAACTACAGAATTAGAGAACTGCAGAACTAGAGAACTGAAGAAGTATAAAACTACAGAACGGCAGAACTAGAGAACTGCAGAACTGGTAAATTACAGAACTAGAGAGCTACAGAAATAGAGAAATACAGAAGTAGAGAATTACAGAACTCGAGAACAAGAGAAAAGGAGAACTGCAGAACTAGAGAACTACAGAACTACAGGAATGAAGAACTAGAGAACTGAAGAACTGGAGAACTACAAAACTAGAGAAAGGAAGAATTACAGAACTGGAGAACCAGAGATCTGCTGAAATGAAGAACGAGAGAACTTCAAAAATGGAGAACTACAGTACTAGAGAATTATAGAACTAGAGAACTACAAAACTATAGAACTGAATAACTAAAGAACTGCAGAAATGAAGAAGTAGAGAAATGAAGAACTGCAGAACTACAGAAAAAGAGAACTGCGGAACTAGAGAATTGCGAACTAGAGAACTGAAAAACAAGAGAATTGCAGCAATGAAGAACTAGAGAACAGAAGAACTACAGACGAAGAGAACTGAAGAACTAGAGAACTGCTGAACTAGAGAACTGCAGAAGTAGCGAACTTCAGAAATAGATAACTGCAGAACTGCAGAACTACAGAACAAGATAAGTACAGAACTTAGAAGTACAGAACTAGAGAACTGAAGAAATGAAGAACTGGAGAACAGAATAACTGAAGAACTACAGAAGTGAAAAACTAGAGAACCACAGAACTAGACAACTGCAGAACTACAGAAAAAGAGAACAAGAGAACTAGAGAACTAGACAACTGCAGAATTAGACAAGTGGAGAACTAGTGCACTGGAGAACAAGTGAACTGGAGAACAAGAGAACTACAGAATGAGATAACTACAGAAATAAAGAACTGGAGAACTGAAGAACTAGAGAACTACAGCACTAGAGAATTACAGATATAGAGAACTGAAGAACTAGAGAAATAAAGAACCAGAGAACTACAGAAATGAAGAACTAGAGAACTGAAGACCTACAGAACTAGAGAACTACAGAAGTGGAGAACTGAAGAGCAAGACAACTACAGAACTATAGAAATACGGAAATAGAGAACTGAAGAATTAGAGAACTGAAAACCAGAGAACGACAGCACTAAAGAACTGAACAAATAGAGAACTGCAGAACTAGAGAACTGCAGAACTAGAGAATTGAACAAATAGAGAATTGAAGAATTTTGAACTGAACAAGTAGAGAAGTGAAGAACTAGAGAAGTGAATAGCTAGTGAACTGAACAAATAGAGAATTGAAGCACTAGGGAACTGAACCACTAGAGAACTACAGAACTAGAGAACAGATGAGCTAGAGAAATACAGAACTAGGGAACTGAGGAACTACAGAACTGAAGAAATAGAGAACAGAAAACTAGTGAACTAGAGCTAGAGAACTGCAGATCTATAGAACCACAGATGAAGAGAACAACAGATTTAGAAAACTACGGAACTAGAGAACAAAGAATTTGAGAACTGCAGAAATAGATGAGCAGAGAACTACAGATCTAATTAATTACAGAACTGAAGAATTAGAGATCAAGAGAGCTGGAAAACAAGAGATCTGCAAAAATACAGAATTAAGGGAGCTGGAGATCTGCATGACTAGATAACTGAAAAGTAGGGAACTGCAGAACTGGAGCACTGAACAACGCGAGAACTATAGAATTAGAGAACTGAACAAATAGAGAAATGATGAACTAGAGAACTGAAGAACTAGATAACTACAGAACGAGAGAACTACAGAACCAGAGTACTACAGAACTAGCGAACTGAAGAACAAGAGAACTGTGGAAATTAAGAACTAGAGAACAGAACAACTGGAGAACTACAGAATTGGAGAACTGAAGAACTACACAACTGAAAATCTTGAGAACTGCAGTACTAGAGAACGGAAGAAATGGTGAACTTCAGAACGAGAGAACTACAGAACTGCACAACTGGAGAACTGCAGAAATAGAGAATTGCAGAACTAGTGAACTGAAGAACTAGAGAACTGCAGAACTCGAGAACTACAGAACTGGAGAACTACAGAATGACAGAACTGCAGAACTGAAAATCTCGATAACTGCTGTACTGGAGAACAGAAGAACTGGAGAACTACAGATCTAGAGAACTGCAGAACTAGAGAACTGCAGAACTAGTGAACTGAAGAACTAGAGAACTGCAGAATTAGAGAACTATAGAACTGTAGAACTATAGAACTGCAGAAGTAGACAACTACAGAAATAGAGAACTGGAGAAAAGCAGAACTGGAGAACTGCAGATCTAGAGAACTGCAGATCGAGAGAACTGCAGATCGAGAGAACTGCAGAACTAGAGAATTGAAGAAATAGTGAATTGAAGAAATAGTGAACTGAAGAAATAGTGAACTACAGAACTGGAGAACTGCAGAACTAGAGAAACAGAGAAAATTAAATGTAGATGACTGCAGAACAAGGGAAATACAAAACTAGAGAATTGCAGAAATAGAGAATTGGAGGACTGGAGAGCAGAACCACAGTTCTGCAGAAATCTAGAACTTTAGAACTAGAGATCTGCACAACTCACGAAGCCGAGAACTAGGGAACTGTAGAACTAAAGAAGTAGCAAAACAGAGAACTGCAGAACTAGAGAAATGGAAAACTGGAGAATAAGATAACTGGAGAATGAGAGAGCAACAGAACTAGAGAACTGCAGATTTAGAGAATAAGAGAAGTACAGGACTACAGAATTACAGGACAACAGAACTGGAGAACTGCAGAATCAGAGAACTGCAGAACTAAAGAACAACAGAACTAGAGAACTGCGGAACTAGAGAACTAGCGAATTGGAGAACTGAAGAACAAGAGAATTGCGGAAATTAAGAACTGGAGTACTGAAGAACGACAGAAGTAGAGAACAACAGAACTAGAGAACTACAGAATTAGAGAACTACAGAAGTAGAGAACTACAGAAGTAGAGAACTACAGATCTAAAGAACTACAGGACGAGAGAACTAGATAATTACAGAACTAGAGATCTACAGCACAAGAGAAGTGCAAAATTAGAGAACTAGAGAACTGCAGAACGAGAGAACTGCAGAACGAGAGAACTGCAGAACGAGAGAACTGCAGAACGAGAGAACTGCAGAACGAGAGAACTGCAGAACGAGAGAACTGCAGAACCAGAGAACTGCAGAACCAGAGAACTGCAGAACCAGAGAACTGCAGAACCAGAGAACTGCAGAACCAGAGAACTGCAGAACCAGAGAACTGCAGAACCAGAGAACTGCAGAACCAGAGAACTGCAGAACCAGAGAACTGCAGAACCAGAGAACTGCAGAACCAGAGAACTGCAGAACCAGAGAACTGCAGAACCAGAGAACTGCAGAACCAGAGAACTGCAGAACCAGAGAACTGCAGAACCAGAGAACTGCAGAACCAGAGAACTGCAGAACCAGAGAACTGCAGAACTACAAAACCAGAGAACTGGAGAACTGGAGAAATGCAGAATAGAGAAATACAGGACTGTTAAACTGAAGAACTAGAGAACTACAGAACTATACGAATAGAGACTTGAAGATCTGAAGAAAAGCAAAATTAGAGATTTAAAGAACTGGAGAACTGAAGAACTAGAGTACTGCAAAATTTTAGAGAACTGCAGAACAAGTGAACTGGAGCTAGAGAACTGCAGATCGAGAGAAAAAAGAATTAGAGTACAACAGATTTAAAGAACCGCATAACTGGAGAACAAAGAATTAGGGAAATGCAGATATAGAGAAATGCAGAAATAGATGACCAGAAACCCAGTTAACTGCAGAACGACAGATTTGGTTAATTAAAGATCTGCAGAATTAATGATCAAGGATCTAGAAATCTGCAAAAATACAGAACTAAGAGAGCTGGAAATTTGCATAACTAGAGAACAACAGAACTGGAGAATTCTACAACTAGAGAAATGCTGTAGTAGAGAACTAAAGAACTAGAGAACTGCAGAACTAGAGAACTATAGGAACGAGGGGTCCAAGTTTTGAGCCGCGCCGAGAACGGCGCAGTCCCGACCTGGACGCCGGTTTTTCGTGCCACAAAGTGCGCCTAAAAAAACCCTCCAGATTCTCCACCTCCCTGCAGGTCCTCTGGCCCTCTGTGCAGCGCAGCAGGAGCTGTAGGGGGCGGAGCCAGGTCCCTGCACTGAAAACAGTGCCGGGACCTCTGCACATGCGCTACAGTGGGCGCGAATGTTTAGTAGCTCCAGGTGCCCAAAACTGTTTGGGAGGGGCCGAAGCACGCAGCCCCTAGCCCTGGCCCAATGGCCTCACTGGGGCTGCGTGAATAAGGCTCCTCCCACGGCCATCTCCTGCTTCCTCCCGACCCGACTCGACTCCTGCTTCCCGCCTCCGGACCGGACCCAACACCGACCTGACTCCCGCTTCACCCCCCTGCCCTTGACCGGACCCAACACCGACCTGACTCCCGCTTCCCCCCCCTGCCCCGGACCAGACCCAACACCGACCTGACTCCCGCTTCACCCCCCTGCCCCGGACCGACCCAACACCGACCTGACTCCCGCTTCACCCCCCTGCCCCGGACCGGACCCAACACCGACCTGACTCCCGCTTCACCCCCCTGCCCCGGACCAGACCCAACACCGACCTGACTCCCGCTTCACCCCCCTGCCCCGGACCAGACCCAACACCGACCTGACTCCCGCTTCACCCCCCTGCCCCGGACCAGACCCAACACCGACCTGACTCCCGCTTCACCCCCCTGCCCCGGACCAGACCCAACACCGACCTGACTCCCGCTTCACCCCCCTGCCCCGGACCGGACCCAACACCGACCTGACTCCCGCTTCACCCCCCTGCCCCGGACCCGACCCAACACCGACCTGACTCCCGCTTCACCCCCCTGCCCCGGACCCGACCCAACACCGACCTGACTCCCGCTTCCCCCCACCCCCGGACCCGACCCGAATGCCGCTCACCCCCCCGCCGCCCTGGACCGGACCCAACTCCGACCTGACTCCCGCTTCTCCCCCGCCCCCGGACCCGAACCGACTCCCGCTCCCCCGGCCCCCCACCACGCCTCCGCCTCCAGACTGGACCTGACACCGACACGACTCCCGCTCCCCCCCCTCCCCTGCCCCCGCCTCTGGACCGGACACCGACCCCGACCCGACTCCCCCCCCCCTCTGAACCCGGACTGGATCCGACCTGACCTCCCTCTCCCTCCCTCCCCCTGACCTAAACCGAACCGACCTCCCTCCCACCACCCCCCCGACGTAACCCAACGCCACCTACCTGTAAATCTGGTGCTGGGGACTGGCCCTGCCCGAAGTGTCCCGGGCCCGGCCCTTTCAGCCTCTCTCCCCCTTCTCCTTCACCCCCCCACAAGCTCCTTCCTCCCCCCCAATCTCCTACAGCCCCACAATCTCCTTCCCCTCCAATCTCCTTCCCCCCAATCTCCTTCCCCCCATCTCCTTTCTCCCCCTGCTCCCATTTATCCTCTTCTCCACCCCTCAACCCCCTCCCTCCCCTCCACCCCCTCCCCCCTTCCTCTTCTCCCCCATCCCTCTCCCTTCTCCCCCATCCCTCCCCCTTCCCTTCCTCTGCTCCCCCCCTCTACTCCCCTCACTGTCAGAAACACAGACACTGACAGACAGAGAATGAGAGACACACAGACATACAGAGAGATAGAGACACTGACAGAGACACACTGGGGGTGGGGGGCAACCCAGTATGCTGTTGGAGGGCTCCCGGTGTTGCAGTCGGTAAGAACAAAATGTTTTATTTATTGATTTTTTTTCAAAAAAAAATTATTTCTTATTAATTTTTTTTGATTGATTTATTGGTTGATTAATTGATGTATTTATCATTTATTATTGATGATGGCTCTTTATTTGTAAAACTGAAGTGTTTAATGTTCGTAAACTTCCCTTTAAACCCGTCCTCCTCCCCAACATTCCCAACGTCTGATTTGCAACCTACGCCTGATTTTCTAACGTGCCGACAAGGTTTTTTCGAGCGTACAAAAATCTTCACTTACTCCATTCTAAGTTAGTTTGGAGTAAGTTTTCACTCACGAAACTTTGAAATCAGGCGTAAGTGGCCGGACACGCTCCCTTTTGAAAAAAAATTTTGTTCCAAAGTGAAACTGTTCTCACTGACTCGAACTGGAGCAAACTAAATGACGAAAATTCCGATTTCTAAGATGCTCCGTTCTACACCAGTTGCTCCTGAAAGTCAGGAGCAAATCATGTGGAAACTTGGCGCCTAGACAACTGCAGAACGAGAGAACTGCAGAAATAGAGAACTGCAGAATTGGACAACGACAGATCTAGAGACCTGAAGAACTACAGAACTGAAGAAGTAGAGAACAGAACTTGTGAACTACAGAACTAGAGAACTGCAGAACTGGAGAACAACAGAACTAGAGAACTGCAGAACTTGAGAACTGAAGAAATAGATAACAGAAGAACTAGTGAACTACAGAACGAGACAACTGCAGAACTTGAGACACAGAGAAAATAAGATTTAGATGACTGAAGATCTAGTGAACTACAAACACAAGAATGGCAGAACTAGAGAATTGAAGGAGTAGAGAAGCAGAATCACAGATCTGCAGAAATGTAGAACGGTAGAACTAGAGATCTGCAGAAATCAGGAACCTGAGAACTGGGGAACTGGAAAACTGAAGAAGTAGCGAACTAGAGAACTAGAGAACTAAAGAACTGGAGAACTGGAGAAATAATAAGTAGATAATTAGCGAGCGGCAGAACTAGAGAACTGCAGATTTAGAGAATAAGAGATGTACAGGACGAGAGAAGTACAGGACAACAGAACTAGAGAACTGCAGAAATAGAGAACTACAGAACTAGAGAAGTGAAGAACTGGATAAATACAGACCTATAGAATTGCAGAACTAGAGAACTGAAGAACTGGAGAACAGCAAAGTTAGAGAATTAAAGAACTACAGAACTGAGGATCTAGAGTATTGCAAAATTAGAGAACATCAGAACAAGTGAACTAGAGCTGGAGAAATGCAGATCTATAGAACCACAGATGAAGAGAACAACAGATTTAGTAAACTACGAACTAGAGAACAAAAAATTCGGGAAATGCAGAAATAGAGAACTGCAGAAATAGATGAGCAGAAAACTATAGATCTAGTTAATTACGGAACTGAAGAATTAGAGATCAAGAGAGCTAGAAAACAAGAGATCTGCAAAATTACAGAATTAAGGGAGCTGGAGAACTGCATAACTAGAGAACTGAAAAGTAGAGAACTGCAGAACTGGAGAACTGAACAACGAGAGAAATATAGAACTAGAGAACTGAACAAATAGAGAAATGAAGAACTAGAGAACTGAAGAACTAGATAACTTCAGAATTGGAGAACTACAGAACCAGAGTATTACAGAACTAGCGAACAGAAGAACAAGGGAACAGAAGAACTGGATAACTACAGAATTGGAGAACTGAAGATCAAGAAAACTGCGGAAATGAAGGACTAGGGAACAGAAGAACTGGAGATCTACAGAATTTGAGAACTGAAGAACTACAGAAGTAGAGAACAGCAGAACTAGTGAACTGAAGAATTGAAGAACTAGAGAACTACAGAACTGCAGAACTGAAAATCTAGAGAACTGCCGTACTGGATAACAGGAGAACTGGAGAACTGGAGAACTGGAGAACTGGAGAACTCGAGAACCACAGAATTAGAGAACTGCAGATCTAGATAACTGCAGAACTAGAGAACTGTAGAACTAGAGAACTGCAGAACTAGAGAACTGCAGAACTAGAGAACTGCAGAACTAGAGAACTGCAGAACTAGAGAACTGCAGAACTAGAGAACTGCAGAACTAGAGAACTGCAGAAATAGAGAACTGCAGAAATAGAGAACTGCAGAACTAGAGAACTGCAGAACTAGAGAACTGCAGAACTAGAAAACTGCAGAACTAGAGAACAGCAGAACTAGAGAACTGCAGAACTAGAAAACTGCAGAACTAGAGAACTTCAGAAATAGAGAACAGCAGAACTAGAGAACAGCAGAACTAGAGAACAGCAGAACTAGTGAACTGAAGAACTAGACAACTACAGAACTAGACAACTATAGAACTAGAGAACTGAAGAACTGCAGAACTGAAGAAATAGAGAACAGCAGAACTAGTGAACTGAAGAACTAGAGAACTGCAGAACTAGACAACTACAGAACTAGACAACTATAGAACTAGACAACTATAGAACTAGAGAACTGAAAACTGCAGAACTGAAGAAATAGAGAACAGAAGAACTAATGAAATACACAACTGGAGAAATGCAGAACTGGAGTAGTGCAGAACTAGATAACTGCAATACTAGAGAACTGAAGAAATAGTGAACAAAAGAACGAGTGAACTACAGAACTGGAGAACTGCAGAACGAGAGAAACAGAGAAAATGAAATTTAGATGACTGCAGAACTAGGGAAATACAAAACTAGAGAATTGCAGAAATAGAGAATTGAAGGATTAGAGAAGCAGAACCACAGTTCTGCAGAAATGTAGACCTGTAGAACTAGTGATCTGCACAACTCACGAAGTTGAGAACTGGGGAACTGTAGAACTAAAGAAGTAGCGAAACAGAGAACTGCAGAACTAGAGAACTGGAAAACTGGAGAATAAGATAACTAGAGAATTAGAGAGTAACAGAATGAGAGAACTGCAGATTTAGTGAATAAGAGATGTAGGACTACAGAACTACAGGACAACAGCACTGGAGAACTGCAGAATTAGAGAACTGCAGTACCAAAGAACTGAAGAACTAGAGAACTGCAGAACGAGAGAACTGCAGGAAGTGGACAACTGCAGAACTAGAGAACTGAAGAACTACAGAACTGAAGAAAGAGAACAGAACTTGTGAACTACAGAACTAGACAACTGCAGAACTAGAGAATAACAGAACTAGAGAACTGCAGAACTAGACAACTGAAGAAATAGATAACAGAAGAACTAGTGAACTACAGAACGAGACAACTACAGAACTAGAGACACAGAGAAAATAAGAGTTAGATGACTGCAGAACTAGTGAACTACAAACACAAAATTGGTAGAACTAGAGAATTGAAGGAGTAGAGAAGCAGAACCACAGATCTGGAGAAATGTAGAATGGTAGAACTAGAGATCTGCATAAATCAGTAACCTGAGAACTGGGGAACAGCAAAACTGAAGAAGTAGCGAACTAGAGAACTACAGAACTAGAGAAGTGAAGAACTGGAGAACTACAGAACTATAGAACTGCAGAAGTAGAGAACTGAAGAACTGGAGAACAGCAAAGTTAGAGAATTAAAGAACTACAGAACTGAGGAAGTAGATTATTGCAAAATTAGAGAACTGCAGAACAAGTGAACTAGAGCTAGAGAACTGCAGATCTATAGAACCACAGATGAAGAGAACAACAGATTTAGAAAACTACGAACTAGAGAACAAAGAATTCGGGAAATGCAGAAATAGAGAACTGCAGAAATAGATGAGCAGAGAACTACAGATCTAGTTAATTACAGAACTGAAGAATTAGAGATCAAGAGAGCAAGAAAACAAGAGATCTGCAAAAATACAGAATTAAGGGAGCTGGAGAACTGCATGACTAGAGAACTGAAAAGTAGAGAACTGCAGAACTGCAGAACTGAACAAGAGAGCTATAGAACTAGAGAACTGAACAAATAGAGAATTGAAGAACTAGAGAACTGAAGAACTAGAGAACTACAGAACTGAAAATCTAGAGAACTGCCGTACTAGAGAACTGAAGAACTAGAGAAATACAGAACAACAGAACTACAGAACTGAAAATCTAGAGAACTGCCATACTTGAGAACAGAAGAACTGGAGAACTATAGAACTAGAGAACTATAGAACTACAGAACTACAGCACTGCAGAACTAGAGAACTGCAGAACTAGTGAACTGAAGAACTAGAGAACTGAAGAAATAGAGAACTACAGAACTAGAGAACTACAGAACTAGAGAACTACAGAACTAGAGAACTACAGAACTACAGCACTGCACAACTGAAACTCTGGAGAACTGCTGTACTGGAGAACAGAAGAACTGGAGAACTGCAGAACTAGAGAACTGCAGAACGAGAGAACTGCAGAACTAGAGAACTGCAGAACTAGAGAACTGCAGAACGAGAGAACTGCAGAACTAGAGAACTGCAGAACTAGAGAACTGCAGAACGAGAGAACTGCAGAACGAGAGAACTGCAGAACGAGAGAACTGCAGAACGAGAGAACTGCAGAACGAGAGAACTGCAGAACGAGAGAACTGCAGAACTAGAGAACTGCAGAACTAGAGAACTGCAGAACTAGAGAACTGCAGAACTAGAGAACTGCAGAACTAGAGAACTGCAGAACTAGAGAACTGCAGAACTAGAGAACTGCAGAACTAGAGAACTGCAGAACTAGAGAACTGCAGAACTAGAGAACTGCAGAACTAGAGAACTGCAGAACTAGAGAACTGCAGAACTAGAGAACTGCAGAACTAGAGAACTGAAGAAATAGAGAACAGAAAAACGAATGAACTACAGAACTGGAGAAATGCAGAACTGGAGAAATGCAGAACTAGAGAACTGAAGAAATAATGAACAGAAGAACTAGTGAACTGCAGAACTATAGAACTGCAGAACTGGAGAAACAGGGATAATAAAATTTAGATCACTGCAGAACTAGGGAAATACAAAACTAGAGAATTGCAGAAATAGAGAATTGAAGGACTGGAGAAGCAGAACCACAGTTCTGCATAAATGTAGAACTGTAGAACTAGTGATCTGCACAACTCACGAAGCTGAGAACTGGAGAACTGCAGAACTAAAGAAGGAGCGAAACAGAGAACTGCAGAATCAGAGAACTGGAGAACTGCAGAATAAGATAACTAGTGAATTAGAGAGCAAGAGAACTAGAGAACTGTAGAGTTAGAGAATAAGAGAAGTGCAGGACTACAGAACTACAGGACAACAGAACTGGAGAACTGCAGAATTAGAGATCTACAGGTAGAGAACTGCAGAATTAGCGAATTACAGAATTAGAGAACTGCAGAACTAGAGAAGTGCAGAACTAGAGAAATGCAGAAACATATAAATAGAGTACCAGAGTACATCAGAACTCAATAAATAGATACCTGGAGAACCAGAGAACCACAGAACTAGAGAACTGGAGAAAAACTGAATTAGAGTAAACAGATCTACAGAACTACAGATTTAGACAATTGCAGATGGAGCGAAAAACATAATTAGAGAACTACAGAAATAGATAATTAGAGAACTAGTTAGCTGCAGAAGTGTAAGTCCAGTTAATTACAGAACTGCAGAACTAGAGATCTGGAGAACTAGAAAACTAGAGATCTTCAGAAATACAGATCTAAAAGAGCAGGGCTAACTGCTGATCTGGAGAAATGCACTTCCAGAAAATTGCAAAAGTAGAGAAATGCAGAACTGCATAATTGGAGATCGTACAAAATTGCACAGTTAGAAAATTAAAGAATTAGAGTACTACAGAACTGCAGAATTGGAGAAATAAGGAATTGGATAACTACAGAACTAGGGAACTGTAAAACTGCAGAACAGCAGAAACATGGAACTGCAGATGTAGAGATCTGCTGAATAAGTGAATTAGCGAACGAGAGAACTAGATGATTTTGAAATGCACAAGAGGCAAAAATGAGAACTACAGAATTAGAGAACTGCAGAACGAGAGAACTACAGAACCACAGATCTACAGGAATGAAGAATGCGAGAACAGGAGAATCAGTGAACTGCAGAAATAAACAAATAGAGAACTTTAAAAGTGGATAACTACAGTACAATATAACTACAGAACGAGAGAACTGAAGAACTAGAAAACTACTGAATTACAGAAATAGATAGCTAAAGAACGAGAGAACTGAAGAACTGGAGAAATACAGAACTAGAGAATGACAGAACGAGCGATCTGAAGAACTGGAGAACTACAGAACTATAGACCTGCAAAACTAGGGACCCAAGTTTCGGGCCGCGCCTAGAACGGCGCAGCCCCAACCTAGATGCCCGTTTTTCGCGCCACAAAGTGCGCCTAAAAAAAACTTACAGATTCTCCGGCTCCCTACTGGTCCTCTGGAGCCGGGCGCGGGGGCGGAGCCAGGTCCCTGCACTGAAAACAGTGCCGGGACCTCTGCACATGCTTGCTACAGTGGGTGCGCATGTGCTGTAGCTCCAGCCACCCAAAATTGTGTGGGCGGGGCCCAAAGCACGCAGCCCCTAGCCCTGACCAAATGGCCTCACTGGGGCTGCATGCATAAGACTGCCTTCCACGCCCAGCTCCTGCTTCATCCCGACCCGACTCGACTCCTACTTCCCCCGCCCCTGGACCGGACCCGACCCCGACACCGACCCGACTCCTGCTTCCCCACCCCCCCCAACCCAGCCCCCAACCCAGCCCCCGTCCGGACCCAACCCCCTGGACTGGACCCGACCTGCGCTCCCTCTCCCTCCCTCCCCCCCACAACCCGAACCGAACCGACCTCCCTCCCACCACTCCCCCAACCCGACCCGCGCTCCCGACCTCCCCCCGCCCCACCCGGACCGGACCAGACCCAACCTGACCTCCCTCCCGCCGCCCCCGAACCGAACCGACCCAACCAGACCCGTGCTGCTCCATCCACCCCCCGCTACCTGAACCAACCCGACCTCCCTCCTCCCCCACCCGATCCAAGCCGTGCTCCCGATCGCCCCCACACCGGACCGGACTGGACCCGACCCTACCCGACCTCCCTCCGCCCCCCCGACCCAGACCCGCAATCCCCCCGACCCGACCCTCGCTCCCGACCCTGGACCCCGGACCCAACGCCACCTACCTGTCAATCTGGGGCTGGGGACGGGCCCTGCCCGAAGTCTTGGACCCAGCCGAGCCCGGCCCATTCAGCCTCCCCCCCCTCTTCTCCTTCATCCCCTTCTCCTTCCCCCCTTCTTCTCCTTCCCCCCTTCTCCTTTCCCCCCCTTCTCCTTTCCACCCCTTCTCCTTTCCCCCCTTACCTTCCCCTTCTGCCCCCCTTCTCTTCCCCTTCTCCTCGCCCCTTTCCCCTTCACTTCCTCCCCCCTTTCCCCTTCTCCACCTCCCCCCCTTTCCCCTTCTCCTCCCCCCTTCCTGTTCTCTTCCCCCCTTCCCCTTCTCCTCCCCCATTCCCTCTACCCTTCCCCCCCTCTCCCCCTTCCCTCCCCCCTCTCCCCTTCCCGCCCATTCCCCCCATCCCTCCCCTCTCTCCCTCTACCCCCTCCTCCCCCTCCCCTCGCTGTCAGAAACACAGACCCTGACAGACAGAGTGAGAGACACACACAGACAGACAGAGATAGATACACTGACAGAGACACACTGCGGCAGGGGTTGGGGCGGGGTGGGGGGGTTGGGCATGCCAGCACGCTGTTGGAGGGCTCCTGGTGCTGCAATCGGTAAGTAGAAAATGTTTTATTTATTGATTTTTTAAAAAACATAGATTATATCTTATTAATTTTATTTGATTGATTTATTGGTTGATTTATTGATGTTTTTACCATTTATTATTGATGATGGCTCTTTATTTGTAAAACTGAAGTGTTTAATGTTTGTAAACATCCCTTTAAACCCCCCTCCTCCCGCCATTCCCTACGCCTGATTTGTAACCTACACCTGATTTTCTAAAGTGTAGACAAGGTTTTTTCGAGCGTACAAAAATCTTCACTTACTCAATTCTAAGTTAGTTTGGAGTAAGTTTTCACTGCCGAAACTTTGAAAACAGGCGTAAGTGGCCGGACACGCCCCCTTTTGAAAAAAAAATTCTGTTCCAAAGTGAAACTGTTCTAACTGACTAGAACTGGAGCAAACTAAATGCCGAAAATTTGAATTTCGAAAATAATCCTTTCTACACCAGTTGCTCAAAAAAATCAGGAGCAACTTGGGCCGTAAAGAATTGAAGATCTAGACAACTGCAAAATTAGAGAACTGCGGAAAATGAACTCGAGCTAGAGAACTGCAGATCTAGAGAAAGCAGAATTATAGAACCACAGATATATAGAACCGCAAAACTAGAAAACAAAGAATTATGGAAATGCAGAAATAGAGAATTGCAGAAATAGATGAGCAGAGAACCAGTTAACTGCAGAACTACAGATTTAGTTAATTACAGAACTGCAGAATTACAGTTCAAGAGAACTAGAAAACTAGATATCTGCAAAAATACAGAACTAAGAGTGCTGGAGAACTGCATATCAAGAGGATTGAAAACAAGAGAACTGCCGAACTGGAGAACTGAACAACTAGAGAAATGCAGAACTAGAGAACTGGAGAACCAGAGAAATGCAGAAATGAAGAACTAGAGAACTGAAGAATTGGAAAAGAGTAGATATAGAGAACTACAAAACTAGAGAACTGAAGAACTGTGAGAACGACAGAAATAGAGAACTGCAGAACTCGAGACTTGAAGAACCGGATAACAGCAAAATTAGAGAATTACAGAACTAGAGAAATGTAGAACTAGATAACTGCAAAATTAGAGAACTGCAGAACAAGCGAAATAGAGCTAGAGAACTGCAGATCTAGAGAAAAGCAGAATTAAAGAACAACGGGTTTACAGAACCGCAGAACTAGAGAACAAAGAATTAGGGAAATTCAGAAATAGAGAACTGCAGAAATAGATGACCAGAGAACAATTAACTGCAGAACTACAGATCTAATTGATTATAGAGCTGCAGAATACGAGATCTAGAGAACAAGAACATTAGAGATCTGCAAAATTACAGAACTAAGAGAACTGGAGAACTGCATGTCTGGAGAACTGAAAACTAGTGAACTGCGTAAATGGAGAACTGGACTCGAGAATTGCATAACTAATTAACTGAAGAACTAGAGAGCTGCAGAAATGGAGAACTGAACAAGAGGAGAACTGCAGAACTAGAGAATTTAACAAATAGAGAATTGAAGAACTATAGAACCGAACAAATAGAGAATTGAAGAACTAGAGAACAGAAGAACCAGAGAACTACAGAACTCGAGAACTGAACAAATAGAGAATTGAAGAACAGGAGAACTGGAGAACTGAAGAACTAGAGAACTACAGAACTACAGAACTACAGAACAGAAGAACTAGAGAACTACAGAACTAGGGAACTGAGGAAGTACAGAAGTGAAGAACTAGAGAACAGAAAACTAGTGAACTGCAGAACTGGAGAACCAGAGAACTAGAGAACTGCAGAACTAGAGAACTGCAAAAACTAGAGAAACAGAGAAAATAAGATTTAAATGACTGCAGAACTAGGGAAATACAGAACTAGAGAAATGCAGCAAAAGAGAATTGAAGGACTGGAGAAGCAGAACCACAGATCTGCAGAATTGTAGAACTGTAGAACGAGAGATCTGCACAAATCAAGAACCTGAGAACTGGGGAAGTGCAGAACTAAAGAAGTAGCGACCTAGAGAACTGCAGAACTAGAGAACAGGAGAACTGGACAATAAGATAACTTGAGAATTAGAGAGCAGCAGTACTAGAGAACTGCAGCTTTAGAGAATAAGAGAAGTACAGACTACAGAACTGCAGGACAACAGAACTGGAGAACTGCAGAATTAGAGACCTATAGGAAGAGAACTGCAGAATTAGTAAACTAAAGAATTAGCAAACAGCAGAACTCGAGAATGGCAGAACTAGAGAAATGCAGAAATATATAACTCAAGTACCGGATTACAACAGAACTCAATAAGTAGATAACTACAGAACGAGAGAACTTCAGAAGTAAAGAACTGGAGAACAACTGAATTAGAATAAACAGATCTACAGAACTACAGATTAAACAATTGCAGATGTAGTGAAAAATAGAATTAGGGAACTGCAGAAGTAAATAAGTAGAGAACCAGTTAACTGCAGAACTGTAGGTCCAGTTAATTACAGAACTGCAGAACTAGAGATCGAGAGAAATAGAAAACTAGAGATCTGCAGAAATACAGAACTAAGAGAGCTGGTAACTGCTGATCTGGAGAAATACACTTCTGGAGAATTGCAAAACTAGAGAAATGCAGAATTGCCTAATTGGAGATGTAACAAAATGGAAAATTGCAGTTTGAAAACTAAAGACCGAGAGTACTGCAGAACTGCAGAATTGTAGAAATTGGGAATTGGATAACTGCAGTACTAGGGAACTGTCGAACTGCAGAGCAGCAGAACCATAGAACTGCAGAAGTAGAGATCTGCCGAAAAAGAGAATTAGCAAACTAGAGAACTACAGAATTGTGAAAGGCAGAAGAAGAAAAATTGAGAACTACAGAATTAGAGAACTGCAGAACGAGGTAATTAATGAACTAGAGCACTACAGAACTAGAGAACTGTAGCACTGAAGCACTCGAGAATTGCAGAAGTAGAGAACTAGAAAAGTGAAGAACTGCATAACTGGAGAACTAGAGAACTGAAGAACTACAGATCTAGGGAAGAGAACTGTAGAACTAAAGAACTGCAGAACTGCAGGACTGAAGTACTAGAGAACAACAGAACCAGAGATTGAGGGAACAGATCAATTAGAGAACTGCAGATGCAGGTAAATAGAATATTTTATAATGGAAAACCACAGAATGAGAAAATTAGAAAAGCAGAAAACTACTGAACAAGAGAACAGAAACGTGAGAGGACTGCAGAACACTTGAAATAGAGAAGTGAAGAACATGATTTCTGCAGAACTACAGAGATGGAGACAGGCAGATCTCGAGAACTCAGACTAAACTTGTAAATCTAGAGAAAAATAGAATTAGTGATCTGCAGAACTATATAGCTGCAGAACTAGAGAACTACGGAACTAGAGAAATACAGAACTAGAGAACTGCAGAAATAGAGAGGTACTGAACTAGAGAACGATAGAAATAGATAACCGAAGAACTGGAGAAATGCAGAACTAGAGAACTGCAGAAATAGAGAACTGCAGAACTAGAGAACTGGAGAACTAGATAATGACAGAACTAGAGAAATACAGAACTAGAGAACTGCAGAACTAGCGAAAAGGAGAAACAAAGACATTCAGAAATGAAGAACAAGAGAACTGAAGTCCTGGAGAACTACAGAACTAGAGAACTACAGAAATAGAGAAGTGAAGAACTAGAGAACTGGAGACCCAGAGAACAGCAGAAATGAAGAAGTAGAGAACGGAAAAACTGTAGAACTACAGAACTAGGGAACTGAAGAAGCAGAGAACTGAATAACTTGTGAATTACAGAACTAGAGAAGGACAGAAATACAGAACTGAAGAACTAGAGAACTGGGAAACCAGAGAAATGTAGAAATGAAGAACGAGAGATCTGAAGAATTGGAGAAGAGTAGAACTAGAGAACTACAAAACTAGAGAACTGAAGAACTGTGAGAACTACAGGAATAGAGAACTGCAGAACTCGAGAACTGGAGAACAGCAAAATTAGAGAATTACAGAACGATAGAAATGTAGAACTAGAGAACTGCAAAATTAGAGAACTGCAGAGCAAGTGAACTAGAGCTAGAGAACTCCAGATCTGGAGAAAAGCAGAATTAGAGAACAACAGGTTTACAGAAACGCAGAACTAGAGAACAAAGAATTAGGAAAATGCAGAAATAGAGAACTGCAGAAATAGATTACCAGAGAACAAGTGGTATGAGACCAGATCTCAGTCTGCAGAACTACAGATCTAGTTGATTATAGAGCTGCAGACTATGAGATCTAGAGAACAAGAAAACTAGAGATCTGCAAAAATACAGAACTAAGAGAACTGGAGAACTGTATGACTAGAGAACTGAAAACAAGTGAACTGCATAAATGGAGAACTGAACTAGAGAATTGCATAACTAATTCACTGAAGAACTAGAGAATTGCAGAACTCGAGAATTGAACAACAGGAACTGCAGAACTAGAGAATTGAACAAATAGAGAATTGAAGAACTGCAGAACTGAACAAGTAGAGAAGTGAAGAACTAGAGAACTGAACAAATAGAGAATTGAAGCACTAGAGAACTGAAGAACCAGAGAACTACTGAACTAGAGAACTGAACAAATAGAGAATTGAAGAACTGGAGAACAGAAGAACTGGAGAACTGCAGAACTAGAGAACTGCAGAACTAGAGAAACAGAGAAAATAAGATTTAAGTGACTGCAGAACTCGGGAAATACAGAACTCGAGAATTGCAGAAATAGAGAATTGAAGGACTAGAGAAGCAGAACCACAGATCTACGGAAATGTAGAACTGTAGAGCTAGAGATCTGCACAAATCAGGAACCTGAGAACTGGGGAACTGCAGAAGTAAAGAAAGTAGCGACCGAGGGAACTGCAGAACTAGAGAACAGGCGAACTGGAGAATAAGATAACTAGAGAATTAGAGAGCAGCAGCACTAGAGAACAGCAGATTTAGAGAATAAGAGAAGTGCAGGACTGCAGAACTACAGGACAACACAACTAGCGAACTGCAGAATTAGAGACCTACAGGTAGAGAACTGCAGAATTTCTGAACTACAGAACCAGAGAACTTCAGAACTAGAGAACTGGAGAACAACTGAATTAGAATAAACAGATCTACAGAACTACAGACGAAACAAATGCAGATGTAGCGAAAAACAGAATTAGAGAACTGCAGAAGTAAATAACTAGAAATCCAGTTAACTGCAGAACTGTAGGTCCAGTTAATTACAGAACTGCAGCACTAGAGATCTAGAGAATTGAAAACTAGAAATCTGCAGCAATACAGATCGAAAAGAGCTGGCAAACTGCTGATCTGGAGACGTACACTTCTAGAGTATTGCAAAATTAGAGAAATGCAGAACTGCAAAATTGGAGATGTAACAAAATGGAAAATTGCACAGATAGAAAACTAAAGACCTAGAGTACTGCAGAGCTGCAGAATAGCAGAAATAGCGAATTGGATAACTGCAGAACAAGGAAGTTTAGAGCTTCAGAGCAGCAGAAACATGGAACTGCAGAAGTAGAGATCAGCCGAATAAATGAAATAGCAAACTAAAGAACTACGATATTGTGAAATGCAGAAGAGGAAAAATTGAGAACTACCGAATTAGAGAACTGCAGAAATGGAGAATTGCAGAACTAGAGAACTGAACAAATAGAGAACTGCAGAACTAGAGAACTGCAGAACTAGAGATCTGCAGAACAAGAGAACTGCAGAACAAGAGAACTGCAGAACAAGAGAACTGCAGAACAAGACAACTGCAGAACAAGAGAACTGCAGAACAAGAGAACTGCAGAACAAGAGAACTGCAGAACAAGAGAACTGCAGAACAAGAGAACTGCAGAACAAGAGAACTGCAGAACAAGAGAACTGCAGAACAAGAGAACTGCAGAACAAGAGAACTGCAGAACAAGAGAACTGCAGAACAAGAGAACTGCAGAACAAGAGAACTGCAGAACAAGAGAACTGCAGAACAAGAGAACTGCAGAACAAGAGAAATGCAGAACAAGAGAACTGCAGAACAAGAGAACTGCAGAACAAGAGAACTGCAGAACAAGAGAACTGCAGAACAAGAGAACTGCAGAACAAGAGAACTGCAGAACAAGAGAACTGCAGAACAAGAGAACTGCAGAACAAGAGAACTGCAGAACAAGAGAACTGCAGAACAAGAGAACTGCAGAACAAGAGAACTGCAGAACAAGAGAACTGCAGAACTAGAGAACTGCAGAACAAGAGAACTGCAGAACAAGAGAAATAGAGAACTGCGGAACTAGAGAACTGCAGAACTAGAGAACTGCAGAACTAGAGAACTGCAGAACTAGAGAAATACAGAACTAGAGAACTGCAGAAATACAGAACTACAGAACTGCGGAATTAGAGAACTGCAGAACGAGAGAACTAGAGAACTGAGGAACTAGAGTATTGCACAATTAGAGAACTGCAGATCTAGAGAACCACAGATTAAGAGAACAACAGATTTAGAAAACTACAGAACTAGAGATCAAATAATTTGGGAAATGCAGAAATAGAGAACTGCAGAAATAGATGAGCAGAGAACTACAGATCTAGTTAATTACAGAACTGAAGAATTAGAGTCAAGAGAGCTAGAAAACAAGAGATTTGCAAAAATACAGAATTAACGGAGCTGGAGAACTGCATGATTAGAGAACTGAAAAGTAGAGAACTGAAGAACTGGAGAATTGAACAACGAGAGAACTATAGAACCAGAGTACTGAACAAATAGAGAATTGAAGAACTAGAGAACTGAAGAACTAGATAACTACAGAACTAGCGAACAGAAGAACAAGAGAACTGTGGAAATAAAGAACTAGAGAACAGAAGAACTGGAGAACTACAGAACTAGAGAATTGAAGAACTACACAACTGAAAATCTAGAGAACTGCCGTACTAGACAATTGAAGAACTAGAGAACTACAGAATTACAGAATGAGAAAACTACAGAACAACAGAATTGCAGAACTGAAAATCTAGAGAACTGCCGTATTGGAGAACAGAAGAACTGCAGAACGAGAGAACTGCAGAACGAGAGAACTGCAGAACGAGAGAACTGCAGAACGAGAGAACTGCAGAACGAGAGAACTGCAGAACGAGAGAACTGCAGAACGAGAGAACTGCAGAACGAGAGAACTGCAGAACGAGAGAACTGCAGAACGAGAGAACTGCAGAACGAGAGAACGAGAGAACGACAGAACGACAGAACTAGAGAACTGAAGAACTAGAGAACTGCAGAACGAGAGAATTGAAGAACTAGAGAACTGCAGAACTAGAGAACTGAAGAACTAGAGAACTGAAGAACTAGAGAACTGAAGAACTAGAGAACTGAAGAACTAAAGAAGTACAGAACTAGAGAACTGCAGAACTAGAGAGAGAGCGAACTGGAGAAATGAAGAACGAGAGAATTGCAGAAATAAAGAATTAGAGAACTTAAGAACTACAGAAGTAGAGAACTGAAGAACTAGAGAACTGCAGAAATAGAGAACTGCAGAACAAGAGAACTGCAGAACTGCAGAACTAGAGAACTGCGGAACTAGAGAACTGCAGAACTAGAGAATTACAGAACTAGTAAACTACAGAAATACAGAACTACAGAACTGCAGAACTGCAGAACTAGAGAACCAGAGAACTGCAGAACTAGATAACTGCAGAACTAGAGAACTGCAGAACTAGAGAACTACAGAAATAGAGAACTACAGAAATAGAAAACAACAGAAAAAGAGAACTGCAGAACTGGAGAACTACAGAACCACCGAACTACAGGAATGAAGAACTAGAGAACTGATGGACTGGAGAACTACAGAACTAGAGAACGGAAGAATTACAGAACTGGAGAACCAGATATCTGCAGAAATGAAGAACTAGAGAACTTAAAAAATGGAGAACTACAGTACTAGAGAATTACAGAACTAGAGAACTGAAGAACTAGAGAACCACAGAACTATAGAACTACAAAACTAGAGAATTGAAGAACTACAGAACTGCTGAAATAAAGAAGTAGAGAACTGAAGAATTGCAGAACTACAGAACTAGAGAATTATAGAACTATTGAACTATTGAACTAAAGAACTGGAGAACGATATAACAAGGAAACTGCAAAATTAGATAAATGAAGAACTGGAGAAAAGAAAAATTAGAGAATTAAAGAACGAGAGAATTGAAGAACTGGACAACTGCAAAATTAGAGAACTGCTGAAAAAGTAAACTAGATCTAGAGAACTGCAGATCTAGAAAAAAACAGAATTAGAGAACCACAGATTTATAGAACCACAGAACTATAGAACAAAGAATTAGGGAAATTTAGAAATAGAGAATTGCAGAAATAGAACTGAAGAACTAGATAACTAAAGAACTAGAGAACTGAACAAATAGAGAAATGTAGAACTAGATAACTGAAGAACTAGTGGACTGAAGAACTAGAGAAATACAGAACTAGAGAACTGAAGAACTGCAGAAGTGAAAAACTAAGGAAGTACAGAATTAGAGAACTGCAGCACTAAAGAACGAGCGAACTGGAGAAATGAAGAACGAGAGAATTGCAGAAATAAAGAATTAGAGAACTTAAGAACTACAGAAGTAGAGAACTGAAGAACTAGAGAACTGCAGAACAAGAGAACTGCAGAACAAGAGAACTGCAGAACTGCAGAACTAGAGAACTGCAGAACTAGAGAACTGCAGAACTAGAGAATTACAGAACCAATAATATATAGAAATACAGAACTACAGAACTGCAGAACTAGAGAACTGCAGAACTAGAGAACTGCAGAACTAGAGAACTGCAGAACTAGAGAACTGCAGAACTAGAGAACTGCAGAACTAGAGAACTGCAGAACTAGAGAACTGCAGAACTAGAGAACTGCGGAGCTAGAGAACTGCGGAGCTAGAGAACTGCGGAGCTAGAGAACTGCAGAACTAGAGAACTACAGAAATAGAGAACTACAGAAATAGAGAACTACAGAACTAGAGAAGTACAGAACTAGAGATGTACAGTACTAGAGAATTACAGAACTAGAGAACTGAAGAACTAGAGAACCACAGAACTATAGAACTACAAAACTAGAGAATTGAAGAAATACAGAACTGCTGAAATGAAGAAGTAGAGAACTGAAGAATTGCAGAACTACAGAACTAGAGAACTATAGAACTATTGAACTATTGAACTAAAGAACTGGAGAACTCTATAACAAGAAAACTGCAGAATTAGATAAATGAAGAACTGGAGAATAGAAAAATTAGAGCATTAAAAAACTAGAGAATTGAAGAACTGGACAACTGCAAAATTAGAGAACTGCAGAAAAAGTAAAATAGATCTAGAGAACTGCAGATCTAGAAAAAAACAGAATTAGAGAACCACAGATTTACAGAACCGCAGAACTACAGAACAAAGAATTAGGGAAATTTAGAAATAGAGAATTGCAGAAATAGAGCTGAAGAACCAGAGAACTACAGAACAAGAGAACTGAACAAATAGAGAAATGAAGAACGAGAGAACTGAAGAACTAGTTGACTGAAGAACTAGAGAAATACAGAACTAGAGAACTGAAGAACTACAGAAGTGATAAATTAAAGAAGTACAGAACTAGAGAACTGCAAAACTAAAGAACTAGCGAACTGGCGAAATGAAGAACGAGAGAATTGCAGAAATGAAGAATTAGAGAACTTAAGAACTACAGAAGTAGAGAACTGAAGAACTAGAGAACTGCAGAACTAGCGAACTTCAGAAATAGAGAACTGCAGAACTAGAGAAGTACAGAACGAGAGATGTACAGAACTAGAGAAGTACAGAACTAGAGAACTGAAGAACAAGGGAACTGCAGAAATGAAGACTGGAGAACAGAATAACTGGACAACTACAGAAGTAGAGAACTGAAGAAATGCAGAAGTGAAAAACTGGAGAACGATAGAACTAGACAACTGTAGGACTACAGAACTAGAGAACTACAGAACTAGATAATTGGAGAACTAGTGCACTGGCGAACAAGTGAACTGGAGAACTAGTGAACTGGAGAATTAGAGAACTACAAAATGAGAGAACTACAGAAATGAAGAACTGGAGAACTGAAGAACTAGAGAATCACAGCACTAGAGAATTACAGAAATAGAGAACTGAAGAACGAGAGAAAAAAGCAGCAGAGCACTGCAGAAATGAAGAACTAGAGAACTGAAGAACTGTAGAATTACAGAACTAGTTAACTACAGAAGTGGAGAACTGAAGATCAAGACAACGACAGAACTATAGAAATAGAGAACTGAAGATCTAGAGAACGACAGAACTAGAGAACTACAGATCTCGGCAACTACAGAACTAGAGAACTGCAGAACTAGAGAACTGCAGAACTAGAGAACTGCAGAAATAGAAAACAACAGAAAAAGAGAACTGCAGAACTGGAGAACTACAGAACCACCGAAATTCAGGAATGAAGAACTAGAGAACTGATGGACTGGAGAACTACAGAACTAGAGAACGGAAGAATTACAGAACTGGAGAACCAGATATCTGCAGAAATGAAGAGCTAGAGAACTTAAAAAATGGAGAACTACAGTACTAGAGAATTACAGAACTAGAGAACTGAAGAACTAGAGAACCACAGAACTATAGAACTACAAAACTAGAGAATTGAAGAACTACAGAACTGCTGAAATGAAGAAGTAGAGAACTGAAGAATTGCAGAACTACAGAACTAGAGAACTATAGAACTATTGAACTAAAGAACTGGAGAACTCTATAACAAGAAAACTGCAGAATTAGATAAATGAAGAACTGGAGAAGCAAAAAATTAGAGAATTAAAAAACTAGAGAATTGAAGAACTGGACAACTGCAAAATTAGAGAACTGCAGAAAAAGTAAAATAGATCTAGAGAACTGCAGATCTAGAAAAAAACAGAATTAGAGAACCACAGATTTACAGAACCGCAGAACTACAGAACAAAGAATTAGGGAAATTTAGAAATAGAGAATTGCAGAAATAGAACTGAAGAACCAGAGAACTACAGAACTAGAGAACTGAACAAATAGAGAAATGAAGAACTAGAGAACTGAAGAACTAGTTGACTGAAGAACTAGAGAAATACAGAACTAGAGAACTGAAGAACTACAGAAGTGATAAACTAAAGAAGTACAGAACTAGAGAACTGCAGAACTAAAGAACTAGTGAACTGGCGAAATGAAGAACGAGAGAATTGCAGAAATGAAGAATTAGAGAACTTAAGAACTACAGAAGTAGAGAACTGAAGAACTAGAGAACTGCAGAACTAGCAAACTTCAGTAATAGAGAACTGCAGAACTAGAGGAGTACAGAACTAGAGATGTACAGAACTAGAGAAGTACAGAACTAGAGAAGTGAAGAACAAGAGAACTGCAGAAATGAAGAACTGGAGAACAGAATAACTGGACAACTACAGAAGTAGTGAACTGAAGAAATGCAGAAGTGAAAAACTAGAGAACGATAGAACTAGACAATTGTAGAACTACAGAACTAGAAAACTACAGAACTAGAGAATTGGAAAACAACGCACTGGAGAACAAGTGAACTGGAGAACTAATGAACTGGAGAACTAGAGAACTACAAAATGAGAGAACTACAGAATTGAAGAACTGGAGAACTGAAGAACGAGAGAACCACACCACTAGAGTATTACAGAAATAGAGAACTGAAGAACTAGAGAAGTAAAGCACCAGAGAACTGCAGAAATGAAGAACGAGAGAACTGAAGAACTGGAGACCTACAGAACTAGTTAACTACAGAAGTGGAGAACTGAAGATCAAGACAACTACAGAACTAGAGAAATACAGTAATAGAGAACTGAAGATCTAGAGAACGACAGAACTAGAGAACTACAGATCTAGGCAACTACAGAACTAGAGAACTACAGAACTAGACATCTACTGCACTAGAGAACTGCAGAATTAGAGAACTAGAGAATTGCAGAATGAGAGAACTGCAGAACCATAGTACGCAGAACTCGGGAACTACAGAACTAGAGAACGGCAGAACTAGAGAACTGCAGAACTAGAGAACTGCAGAACTAGAGAACTGCAGAACTAGAGAACTGCAGAACTAGAGAACTGCAGAACTAGAGAACTGCAGAACTAGAGAACTGCAGAACTAGAGAACTGCAGAACTAGAGAACTGCAGAACTAGAGAACTGCAGAACTAGAGAACTGCAGAACTAGAGAAATGCAGATCTAGAGAACTGCAGAACTAGAGAACTACAGATATACACAACCACAGAACTGAAGAACTGGAGAAATGCAGAAATAGAGAAATGCAGAACATTAAACTGAAGAACTAGAGAACTACAGAACTATAGGAATCGAGAGCTGAAGAACTGCAGAAAAGCCAAATTAGTGAATTAAAGAACTGGAGAACTGAAGAACTAGAATACTGCAAAATTAGAGAACTGCAGAACAAGTGAACTAGAGCTAGAGAACTGCAGATCTAGAGAAAAACTGAATTAGAGAACAACAGATTTAAAGAACCGCATAACTAGAGAACAAAGAATTAGGGAAATGCAGAAATAGATGACCAGAGATACAGTTAACTGCAGAACTAAGATCTAGTTAATTAAAGATCTGAAGACTTAATGATCAAGGGATCTAGAAAACTAGAGATCTGCAAAAATACAGAAATAATAGAGCTGATGATTTGCATAACTAAAGAACAACAAAATGGGAGAATTCAACAACTAGAGAACTGCAGTACTGGAGAACTGAAGAACTAGAGAACTGCAGAACTAGAGAACTACAGGAATGAGACAACTGCAGAACTATACAACTACAGTACTAGAGAACTGCAGAACTAGACAACTACAGAACTAGAGAACTGAAGAACTGCAGAACTGAAGAAATAGAGAACAGAACTTGTGAACTACAGAACTAGAGAACTGCAGAAACGGAGAACAACAGAACTAGAGAACTGCAGAACTAGAGAACTGAAGAAATAGATAACAGAAGGACTAGTGAACTACAGAACGAGACAACTGCAGAAATAGAGACACAGAGACAATAAGATTTAGATGACTTCAGAATTAGTGAACTACAAACACAAGAATGGCAGAACTAGAGAATTGAAGAAGTAGAGAAGCAGAACCACAGATCTGCAGAAATGTAGAACGGTAGAACTAGATATCTGCACAAATCAGGGAACTGAGAACTGGGGAACTGCAAAACTGAAGAAGTAGCGAACTAGAGAACTGTAGAACTAAAGAACTCGAGAACTGGAGAAATAAGAAATGGAGAATTAGTGAGCGGCAGAACGAGAGAACTGCAGATTTAGAGAATAAGAGAAGTACAGGACGAGAGAAGTACAGGACAACAGAACTAGAGAACTGCAGAAATAGAGAACTACAGATCTAGAGAACTACAGACACAGAAAACTGCAGAACTAGAGAATTACAGAACAAGAGAACTACAGAAATAAAGAACTACAGATTTAGAGAACAACCGAAATAGAGAACTGCAGAACTAGAGAACTACAGAACTACAGGAATGAAAACTGGAGAAATGAAGAACTGCCGAGCTACTGAACTAGAGAACTACAGAAATAGAGAAGTAAAGAAATAGATAAATGGAGAACCTGAGATCTGCAGAAATGAAGAACTAGAGTACTGAAGAACTGGAGAAATACAGAAATAAAGAATTACAGAAAGAGAGAACTGAAGAAGTAGAGAACTACAGAACAATAGAAATACAGAAATAGAGAACTGAGGAACTAGAGAACTGCAGAACCAGGGAACTGCAGAACTGAAGAACTAGAGAACTGAAGAATTGGAGAACTACAGAACTAGAGAACTACAGAACTAGAGAACTGAAGAACTGGAGAACAGCAAAGTTAGAGAATTAAAGAACTACAGAACTGAGGAACTAGAGTATTGCACAATTAGATGTAGAGAACCACAGATTAAGAGAACCACAGATTTAGAAAACTACAGAACTAGAGATCAAATAATTTGGGAAATGCAGAAATAGAGAACTGCAGAAATAGATGAGCAGAGAACTACAGATCTAGTTAATTACAGAACTGAAGAATTAGAGTCAAGAGAGCTAGAAAACAAGAGATTTGCAAAAATACAGAATTAACGGAGCTGGAGAACTGCATGATTAGAGAACTGAAAAGTAGAGAACTGAAGAACTGGAGAATTGAACAAAGAGAGAACTATAGAACTAGAGTACTGAACAAATAGAGAATTGAAGAACTAGAGAACTGAAGAACTGGATAACTACAGAACTAGCGAACTGAAGAACAAGAGAACTGTGGAAATAAAGAACTAGAGAACAGAAGAACTGGAGAACTACAGAACTAGAGAATTGAAGAACTACACAACTGAAAATCTAGAGAACTGCCGTACTAGAGAATTGAAGAACTAGAGAACTACAGAATTACAGAACGAAAAAACTACAGAACAACAGAACTGCAGAACTGAAAATCTAGAGAATTGCCGTATTGGAGAACAGAAGGACTGGAGAACTACAGAACGAGAGAACTGCAGAACGAGAGAACTGCAGAACGAGAGAACTGCAGAACGAGAGAACTGCAGAACGAGAGAACTGCAGAACGAGAGAACTGCAGAACGAGAGAACTGCAGAACGAGAGAACTGCAGAACGAGAGAACTGCAGAACGAGAGAACTGCAGAACGAGAGAACTGCAGAACGAGAGAACTGCAGAACGAGAGAACTGCAGAACGAGAGAACTGCAGAACTAGAGAACTGAAGAACTAGAGAACTGAAGAACTAGAGAACTGAAGAACTAGAGAACTGAAGAACTAGAGAACTGAAGAACTAGAGAACTGAAGAACTAGAGAACTGCAGAACTAGAGAACTGAAGAACTAGAGAACTGCAGAACTAGAGAACTGCAGAACTAGAGAACTGCAGAACTAGAGAACTGCAGAACTAGAGAACTGCAGAACTAGAGAACTGCAGAACTAGAGAACTGCAGAACTAGAGAACTGCAGAACTAGAGAACTGCAGAACTAGAGAACTGCAGAACTAGAGAACTGCAGAACTAGAGAACTGAAGAACTAGAGAACTGAAGAACTAGAGAACTGAAGAACTAGAGAACTGAAGAACTAGAGAACTGAAGAACTAGAGAACTGAAGAACTAGAGAACAGCAGAACTAGAGAACTGGAGAACTAGAGAACTGAAGAACTAGAGAACTACAGAACTATAGGACAACAGAACTGGAGAAATGCAGAACGAGATAACTGCAGAATTGAGAAGTGCAGACCGAGTGAACTGATGAACTAGAGAACTACAGAACTAGAGAACTACAGAACTATAGAACTGCAGAACTAGACAACTACAGAACTAGAGAACTGAAGAACTGCAGAACTGAAGAAATAGAGAATTGAAGAACTAATGAACTACAGAACTGGAGAAATGCAGAACTGGAGAACTGCCAAAGTAGAGAACTGCAGAACTAGAGATCTGAAGAAATAGTGAAAAGAAGAACTAGTGAACTACAGAACTAGAGAACGGCAGAACGAGAGAAACAGAGAAAATAACATTTAGATGACTGCAGAACTAGGGAAATACTAAACTAGAGAATTGTAGAAATAGTGAATTGAAGGACTAGAGAAGCAGAACCACAGTTCTGCAGAAATGTAGAACTGTAGAACTAGAGATCTGCACAACTCACGAAGCTGAGAACTGGAGAACTGCAGAACTAAAGAAGGAGCGAAACAGAGAACTGCAGAACTAGAGAACTGGAGAACTGCAGAATAAGATAACTAGTGAATTAGAGAGCAAGAGAACTAGAGAACTGCAGAGTTAGAGAATAAGAGAAGTGCAGGACTACAGGACAACAGAACTGGAGAACTGCAGAATTAGAGATCTACAGGTAGAGAACTGCAGAATTAGCGAATTACAGAATTAGTGAACTGCAGAACTAGAGAAGTGCAGAACTAGAGAAATGCAGAAACAGATAAATAGGAGTACCAGATTACATCAGAACTCAATAAATAGATACCTGGAGAACCACAGAACGAGAGAACTGGAGAACAACTGAATTAGACTAAACAGATTTACAGAACTACAGATTTAGACAATTTCAGATGTAGCGAAAAACAGAATTAGAGAACTACAGAAATAGATAACCAGAGAACAAGTTAACTGCAGAAATGTAGGTCCAGTTAATTACAGAACTGCAGAACTAGAGATCTGGAGAACTAGAAAATTAGAGATCTTCGGAAATACAGATCTAAAAGAGCAGGTCTAACTGCTGATCTGGAGAAATACACTTCTAGAGAATTGCAAAAGTAGAGAAATGCAGAAATGCATTATTGGAGATCTAACAAAATTGAACAGTTAGAAAACTAAAGAATTAGAGTATTGCAGAACTGCAGAATTGGAGAAATAAGGAATTGGATAACTGCAGAACAAGGGAACTGTAGAACTGCAGAACAGCAGAAACATGGAACTGCAGAAGTAGAGATCTGCTGAATAAGTGAATTAGCAAACGAGAGAACTACAGAATTGTGAAATGCACAAGAGGCAAAAATGAAAACGACAGAATTAGAAAACTGCAGAACTAGAGAGCTATAGAACTAGAGAACTGCAGAACTGGAGAACTGCAGAACTAGAGAACTGCAGAACTAGAGAACGACAGAACTAGAGAACTACAGAAATAGAGAACTACAGAACTAGAGAACTACAGAAAAAGAGAACTGCAGAACTGGAGAACTACAGAACCACCGAACTACAGGAATGAAGAACTAGAGAACTGATGAACTGGAAAACTACAGAACTACAGAATGGAAGAATTACAGAACTGGAGAACCAGATATCTGCAGAAATGAAGAACTAGAGAAGTTAAAAAATGGAGAACTACAGTACTAGATAATTACAGAACTAGAGAACTGAAGAACTAGAGAACCACAGAACTATAGAACTAAAAAACTAGAGAATTGAAGAACTACAGGACTGCTGAAATGAAGAAGTAGAGAACTGAAGAACTGCAGAACTACAGAACTAGAGAACTATAGAACTATTGAACTAAAGAACTGGAAAACTCTATAACAAGAAAACTGCAGAATTAGATAAATGAAGAACTGGAGAAGAGAAAAATTAGAGAATTAAAGAACTAGAGAATTGAAGAACTGGACAACTGCAAAATTAGAGAACTGCAGAAAAAGTAAACTAGATTTAGAGAACTGCAGATCGAGAGAACAACAGAATTGGAGAACCACAGATTTATAGAACCGCAGAACTAGAGACCAAAGAATTAGGGAAATTTAGAAATAGAGAATTGCAGAAATAGAACGGAAGAACCAGAGAACTACAGAACTAGAGAACTGAACAAATAGAGAAATGAAGAACTAGAGACCTGAAGAACTAGTGGACTGTAGAACTAGAGAAATACAGAACTAGCGAACTGAAGAACTACAGAAGTGATAAACTAAAGAAGTACAGAACTAGAGAACTGCAGATCTAAAGAACTAGCGAACTGGAGAAATGAAGAATGAGAGAATTGCAGAAATGAAGAATTAGAGAACTCAAGAACTACAGAAGTAGAGAAATGCAGAATTGGAGAAGTACAGAACTAGAGATGTACAGAACAAGAGAACTGCAGAAATGAAGAACTGGAGAACAGAATAACTGGAGAACTACAGAAGTAGAGAACTGAAGAAATGCAGAAGTGAAAAACTAGAGAACTACAGAACTAGACAACTGTAGAACTACAGAACTAGAGAACTAGAGAACTAGAGAACCACAGAATTAGAGAATTGGCGAACTAGTGCACTGGAGAACAAGTGAACTGGAGAACTAGTGAACTGGAGAACTAGTGAACTACAAAACGAGAGAACTACAGAAATGAAGAACTGGAGAACTGAAGAACTAGAGAACCACAGCACTAGAGAATTACAGAAATAGAGAACTGAAGAACTAGAGAAATAAAGCACCAGAGAACTGCAGAAATGAAGAACTAGAGAACTGAAGAAGTGGAGACCTACATAATTGGATAACTAGAGATGTGGAGAACTGAAGAACAAGAAAACTACAGACTATAGAAATACGGAAATAGAGAACTGAAGATCTAGAGAACTACAGAACTAGAGAACTACAGATCTAGACAACTACAGAACTAGAGAACTACAGAACTAGAGATCTACAGCACTAGAAAACTGCAGAATTAGAGAACTAGAGAACTGCAGAATGAGAGCACTGCAGAACTATAGTACGCAGAACTCGGGAACTACAGAACTAGAGAACTGCAGAACTAGAAAACTGCAGAACTAGAGAACTGCAGAACTAGAGAACTGCAGAACTAGAGAACTGCAGAACTAGAGAACTGCAGAACTAGAGAACTGCAGAACTAGAGAATTGCAGAACTAGAGAACTGCAGAACTAGAGAACTGCAGAACTAGAGAACTGCAGAACTAGAGAACTGCAGAACTAGAGAACTGCAGAACTAGAGAACTGCAGAACTAGAGAACTGCAGAACTAGAGAACTGCAGAACTAGAGAACTGCAGAACTAGAGAACTAGAGAACTATAGAACTATTGAACTAAAGAACTGGAGAACTCTATAACAAGAAAACTGCAGAATTAGATAAATGAAGAACTGGAGAAGAGAAAAATTAGAGAATTAAAGAACTAGAGAGTTGAAGAACTGGACAACTGCAAAATTAGAGAACTGCAGAAAAAGTAAACTAGATTTAGAGAACTGCAGATCTAGAGAACAACAGAATTAGAGAACCACAGATTTATAGAACCGCAGAACTAGAGACCAAAGAATTAGGGAAATTTAGAAATAGAGAATTGCAGAAATAGAATGGAAGAACCAGAGAACTACAGAACTAGAGAACTGAACAAATAGAGAAATGAAGAACTAGAGACCTGAAGAACTAGTGGACTGTAGAACTAGAGAAATACAGAGCTAGAGAACTGAAGAACTACAGAAGTGAAATATTAAAGAACTACAGAACTGCAGATCTAAAGAATTAGCGAACTGGAGAAATGAAGAATGAGAGAATTGCAAAAATGAAGAATTAGAGAACTTAAGAACTACAGAAGTAGAGAAATGCAGAATTGGAGAAGTACAGAACTAGAGATGTACAGAACAAGAGAACTGCAGAAATGAAGAACTGGAGAACAGAATAACTGGAGAACTACAGAAGTAGAGAACTGAAGAAATGCAGAAGTGAAAAACTAGAGAACTACAGAACTAGACAACTGTAGAACTACAGAACTAGAGAACTAGAGAACCACAGTATTAGAGAATTGGAGAACTAGTGCACTGGAGAACAAGTGATCTGGAGAACTAGTGAACTGGAGAACTAGAGGACTACAAAACAAGAGAACTACAGAAATGAAGAACTGGAGAACTGAAGAACTAGAGAACCACAGCACTAGAGAATTACAGAAATAGAGAACTGAAGAACTAGAGAAATGAAGCACCAGAGAACTGCAGAAATGAAGAACTAGAGAACTGAAGAACTGGAGACCTACATAATTGGATAACTACAGATGTGGAGAACTGAAGAACAAGAAAACTACAGTACTATAGAAATACGGAAATAGAGAACTGAAGATCTAGAGAACTACAGAACTAGAGAACTACAGATCGAGACAACTACAGAACTAGAGAACTACAGAACTAGAGATCTACAGCACTAGAAAACTGCAGAATTAGAGAACTAGAGAACTGCAGAATGAGAGAACTGCAGAACTATAGTACGCAGAACTCGGGAACTACAGAACTAGAGAACTGCAGAACTAGAGAACTACAGAAATACACAACCAGAGAACTGAAGAACTGGAGAAATGCAGAATTAGAGAAATGCAGATAATTAAACTGAAGAACTAGAGAACTACAGAACTATAGGAATTGAGACCTGAAGAACTGGAGAAAAGCAAAATTAGTGAATTAAAGAACTGGAGAACTGAAGAACTAGAGTACTGCAAAATTAGAGAACTGCAGAACAATGAACTAGAGCTAGAGAACTGCAGATCTGGAGAAGAACAGAATTAGTGAACAACAGATTTAAAGAACCGCATAACTAGAGAACAAAGAATTAGGGAAATGCAGAAATAGAGAAATGCATAAATAGATGACCAGAGAACCAGTTAACTGCAGAACTACAGATCTAGTTAATTAAAGATCTGAAGACTTAATGATCAAGGGATCTAGAAAACTAGAGATCTGCAAAAATACAGAAATAATAGAGCTGGTGATTTGCAGAACTAAAGAAGAACAGAACTGGAGAATTCACCAACGAGAGAACTGCAGTACAAGAGAACTGAAGAACTAGAGAACTGCAGAACTAGAGAACTACAGGAACTAGACAACTGCAGAACTAGACAACTACAGAACTAGAGAACTGCAGAACTAGACAACTACAGAACTAGAGAACTGAAGAACTACAGAACTGGAGAAATAGAGAACAGAACTTGTGAACTACAGAACTAGAGAACTGCAGAACTGGAGAACAACAGTATTAGAGAACTGCAGAACAAGAGAACTGAAGAAATAGATAACAGAAGTACTAGTGAACTACAGAACGAGACAATTGCAGAACTAGAGACACAGAGAAAATAAGATTTAGATGACTGCAGAATTAGTGAACTACAAACTCAAGAATGGCAGAACTAGAGAATTGAAGAAGTAGAGAAGCAGAACCACAGGTCTGCAGAAATGTAGAACGGTAGAACTGGAGATCTGAGAACTGGGGAACTAAAAAACTGAAGAAGTAGCGAACTAGAGAACTGCAGAACTAAAGAACTCGAGAACTGGAGAAATAATAAATGGAGAATTAGCGAGCGGCAGAACTAGAGAACTGCTGATTTAGAGAATAAGAGAAGCACAGGACGACAGAACTACAGGACAACAGAACTAGAGAACTGCAGAAATAGAGAACTACAGATCGAGAGAACTACAGACACAGAGAACTGCAGAACTAGCGAATTACAGAACTAGAGAACTACAGAAATAAAGAACTGCAGATTTAGAGAACAACCGAAATAGAGAACTGCAGAACGAGAGAAATAGAGAACTACAGAACTACAGGATTGTAAACTGGAGAACTGAAGAACTGAAGAACTACTGAACTAGAGAACTAGAGAACTACAGAAATAGAGAAGTAAAGAAATCGATAAATGGGGAACCTGAGATCTGCATAAATGAAGAATTAGAGAACTGAAAAACTGGAGAACTACAGAACAATAGAACTACAGAAATAGAGAACTGAGGAACTGGAGAACTGCAGAACCAGGGAAGTGCAGAACTGAAGAACTAGAGAACTGAAGAATTGGAGAACTACAGAACAATAGAACTACAGAAATAGAGAACTGAAGAATTGGAGAACTACAGAACTAGAGAAGTGAAGAACTGGAGAACTACAGAACTATAGAACTGCAGAACTAGAGAACTACAGAACTGTAGAACGGAAGAACTGCAGAACTGAAGAAATAGAGAACAGAAGAATTAATGAGCTACAGAACTGGAGAAATGCAGAACTGGAGAACTGCCGAAGTAGAGAACAGCAGAACTAGAGATCTGAAGAAATAGTGAAAAGAAGAACTAGTGAACTACAGAACTAGAGAACGGCAGAACTAGAGAAACAGAGAAAATAACATTTAGATGACTGCAGAACTAGGGAAATACAAAACTAGAGAATTGCAGAAATAGAGAATTGAAGGACGAGAGAAGCAGAACCACAGAAATGTAGAACTGTAGAACTAGTGATCTGCACAACTCATGAAGCTGAGAACTGGAGAACTGTAGAACTAAAGAAGGAGCGAAACATAATACTGCAGAACTAGAGAACTGGAGAACTGCAGAATAAGATAACTAGTGAATTAGAGAGCAAGAGAACTAGAGAACTGCAGAGTTAGAGAATAAGAGAAGTGCAGGACTACAGAACTACAGGATAACAGAACTGGAGAACTGCAGAATTAGAGATCTACAGGTAGAGAACGGCAGAATTAGCGAATTACAGAATTAGTGAACTGCAGAACTAGAGAAGTGCAGAACTGGAGAAATGCAAAAACAGATAGAGTACCAGATTACATCAGAACTCAATAAATAGATACCTGGAGAACCAGAGAACCACAGAACTAGAGAACTGGAGAACAACTGAATTAGAGTAAACAGATTTACAGAACGACAGATTTAGACAATTTCAGATGTAGCGAAAAACAGAATTAGAGAACTACAGAAATAGATAAATAGAGAACGAGTTAACTGCAGAAGTGTAGGTCCAGTTAATTTCAGAGTTGCAGAACTAGAGATCTGGAGAACTAGAAAATTAGAGATCTTCAGAAATACAGATCTAAAAGAGCAGGTCTAACTGCTGATCTGGAGAAATACACTTCTGGAGAATTGCAAAAGTAGAGAAATGCAGAACTGCATTATTGGAGATTGAACAAAATTGTACAGTTAGAAAACTAAAGAATTAGAGTACTGCAGAGCTGCAGAATTGGAGAAATAAGGAATTGGATAACTGCAGAACTAGGGAACTGTAGAACTGCAGAAAAGCAGAAACATGGAACTGCAGAAGTAGAGATCTGCTGAATAAGTGAATTAGCGAACGAGAGAACTAGAGAATTGTGAAATGCACAAGAGGCAAAAATGAGAACTACAGAATTAGAAAACTACAGAACTAGAAAAGTACAGAACCAGAGTGCTACAGAACTAGAGAACTACAGATCTAGAAAACTACAGAAATAGAAAACTACAGAACTAGAGAACTGCAGAAATGGAGAACTGCAGAACTAGGGAACTACTGTACAACAGAACTACAGGAATGAAGAACGCGAGAACAGGAGAACCAGAGAACTGCAGAAATTAACAAATATAGAACTTTAAAAGTAGATAACTACAGTACAATATAACTACAGAAATAGAGAACTAGCGATCTGAAGAACTGGAGAACTACAGAACTATAGAACTGCAGAACTAGGGGCCCAAGTTTCGGGCCGCACCTAGAACGGCACAGCTCCGACTTGGACGCCCATTTTTCACGTCACAAAGTGTGGCAAAAAAAAACTTACAGATTCTCCGGCTCCCTGCTGGTCCTCTGGAGCCGGGCGAGGCGCAGCACGAGCTTTGGGGGGGCGGAGCTAGGTCCCTGCACTGAAAATGGTGCCGGGACCTCTGCACATGTGCGCGACAGTGAGCACACATGTGCAGTAGCTCCAGGCGCCCAAAACTGCGTGGGAGGGTCCCGAAGCATGCAGCCCCTAGCCCTGGCCGAATGGCCTCACTGGGGCTGCGTGCAAAAGGCTGCCTCCCACGCCCAGCTCCTGCATCCTCCTGACCCAACTCGACTCCTGCTTCCCCCCCTGCCCCCGGATCGGACCGGACCCGAACCCCTCACACTGGACCCGACCCGCGCTCCCCCCCCACCCGACCCGATCTCCCTCTCCCTCACTCCCCCCGCGACCCGAATCGAACCGACCTCCCTCCCACCACCCCCCTGACCCGACCTCCCTCCTCCGCCCCCCTGACCCGACCCACGCTCCCGACCCCGATCCGCGCTCCACCCGACCCGACCCACGCTCCCGACTATGGACGCCGGAGACGACCGGACCCAACGCCACCTATCTGTAAATGTGGTGCTGGGGACGGGTCCTGCCCGAAGTCTTGGGATCGTCCGGGCCCAGCCCGTTCAGCCTCCCTCACCCTTCTCCTTTCCCCCCGCCGTTCCCCTACCCCCTTCCCTTCTCCTTTACTCCTCTCCTTTCCTTTCCCCCCTCTCCCCCCTTTCCCCTTCTCCACCCCCCTTTCCTCTTCTCCTCCTCCCCCCTTCGCCCCCCTCCCACTTGTTTCCCCCCTTCTCCCCACCTCCCCTTTCTCCCTCTTCCCTCCCTCCTCCTCTGCTTCCCTCCCTGCCCTCCACCTACCCCACCCTCTCTCCCTCTACCCCCCTCCTCCCCCTCCCCTCGCTGTCAGAAACACAGACACTGACAGACAGAGAGTGAGAGACACACAGACAAACAGACAGAGAGATAGAGATACTGACAGAGACACACTGGTGTGGGGGGGGGGTGGTGGCAGGGGCGGGGGGGCATCCCAGCACACTGTTGGAAGGCTCCCGGTGCTGCAGTCGGTAAGTAGAAAATGTTTTATTTGTTGATTTAAAAAGTAAAATTATTTCTTATTAATTTCTTTTGATTTATTTATTGGTTGATTTATTGATGATTTATCATTTATTTTTGATGATGGCTCTTTATCTGTAAAACTGATGTGTTTAATGTTTGTAAACTTGCATTTAAACCACCACCCACCCATTCCCTCTGCTTGATTTGTAACCTACTCCTAATTTTATAAATTGTAGACAAGGTTATTTCGAGCGTACAAAAATCTTCACTTACTCCATTCTAAGTTAGTTTGGAGTAAATTTTCACTGTCGAAACTTTGAAAACTGGCGTAAGTGGCAAGACACGCCCCCTTTTGAAAAAAAAATTCTGTTCCAAAGTGAAACTGTTCTAACTGACTAGAACTGGAGCAAATTAAATGCCGGGAATTTTAATTTCGAAGATGCTCCATTCTACAGCAGTTGCTCCAAAAAATCAGGAGCAACTGAGGCCGAAACTTGGGCCCTAGAGGACTAGAGAACTAGAGAACTACAGATCTAGACAGCTACAGAACTAGAGAACTGCAGAACTAGAGAACTGCAGAACTAGAGAACTGCAGAACTAGAGAACTGCAGAACTAGAGAACTGCAGAACTAGAGAGCAACAAAAAGGAAGAACTAGAGAACTGAAGAATTGGAGAACTACAGAACAAGAGAACTACCGAAATAGAGAACAGAAGCACCACAGAACAGGAGAATCAGAGAACTGCAGAAATAAACAACTGGAGAACTTTACAACTGGAGAAATACAGTACAATATAACTATAGAAATAGAGAATTGAAGAATTGGAGAACTACAGAACTTTTGAAATACAGAAGGAGAGAAATGAAGAACTAGAGAACTGGAGAACTTGAGAACTGCAGAAATGAAGAACTAGAGAACTGAAGAACTGGAAAACCACAGAACTATAGAACTGCAGAACAAGAGAAATGAATAACTGGGGAACAGCAAAATTAGAGAACTACAGAACTAGAGAACTACAGAACTAGAGAACTGAACTACTAGAGAAATGTAAAATTAGAGAACTGCAGAAAAAGTGAACTAGAGCGAGAGAACTGCAGATCTAGAAAAAACAGAATGAGAGAACCACAGATTAATAGAACTGCAAAACTAGAGAACAAAGAATTAGTGAAATGCAGAAATAGAGAACTGCAGAAATAGATGACCAGAGAAACAGTTAACTGCATAACTACAGATCTAGTGAATGACAGAATTGCAGAATTAGAGTTCAAGAGAACAAGAAAACTAGAGATCTGCAAAAATACAGAATTAAGACAGCTGGAGAACTGCATATCAAGAGAATTGAAAACAATAGAACTGCAGAACTAGAGAACTGAAGAACCAGAGACCTACAAACTAGAGAACTGAAGAATCAGACAACTATAGAACTAGGGAACTGAACAAATAGAGAATTGAATAACTAGAGAACTGAAAAACTAGAGAAGTACAGAACTAGAGAACTGAAGAAGAAGAGAATTGCGTAAATGAAGAACTAGAGAACTGCAGACCTAGAGAACTGCAGAACTGGAGAATTGCAGAACAAGAGACATGCAGAAACATATAAATAGAGTACTGGATTATATCAGAACTCAATAAATAGATAACTAGAGAACCAGAGAACTAGAGAAATGGAGAACAACTGAATAACAGTAACCAGATCTACAGAACTACAGATTTAGACAATTGCAGATGTAGCGAAAAAAAGAATTGAAGAACTGCTGAAATAGATATCTAGAGAACTAGTTAACTGCAGAAGTGTAGGTCCAGTTAATTACAGAACTGCAGAACTAGAGATCTAGAGAACAAGAAAATTAGAGATCTTCAGAAATACAGATCTAACAGAGCTCACAAACTGCTGATCTGGAGAAATATACTTCTAGAGAATTGCAAAAGTAGAGAAATGCAGATCTGCATAATGGGAGATCTAACAAAATGCAAAATTGCACAGTTAGAAAACTAAAGAATTAGAGTACTGCAGAACGGCAGAATTGGAGAAATAAGAAATTGGATAACTGCAGAACTAGGGACCTGTAGAACTGCAGAGCAGCAGAAACATGGAACTGCAGAAGTAGAGATCTGCTGAATAAGTGAATTAGCGAACGAGACAACTGGAGAATTGTGAAATGCAGAAGGGGCAAAAATGAAAACTACAGAATTAGAGAACTGCAGAACTAGAGAACTAATGAACAAGAGAACTACAGAAATAGAGAACTACAGAAATAGAGATCTACAGAACTAGAGAACTACAGAACTAGAGAACTACAGATCGGGAAAACTACAGAACTAGCGAACTTCAGATCTGCAGAACTACAGAACTAGAGAACAAAATAACTAGAGAAGAGGAGAACCAGAGAACTGCAGAAATAAACAACTGGAGAACTTTAAAACTGGAGAACTACAGTACAATATAACTACAGTAATAGAGAATTGAAGAACTAGAGAACTACAGAACTATTGAACTACAGAAGGAGAGAACTGAAGAACTATAGAACTGGAGAATTTGAGAACTGCAGAAATGAAGAACTGGAGAACCACAGAATTGGAGAACTATAGAACTGGAGAACTGAAGAACTGGAGAACCACAGAATCATAGAACTGCAGAACAAGAGAACTGAAGAAATGGGGAACAGCAAAATTAGAGAACTACAGAACTAGAGAACTGAAGAACTAGAGAACTGCAAAATTAGAGAACTGCAGAAAAAGTGAACTAGAGCTAGAGAAATGCAGATCTGGAGAAAAACAGAATGAGAGAACCACAGATTAATAGAACCGCAAAAATAGAGAACAAAGAATTAGGGAAATGCAGAAATAGAGAACTGCAGAAATAGTTGACCAGAGAAACAGTTAACTGCAGAACTACAGATCGCCCGAACTACAGGGTGCCCGTTTTTCGCGCCTAAAACAGCGCCTAAAAAAATCCTCGGTATTCTCCACCGACTTACAGGTCCTCTGGCCCTCGGTGCAGCCAGCACGAGCGTTGGGGGGGGCGGAGCAAAGTCCCGGTGCTGAAAACAGTGCCGGGACCTCTGCACATGCGCGCTACAGTCGGCACGCAAGTGCAGTAGCTCCAGGCGCCAAACTGTGTGGGAGGGGCCCGAAGCACACAGCCCCTAGCCCTGGCTGAATGGCCTCACTGGGGCTGCGTGAATAAGGCTCCTCCCACGGCCAGCTCCTGCTCCCCACCCCCGACAAGACCCGACACCCGCTCCCCCCCACCCCGCCGACCAGACCCGACCCGACACCCGCTCCCCCCCGCCCCCCGCCGACCACACCCGACTCGACACCGCCTCACCCCCCGTCCCCCCCGCCGACCAGACCCGACTCGACACCGCCTCACCCCCCGTCCCCCCCGCCGACCAGACACCCGCTCCCCCCCGCCCCGCCGACCAGACCCGACCCGACACCCGCTCCCCCCCCTGCCCCGACCCGAAACCCGACACCCGCACCCCCCCCCCCCCCCGACTGACCCGACCCGACCTCCTGTTCCCCGACCCGACCCCCTCTCTCTCCCCCCCTGCTCTCTCTCACCCCCCTCTCTCTCTCTCCCCCTCCCTCCCCTCTCTCTCCCTCCCTCCCTCCCTCCCTCTCCCTCTCTCTCTCTCTCTCTCCCCCTCCTTCCCCCCCTAACTCTCCCTCCCTCCACTCTCTCTCTCTCTCCCTCCCTCCAGCGCTCTCTCTCTCCCTCCCTCCCCCCTCTCTCTCTCTCTCCCTCCCCCTCTCTCTCTCCACCTCCCGCTCAGCGACACGAACGGCTTTCTCCACCCCCCCCCCCCCCGCTCAGCGGCACGAACGGCTGCAGAATTCTCCCTGGCTGAAGCACTTTCACACAGGTAGGAAGATGGTTTATTTAATCTTTTTTTGGCTTATAAATGTTTATTCAGGTTGGATTTATTTGTTTAATATTTGTAGAAGTATAAATAAGAATTTATTGTAGAATTTAATGAGTTCCCTTCCCCCCCCACCTCGTTCTGGACGCCTAATTTGTAAACTGCGCCTGATTTTTTAATGTGTAGAACAGGTTTTTTCAGTTCTACAAAAATCTTCACTGGCTCCATTCTACTTTAGTTTGGAGTACATTTTCACTGTGGAAACTTTCAAATCAGGCGTCAGTGGCCGGACACGCCTTTTGATGAAAAAATTCTGTTCTAAACTAGAACTATTCTACCTGACTAGAACTGCAGAAAAAAAAATGTGGAGAATTGCGATTTCTAAAATAGTCCGTTCTCCCCCAGTTGCTCCTAAAAATCAGGCACGAATCATGTGGAAACCTGGGCCCACAGATCTAGTGAATTACAGAACTGTAGAATTAGAGTTCAAGAGAACTAGAAAACTAGAGATCTGCAAAAAAACAGAACTAAGACAGCTGTAGACCTGCATATCAAAAAAAATTAAAACAAAAGAGCTACAAAACTGGAGAACAGAACAACTAGAGAAATGCAGAACTAGAGAACTGAAGAACCAGAGACCTACAAACTAGAGAACTGAAGAACCAGAGAACGACAGAACTAGAGAACTGAACAAATAGAGAATTGAATAACTAGAGAACTGAAAAACTATGGAACTACAGAACTAGAGAACTGAAGTAAAAGAGAACTGCGTAAATGAAGAACTAGAGAACTGCAGAACGAGAGAACTGCAGAACTACAGAACTAGAGAACAGAAGAAGTGGAGAACTACAGAACTAGGGAACTGAGGAACTACAGAACTGAGAAATAGAGAACAGAAAACTAGTGAACTGCGCAACTGGAGAACTGCATAACTGGAGAACCAGAGAACGAGAGAACTGCAGAACTGGAGAACTGCAGAACTGGAGAACTGCAAAACTAGAGAACTGCAGAACTAGAGAAACAGAGAAAATAAGATTTAAGTGACTGCAGAACTCGGGAGATACAGAACTAGAGAATTGCAGAAATAGAGAATTGAAGGACTAGAGAAGCAGAGCCACAGATCTACAGAAATGTAGAACTGTAGAGCGAGAGATCTGCACAAATCACAATCCTGAGAACTGAGGAACTGCAGAACTAAAGAAAGTAGCGACCTAGTGAACTGCAGAACTAGAGAACAGGAGAACTGGAGAATAAGATAACTAGAGAATTAGAGAGCAGCAGTACTAGAGAACTGCAGATTTAGAGAATAGGAGAAGTGCAGGACTGCAGAACTACAGGACAACAGAACTAAAGAACTGCAGAATTAGAGACCTACAGAATTAGCGAACTGCAGAACTGGAGAATTGCAGAACTAGAGAAATGCAGAAATATATAATTAGAGTACCTGATTACATCAGAACTCAATAACTGGATAACTACAGAACCAGAGAACTTCAGAACTAGAGAACTGGAGAACAACTGAATTAGAATAAACAGATCTACAGAACTACAGATTAAACAATTGCAGATGTAGCAAAAAACAGAATTAGTGAACTGCAGAAGTAAATAAGTAGAGATCCAGTTAACTGCAGAACTGTAGGTCCAGTTAATTACAGAACTGCAGCACTAGCGATCGAGAGAATTGAAAACTAGAGATCTGCCGAAATACAGATCTAAAAGAGCTGGCAAACTGCTGACCTGGAGACATACACTTCTAGAGTATTGCAAAACTAGAGAAATGCAGAACTGCAAAATTGGAGATGTAACAAAATGGAAAATTGCACAGATTGAAAACTAAAGACCTAGAGTACTGAATAACTGAAGAATTGCAGAAAAAGGGAATTGGATAACTGCAGAACAAGGAAGTTTTGAGCTGCAGAGTAGCAGAAACATGCAACAGCAGAAGTAGAGATCTGCCAAATAAATTAAATAGCAAACTAGAGAACTATAGTATTGTGAAATGCAGAAGAAGAAAAATTGAGAACTACAGAATTAGAGAACTGCAGAAATGAAGAACTGCAGAACTGCAGAACGAGAGAACTGCAGAACTAGAGAACTGCAGAACTAGAGAACTGCAGAACTAGAGAACTGCAGAACAGCAGAAGTAGAGAACTGCAGAAATAGAGAATTACAGAACTAGAGAACTACAGAACTGAAGAACTAGAGAACTACAGAACTAGAGAACTACAGAACTAGAGAAGTACAGAACTAGAAAACAACAGAAAAAGAGAACTGCAGAACTGGAGAACTACAGAACCACCGAACTACAGGAATGAAGAACTAGAGAATTGATGAACTGGAGAACTACAGAACTAGAGAATGGAGGAATGACAGAACTGGAGAACCAGATAGCTGCAGAAATGAAGAACTAGAGAACTTAAAAAATGGAGAACTACAGAACTAGAGAACTGAAGAAATACAGAAGTGAAATACTAAAGAAGTACAGAACTAGAGAACTGCAGAACTAAAGAACTAGCGAACTGGAGAAATGAAGAATGAGAGAATTGCAGAAATGAAGAATTAGAGAACTTAAGAACTACAGAAGTAGAGAACTGAAGAACTACAGAACTGCAGAACTACCGAACTTCATTAAATAGAGAACTGCAGAACTAGAGAAGTACAGAACTAGAGATGTACAGAACTAGAGAAGTGAAGAACTAGAGAAGTGAAGAACAAGAGAACTGCAGAACTGTAGAAATACGGAAATAGAGAACTGAAGATCTAGAGAACTACAGAACTAGAGATCTACAGCACTAGAAAACTGCAGAATTAGAGAACTAGAGAACTGCAGAATGAGAGAACTGCAGACCTATAGAACGCAGAACTCTGGAAGTACAGAACTAGAGAACTGCAGAACTAGAGAACTGCAGAACTAGAGAACTGCAGAACTGCAGAACGAGAGAACTGCAGAACTAGAGAACTGCAGAACTAGAGAACTGCAGAACTAGAGAACTGCAGAACTAGAGAACTGCAGAACAGCAGAAGTAGAGAACTGCAGAAATAGAGAATTACAGAACTAGAGAACTACAGAACTGAAGAACTAGAGAACTACAGAACTAGAGAACTACAGAACTAGAGAAGTACAGAACTAGAAAACAACAGAAAAAGAGAACTGCAGAACTGGAGAACTACAGAACCACCGAACTACAGGAATGAAGAACTAGAGAACTGATGAACTGGAGAACTACAGAACTAGAGAATGGAAGAATGACAGAACTGGAGAACCAGATAGCTGCAGAAATGAAGAACTAGAGAACTTAAAAAATGGAGAACTACAGAACTAGAGAACTGAAGAAATACAGAAGTGAAATACTAAAGAAGTACAGAACTAGAGAACTGCAGAACTAAAGAACTAGCGAACTGGAGAAATGAAGAATGAGAGAATTGCAGAAATGAAGAATTAGAGAACTTAAGAACTACAGAAGTAGAGAACTGAAGAACTACAGAACTGCAGAACTACCGAACTTCATTAAATAGAGAACTGCAGAACTAGAGAAGTACAGAACTAGAGATGTACAGAACTAGAGAAGTTAAGAACTAGAGAAGTGAAGAACAAGAGAAGTGAAGAACAAGAGAACTGCAGAACTGTAGAAATACGGAAATAGAGAACTGAAGATCTAGAGAACTACAGAACTAGAGAACTACAGATCTAGACAACTACAGAACTAGAGAACTACAGAACTAGAGATCTACAGCACTAGAAAACTGCAGAATTAGAGAACTAGAGAACTGCAGAATGAGAGAACTGCAGACCTATAGAACGCAGAACTCTGGAAGTACAGAACTAGAGAACTGCAGAACTAGAGAACTGCAGAACTAGAGAACTGCAGAACTAGAGAACTGCAGAACTAGAGAACTGCAGAACTAGAGAACTGCAGAACTAGAGAACTGCAGAACTAGAGAACTGCAGAACTAGAGAACTGCAGAACTAGAGAACTGCAGAACTAGAGAACTACAGAAATACACAACCAGAGAACTGAAGGACTGGAGAAATGCAGAATTAGAGAAATGCAGAATATTAAACTGAAGAACGAGAGAACTACAGTACTATAGGAATCGAGACCTGAAGAACTGGAGAAAAGCAAAATTAGAGAATTAAAGAACTGGAGAATTGAAGTACTAGACTACTACAAAATTAGAGAACTGCAGAACAAGTGAACTAGAGCTAGAGAACTGCAGATCTAGAGAAAAACAGAATTAGAGACCAGCAGATTTAAAGAACCGCATAACTAGAGAACAAAGAATTAGGGAAATGCAGAAATAGATGACCAGAGAACCAGTAAACTGCAGAACTACAGATCTAGTTAATTAAAGATCTGAAGAATTAATGATCAAGGGATCTAGAAAACGAGAGATCTGCAAAAATTCAGAAATAATAGAGCTAGTGATTTGTATAACTAAAGAACAACAGAACTAGAGAACAACAGGAACTAGACAACTGCAGAACTAGACAACTACAGTACTAGAGAACTGCAGAACTAGACAACTACAGAACTAGAGAACTGAAGAACTACAGAACTGAAGAAATAGAGAACAGAAGAACTAGTGAACTACAGAACTAGAGAACTGCAGAACTAGAGAAACAGAGAAAATAACATTTAGATGACTGCAGAACTAGGGAAATACAAAACTAGAGAATTGCAGAAATCGAGAATTGAAGGACTAGAGAAGCAGAACCACAGTTCTGCAGAAATGTAGAACTGTAGAACTAGTGATCTGCACAACTCACGAAGCTGAGAACTGGAGAACTGCAGAACTAAAGAAGGAGTGAAACAGAGAACTTCAGAACTAGAGAACTGGAGAACTGCAGAATAAGATAACTAGAGAATTAGAGAGCAAGAGAACTAGAGAACTGCAGAGTTAGAGAATAAGAGAAGTGCAGGACTACAGAACTACAGGACAACAGAACTGGAGAACTGCAGAATTAGAGATCTACAGGTAGAGAACTGCAGAATTAGCGAATTACAGAATTAGTGAACAGCAGAACTAGAGAAGTGCAGAACTAGAGAAATGCAGAAACATATAAATAGAGTACCAGATTACATCAGAACTCAATAAATAGATACCTGGAGAACCAGAGAACCACAGAACTAGAGAACTGGAGAACAACTGAATTAGAGTAAACAGATCTACAGAACAACAGATTTAGACAATTGCAGATGTAGCGAAAAACAGAATTAGAGAACTACAGAAATAGATAACTAGAGAACTAGTTAGCTGCAGAAGTGTAGGTCCAGTTAATTACAGAGTTGCAGAACTAGAGATCTGGAGAACTAGAAAATTAGAGATCTTCAGAAATACAGATCTAAAAGAGCAGGTCGAACTGCTGATCTGGAGAAATACACTTCTGGAGAATTGCAAAAGTAGAGAAATGCAGAACTGCATTATTGGAGATCGAACAACATTGCACAGTTAGAAAACTAAAGAATTAGAGTACTACAGAAGTGCAGAATTGGAGAGATAAGGAATTGGATAACTGCAGAACTAGGGAACTGTAGAACTGCAGAACAGCAGAAACATGGAACTGCAAAAGTAGAGATCTGCTGGATAAGTGAATTAGCGAACGAGAGAACTACAGAATTGTGAAATGCACAAGAGGCAAAAATGAGAACTACAGAATTAGAAAACTGCAGAACGAGAGAACTACAGAACTAGAGAACTACAGAACCAGAGTGCTACAGAACTATGGAACTACAGAAATAGAAAGCGACAGAAATAGAGAGCTACAGAAATAGAGAGCTACAGAAATAGAGAGCTACAGAAATAGAGAGCTACAGAAATAGAGAACTACAGATCTAGAGAACTACAGATCTAGAGAACTACAGATCTAGAGAACTACAGATCTAGAGAACTAAAGAAATAGAAAACTACAGAAATAGAAAACTACAGAACTAGAGAACAACAGAAATAGAGAACTGCAGAACTAGAGAACTACAGAACTACAGAACTACAGGAATGAATAACACGAGAACTGCAGAAATAAACAAATAGAGAACTTCAAAAGTGGATAACTACAGTACAATATAACTACAGAAATAGAGAACTAAAGAATGAGAGAACTGAAGAACTGGAGAAATACAGAACTAGAGAACTACAGAACTAGCGATCTGAAGAACTGGAGAACTACAGAACTATAGAACTGCAGAACTCGGGGCCCAAGTTTCGGGCCGCACCTAGAACGGCACAGCTCCAACCTGGACACCTGTTTTTCACGTCAGAAAGTGCGCCGAAAAAGAACTTACAGATTCTCCGGCTCCCTGCTGGTCCTCTGGAGCCGGACGAGGCGCAGCATGAGCTTTGGCAGGGGGGAGCTAGGTCCCTGCACTGAAAACGGTGCCAGGATCTCTGCACATGCGCGCGACAGTGGGCGCTCATGTGCAGTAGCTCCAGGCGCCCAAAACTGTCTGGGAGGGGCCCGAAGCACGCAGCCCCTAGCCCTGGCCGAATGGCCTCACTGGGGCTGCGTGCAAAAGGCTGCCTCCCACGCCCAGCTCCTGCATCCTCCTGACCCAACTCGACTCCTGCTTCCCCCCGCTGCCCCCGGATCGGACCGGACCGGACATGACCCCCTCGGACTGGACCCGACCCGCGCTCACCCCCCACCTGATCCGACCTCTCTCTCCCTCCCTCCGCCCCCGACCCGAATCGAACCGACCGACCTCCCACAACCCCCCGACCCGACCCGTGCTCCCGACGCCCCCGCCCAACCGGACCTGACCTAACCCAACCGGACCTCCCTCCCCCCGCCTCCGAACCGAACCGACCCGACCCGCGCTCCCTCCCTGCCCCCCCCCACCCGAACCAACCTGACCTCCCTCCACCACGCCCCCCCCGACTCGACCCGTGCACCCGAACTCCCTCCCCCCCCTCACCGACCCAACCCACGCTCCCGACCCCGACCAGCGCTCCACCCGACCCGACCCACGCTCCCGACCCCGGAACCCAGAGACAACCGGACCCAATGCCACCCACCTCTAAATCTGGTGCTGGGGACGGGTCCTGCCCGAAGTCTTGGGATCGGCCTGGCCCAGCCCGTTCAGCCTCACTCCCCCTTCTCCTTCCCCCCGCCGTTCTCCTATCCCCTCTCCTTCTCATTCCCAACCCTTCTCCTTTCCCCCGCATTCTCCTTTCCCCCTTCTCCTTTCCTTTTCCCCTCTCTTTCCCCTTCTCCTCTCCCCCCTTTCCCCTTCTCCTCCCCGCCTTTCCCGTTCTCATCCTCCCTCCTTTCCCTTCTCCTCCCCCCTTCTCCTCCCCCCCTTCTCCCCCTCCCACTTCTTTCCCCCCTTCTCCCCACCTCCCCTTTCGCCCCCTTCCCTCCCTTTCCCTCCCTCCCGCTCAGCCTCCCTCCCCACCCTCTCTCCCTCTAACCCCCTCCTCCCCCTCCCCTCGCTGTCAGAAACACAGACACTGACAGACAGAGAGTGAGAGACACACACAGACAAACAGACAGAGAGATAGAGATACTGACAGAGACACACTGGTGCGGGGGGTGGCAGGGGCGGGGGGGGGCATCCCAGCACACTGTTGGAGGGCTCCCGGTGCTGCAGTCGGTGAGTAGAAAATGTTTTATTTGTTTTAAAAAATAAAATTATTTCTTATTAATTTCTTTTGATTTATTTATTGGTTGATTTATTGATGTTTTTATCATTTATTTTTGATGATGGCTCTTTATCTGTAAAACTGATGTGTTTAATGTTTGTAAACTTGCATTTAAACCGCCACCCACCCATTCCCTCTGCCTGATTTGTAACCTACGCCTAATTTTCTAAATTGTAGACAAGGTTTTTTCGAGCGTACAAAAATCTTCACTTACTCCATTGTAAGTTAGTTTGGAGTAAAGTTTCACTGTCGAAACTTTGAGAACTGGCGTAAGTGGCCAGACACGCCCCCTTTTGAAAAAAAAATTTTGTTCCAAAGTGAAACTGTTCTAACTGACTAGAACTGGAGCAAACTAAATGCCGAAAATTTGAATTTCGAAGATACTCCATTTTACAGCAGTTGCTCCAAAAAATCAGGAGCAACTGAGGCCGAAACTTGGGCCCTAGAGGACTACAGAACTAGAGAACTGCAGATCTAGACAGCTACAGAACTAGAGAACTGCAGAACTAGAGAACTGCAGAACTAGAGAACTGCAGAACTAGAGAGCTACAAAAAGGAAGAACTAGAGAACTGAAGAATTGGAGAACTACAGAACAAGAGAACTACCGAAATAGAGAACAGAAGCACCACAGAACAGGAGAACCAGAGAACTGCAGAAATAAACAACTGGAGAACTTTAAAACTGGAGAAATACAGGACAATATAACTATAGAAATAGAGAATTGAAGAACTAGAGAACTACAGAACTTTTGAAATACAGAAGGAGAGAAACGAATAACTAGAGAACTGGAGAACTTGAGAACTGCAGAAATGAAGAACTAGAGAACTGAAGAATTGGAGAACTACAGAACTGGAGAGCTGAAGAACTGAAGAACCACAGAACCATAGAACTACAGAACAAAGAGAAATGAATAACTGGGGAACAGCAAAATTAGAGAATTCCAGAACTAGAGAACTACAGAACTAGAGAACTGAAGACCTAGAGAACTGTAAAATTAGAGAACTGCAGAAAAAGTGAACTGGAGCGAGAGAACTGCAGATCTAGAAAAAACAGAATGAGAGAATCACAGATTAATAAAACTGCAAAACTAGAGAACAAAGAATTAGGGAAATGCAGAAATAGAGAACTGCAGAAATAGATGACCAGAGAAACAGTTAACTGCTTAGGTGAATTACAGAATTGCAGAATTAGAGTTCAAGAGAACAAGAGAACTAGAGATCTGCAAAAATACAGAACTAAGACAGCTGGAGAACTGCATATCAAGAGAATCGAAAACAATAGAACTGCAGAAAAAGAGAACTGAAGAACCAGAGACCTACAAACTAGAGAACTGAGGAACCAGAGAACTATAGAACTAGAGAACTGAACAAAGAGAATTGAATAACTAGAGAACTGAAAAACTAGAGAAGTACAGAACTAGAGAACTGAAGAAGAAGATAATTGCGTAAATGAAGAACTAGAGAACTGCAGAAATAGAGAAATACAGAACTAGAGAACTGCAGACTTAGAGAACTGCAGACCTAGAGAACTGCAGACCTAGAGAACTGCAGCACTAGAGAACTGCAGCACTAGAGAACTGAGGAACTACAGAACTGAAGTAATAGGGATCAGAAAACTAGTGAATTGCAGGACTAGGGATCTACAGAACTAGTTAATTGCAGAACTAGATAACTAGAGAATTACAGAACTAGAAAACTACAGAACTAGTCAACTACAGAACTAGACAACTGAGGAACTACAGAACTGATGAAAGAGAGAACAGAAAACTAATGAATTGCAGAGCTGGAGAACTGCACACTGTAGAACTGCAGAACAAGAGAACTGCAGAACTAGAGAACTGAAGGACGAGAGAAGCAGAACCACAGATCTTCAGAAATGTAGAACTTTGGAACGAGAGTTCTGCACAATTCACAAAGCTGAGAACTGGGGAACTGCAGAACTAAAGAAGTAGCGACGAAGAGAACTGCAGAACTATAGAAGTGGAGAACTGGAGAATAAGATAAGTAGAGAATTAGAGAGCGGCAGAACATGAGAATTGCAGATTTACAGAATAAGAGAAGTACAGGCCAACAGAACAACAGAACAAGAGAACTGCAGAATTAGAGACCTACAGGTAGAGATCTCCAGAATTTGTCAAGTACAGAATTAGAGAACTGCAGAACTGGAGAATTGCAGAATAAGAGACATGCAGAAACATAAATAGAGTACTGGATTATATCAGAACTCAATAAATAGATAACTAGAGAACCAGAGAACCAGAGAACTAGAGAAATGGAGAACAACTGAATTACAGTAAACAGATTTACAGAACTACAGATTTATACAATTGCAGATGTAGCGAAAAACAGAATTGAAGAACTGCAGAAATATATAACTAGAGAACTAGTTCACTGCAGAAGTGTAGGTCCAGTTAATTACAGAACTGCAGAACTAGAGATCTAGAGAACTAGAAAATTAGAGATCTTCAGAAATACAGATCTAACAGAGCTCGCAAACTGCTGATCTGGAGAAATACACTTCTAGAGAATTGCAAAAGTAGAGAAATGCAGAACTGCATAATGGGAGATGCAACAAAATTCAAAATTGCACAGTTAGAAAACTAAAGAATTAGAGTACTGCAGAACGGCAGAATTGGAGAAATAAGAAATTGGATAACTGCAGAAATAGGGACCTGTAGAACTGCAGAGCAGCAGAAACATGGAACTGCAGAAGTAGAGATCTGCTGAATAAGTGAATTAGCGAACGAGACAACTGGAGAATTGTGAAATGCAGAAGGGGCAAAAATGAAAACTACAGATTTAGAGAACTGCAGAAATAGAGAACTACAGAACTAGAGAACTACAGATCTAGAAAACTACAGAACTAGCGAACTGCAGAACTAGAGAACAAAAGAACTAGAGAAGAGGAGAACCAGAGAACTGCAGAAATAAACAACTGGAGAACTTTAAAACTGGAGAACTACAGTACAATATAACTACAGTAATAGAGAATTGAAGAACTAGAGAACTACAGAACTATTGAACTACAGAAGGAGAGAACTGAAAAACTATAGAACTGGAGAATTTGAGAACTGCAGAAATGATGAACCGGAGAACCACAGAACTGGAGAACTATAGAACTGGAGAACTATAGAACTGGAGAACCACAGAATCATAGAACTGCAGAACAAGAGAACTGAAGAAATGGGGAACAGCAAAATTAGAGAACTACAGAACTAGAGAACTGAAGAACTAGATAACTGCAAAATTAGAGAACTGCAGAAAAAGTGAACTAGAGCTAGAGAAATGCAGATCTGGAGAAAAACAGAATGAGAGAACCACAGATTAATAGAACCGCAAAAATAGAGAACAAAGAATTAGGGAAATGCAGAAATAGAGAACTGCAGAAATAGTTGACCAGAGAAACAGTTAACTGCAGAACTACAGATCGCCCGAACTACAGGGCGCCCGTTTTTCGCGCCTAAAAAAATCCTCGGTATTCTCCACCTACTTACAGGTCCTCTGGCCCTCGGCGCAGCCAGCACGAGCTTTGGGTGGGGCGGAGCCAGGTCCCGGCGCTGAAAACAGTGCCGGGACCTCTGCACATGCGCGCTACAGTCGGCACGCAAGTGCAGTAGCTCCAGGCGCCAAACTGTGTGGGAGGGGCCCGAAGCACGCAGCCCCTAGCCCTGGCTGAATGGCCTCACTGGGGCTGCGTGAATAAGGCTCCTCCCACGGCCAGCTCCTGCTCCCCGTCCCCGACAAGACCCGACACCCGCTCCCCCCCCCACCCCGCCGACCAGACCCGACCCGACACCCGCTTCCCCCCCGTCCCCCGCCGACCAGACCCCCACTCCCCCCACCCCCCCACCGACCAGACACCCGCTGACCCCCCCCGCCAATCAGACCCGGCCCAACACCCGCTCCCCCCACCCCGACCCGACACCCGCTCCCCACCCCCCGCCCTGACCCAAGACGTGACACCCGCTCCCCCCCCCCCCCGACTGACCCGACCCGACCCGCGCTCCTGTTCCCCGACCCGATCCGCCCCCCCACTCTCTCCCCCCCAGCTCTCTCTCACCCCCTCTCTCTCTCCCTCCCTCCCCCCTCTCTCTCCCTCCCTCCCCCCCTCTCTCTCTCTCCCTCCCCCCCTCTCTCTCTCTCCCTCCCCCCCTCTCTCTCTCTCCCTCCCCCCCTCTCTCTCTCTCCCTCCCCCCCCCACTCAGCGACATGAACGGCTTTCTCCCCCTTCCTCCCGCTCAGCGGCACGAACGGCTGCAGAATTCTCCCTGGCTGAAGCACTTTCACACAGGTAGGAAGATGGTTTATTTAATCTTTTTTTGGCTTATAAATGTTTATTCAGGTTGGATTTATTTGTATAATATTTGTAAAGTATAAATAAGGATTTATTGTAGAATTTAATGAGTTCCCTCCCCCCCCCCACCTCGTTCTGAACGCCTAATTTGTAAACTGCGCCTGATTTTTTAATGTGTAGAACAGGTTTTTTCAGTTCTACAAAAATCTTCACTGGCTCCATTCTACTTTAGTTGGGAGTACATTTTCACTGTGGAAACTTTCAAATCAGGCGTCAGTGGCCGGACACGCCTTTTGATGAAAAAATTCTGTTCTAAACTAGAACTGTTCTACCTGAATAGAACTGCAGAAAAAAAAATGTGGAGAATTGCGATTTCTAAAATAGTCCGTTCTCCCCCAGTTGCTCCTAAAAATCAGGCACGAATCATGTGGAAACCTGGGCCCACAGATCTAGTGAATTACAGAACTGTAGAATTAGAGTTCAAGAGAACTAGAAAACTAGAGATCTGCAAAAAAACAGAACTAAGACAGCTGTAGACCTGCATATCAAAAAAAATTAAAACAAAAGAGCTACAAAACTGGAGAACAGAACAACTAGAGAAATGCAGAACTAGAGAACTGAAGAACCAGAGACCTACAAACTAGAGAAATGAAGAACCAGAGAACGACAGAACTAGAGAACTGAACAAATAGAGAATTGAATAACTAGAGAACTGAAAAACTATGGAACTACAGAACTAGAGAACTGAAGAAAAAGAGAACTGCGTAAATGAAGAACTAGAGAACTGCAGAACTAGAGAACTGCAGAACTACAGAACTAGAAAACAGGAGAAGTGGAGAACTACAGAACTAGGGAACTGAGGAACTACAGAACTGAGAAATAGAGAACAGAAAACTAGTGAACTGCGCAACTGGAGAACTGCATAACTGGAGAACCAGAGAACTAGAGAACTGCAGAACTGGAGAACTGCAGAACTGGAGAACTGCAGAACTGGAGAACTGCAGAACTGGAGAACTGCAGAACTAGAGAAACAGAGGAAATAAGATTTAAGTGACTGCAGAACTCGGGAAATACAGAACTAGAGAATTGCAGAAATAGAGAATTGAAGGACTAGAGAAGCAGAGCCACAGATCTACAGAAATGTAGAACTGTAGAGCGAGAGATCTGCACAAATCACAATCCTGAGAACTGAGGAACTGCAGAACTAAAGAAAGTAGCGACCTAGAGAACTGCAGAACTAGAGAACAGGAGAACTGGAGAATAAGATAACTAGAGAATTAGAGAGCAGCAGTACTAGAGAACTGCAGATTTAGAGAATAGGAGAAGTGCAGGACTGCAGAACGACAGGACAACAGGACTAAAGAACTGCAGAATTAGAGACCTACAGAATTAGCGAACTGCAGAACTGGAGAATTGCAGAACTAGAGAAATGCAGAAATATATAATTAGAGTACCCCCTGATTACATCAGAACTCAATAACTGGATAACTACAGAACCAGAGAACTTCAGAACTAGAGAACTGGAGAACAACTGAATTAGAATAAACAGATCTACAGAACTACAGATTAAACAATTGCAGATGTAGCAAAAAACAGAATTAGTGAACTGCAGAAGTAACTAAGTAGAGATCCAGTTAACTGCAGAACTGTAGGTCCAGTTAATTACAGAACTGCAGAACTAGCGATCGAGAGAATTGAAAACTAGAGATCTGCCGAAATACAGATCTAAAAGAGCTGGCAAACTGCTGATCTGGAGACGTACACTTCTAGAGTATTGCAAAACTAGAGAAATGCAGAACTGCAAAATTGGAGATGTAACAAAATGGAAAATTGCACAGATTGAAAACTAAAGACCTAGAGTACTGAATAACTGAAGAATTGCAGAAAAAGGGAATTGGATAACTGCAGAACAAGGAAGTTTTGAGCTGCAGAGTAGCAGAAACATGCAACAGCAGAAGTAGAGATCTGCCAAATAAATTAAATAGCAAACTAGAGAACTACAGTATTGTGAAATGCAGAAGAGGAAAAATTGAGAACGACAGAATTAGAGAACTGCAGAAATGAAGAACTGCAGAACTAGAGAACTGCAGAACTGCAGAACGAGAGAACTGCAGAACTAGAGAACTGCAGAACTAGAGAACTAGAGAACTGAAGAACTAGAGAACTGAAGAACTAGAGAACTACAGAACTAGAGAACTACAGAAGTAGAGAAGTACAGAACTAGAGAACTACAGAAGTAGAGAAGTACAGAACTAGAAAACAACAGAAAAAGAGAACTGCAGAACTGGAGAACTACAGAACCACCGAACTACAGGAATGAAGAACTAGAGAACTGATGTACTGGAGAACTACAGAACTAGAGAATGGAAGAATGACAGAACTAGAGAACCAGATATCTGCAGAAATGAAGAACTAGAGAACTTAAAAAATGGAGAACTACAGAACTAGAGAACTGAAGAAATACAGAAGTGAAATACTAAAGAAGTACAGAACTAGAGAACTGCAGTACTAAAGAACTAGCGAACTGGAGAAATGAAGAATGAGAGAATTGCAGAAATGAAGAATTAGAGAACTTAAGAAATACAGAAGTAGAGAACTGAAGAACTACAGAACTGCAGAACTACCGAACTTCATTAAATAGAGAACTGCAGAACTAGAGAAGTACAGAACTATAGATGTACAGAACTAGAGAAGTACAGAACTAGAGAAGTGAAGAACAAGAGAACTGCAGAACTGTAGAAATACGGAAATAGAGAACTGAAGATCTAGAGAACTACAGAACTAGAGAACTACAGATCTAGACAACTACATAACTAGAGAACTACAGAACTAGAGATCTACAGCACTAGAAAACTGCAGAATTAGAGAACTAGAGAACTGCAGAATGAGAGAACTGCAGAACTATAGAACGCAGAACTCAGGAACTACAGAACTAGAGATCTGCAGAACTAGAGAACTGCAGAACTAGAGAACTGCAGAACTAGAGAACTGCAGAACTAGAGAACTACAGAAATACACAACCAGAGACCTGAAGGACTGGAGAAATGCAGAATTAGAGAAATGCAGAATATTAAACTGAAGAACGAGAGAACTACAGAACTATAGGAATCGAGACCTGAAGAACTGGAGAAAAGCAAAATTAGAGAATTAAAGAACTGGAGAATTGAAGTACTAGACTACTACAAAATTAGAGAACTGCAGAACAAGTGAACTAGAGCTAGAGAACTGCAGATCTAGAGAAAAACAGAATTAGAGACCAGCAGATTTAAAGAACCGCATAACTAGAGAACAAAGAATTAGGGAAATGCAGAAATAGATGACCAGAGAACCAGTAAACTGCAGAACTACAGATCTAGTTAATTAAAGATCTGAAGAATTAATGATCAAGGGATCTAGAAAACGAGAGATCTGCAAAAATTCAGAAATAATAGAGCTAGTGATTTGTATAACTAAAGAACAACAGAACTAGAGAACAACAGGAACTAGACAACTGCAGAACTAGACAACTACAGTACTAGAGAACTGCAGAACTAGACAACTACAGAACTAGAGAACTGAAGAACTACAGAACTGAAGAAATAGAGAACAGAAGAACTAGTGAACTACAGAACTAGAGAACTGCAGAACTAGAGAAACAGAGAAAATAACATTTAGATGACTGCAGAACTAGGGAAATACAAAACTAGAGAATTGCAGAAATCGAGAATTGAAGGACTAGAGAAGCAGAACCACAGTTCTGCAGAAATGTAGAACTGTAGAACTAGTGATCTGCACAACTCACGAAGCTGAGAACTGGAGAACTGCAGAACTAAAGAAGGAGTGAAACAGAGAACTTCAGAACTAGAGAACTGGAGAACTGCAGAATAAGATAACTAGAGAATTAGAGAGCAAGAGAACTAGAGAACTGCAGAGTTAGAGAATAAGAGAAGTGCAGGACTACAGAACTACAGGACAACAGAACTGGAGAACTGCAGAATTAGAGATCTACAGGTAGAGAACTGCAGAATTAGCGAATTACAGAATTAGTGAACAGCAGAACTAGAGAAGTGCAGAACTAGAGAAATGCAGAAACATATAAATAGAGTACCAGATTACATCAGAACTCAATAAATAGATACCTGGAGAACCAGAGAACCACAGAACTAGAGAACTGGAGAACAACTGAATTAGAGTAAACAGATCTACAGAACAACAGATTTAGACAATTGCAGATGTAGCGAAAAACAGAATTAGAGAACTACAGAAATAGATAATTAGAGAACTAGTTAACTGCAGAAGTGTAGGTCCAGTTAATTACAGAACTGCAGAACTAGAGATCTGGAGAACTAGAAAATTAGAGATCTTCAGAAATACAGATCTAAAAGAGCAGGTCGAACTGCTGATCTGGAGAAATACACTTCTGGAGAATTGCAAAAGTAGAGAAATGCAGAACTGCATTATTGGAGATTGAACAAAATTGCACAGTTAGAAAACTAAAGAATTAGAGTACTACAGAAGTGCAGAATTGGAGAGATAAGGAATTGGATAACTGCAGAACTAGGGAACTGTAGAACTGCAGAACAGCAGAAACATGGAACTGCAGAAGTAGAGATCTGCTGGATAAGTGAATTAGCGAACGAGAGAACTACAGAATTGTGAAATGCACAAGAGGCAAAAATGAGAACTACAGAATTAGAAAACTGCAGAACGAGAGAACTACAGAACTAGAGAGCTACAGAACCAGAGTGCTACAGAAATAGAGAACTACAGAAATAGAAAGCGACAGAAATAGAGAGCTACAGAAATAGAGAGCTACAGAAATAGAGAACTACAGATCTAGAGAACTACAGATCTAGAGAACTACAGATCTAGAGAACTAAAGAAATAGAAAACTACAGAAATAGAAAACTACAGAACTAGAGAACAACAGAAATAGAGAACTGCAGAACTAGAGAACTACAGAACCACAGAACTACAGGAATGAATAACACGAGATCTGCAGAAATAAACAAATAGAGAACTTGAAAAGTGGATAACTACAGTACAATATAACTACAGAAATAGAGAACTAAAGAATGAGAGAACTGAAGAACTGGAGAAATACAGAACTAGAGAACTACAGAACTAGCGATCTGAAGAACTGGAGAACTACAGAACTATAGAACTGCAGAACTAGGGGCCCAAGTTTCGGGCCGCACCTAGAACGGCACAGCTCCTACCTGGACACCTGTTTTTCACGTCAGAATGTGCGCCGAAAAAAAACTTACAGATTCTCCGGCTCCCTGCTGGTCCTCTGGAGCCGGGCGAGGCGCAGCATGAGCTTTGGCGGGGGGGGAGCTAGGTCCCTGCACTGAAAACGGTGCCAGGATCTCTGCACATGCGCGCGACAGTGGGCGCTCATGTGCAGTAGCTCCAGGCGCCCAAAACTGTCTGGGAGGGGCCCGAAGCACGCAGCCCCTAGCCCTGGCCGAATGGCCTCACTGGGGCTGTGTGCAAAAGGCTGCCTCCCACGCCCAGCTCCTGCATCCTCCTGACCCAACTCGACTCCTGCTTCCCCCCGCTGCCCCCGGATCGGACCGGACCGGACATGACCCCCTCGGACTGGACCCGACCCGCGCTCACCCCCCACCTGATCCGACCTCTCTCTCCCTCCCTCCGCCCCCGACCCGAATCGAACCGACCGACCTCCCACCAACCCCCCGACATGACCCGTGCTCCCGACGCCCCCCCCCAACCGGACCTGACCTGACCCAACCGGACCTCCCTCCCCCTGCCTCCGAACCGAACCGACCCGACCCGCGCTCCCTCCCTGCCCCCCCCCACCCGAACCAACCTGACCTCCCTCCACCACCCCCCCGACTCGACCCGTGCACCCGAACTCCCTCCCCCCACTCACCGACCCAACCCACGCTCCCGACCCCGACCAGCGCTCCACATGACCCGACCCACGCTCCCGACCCCGGAACCCAGAGACAACCGGACCCAATGCCACCCACCTCTAAATCTGGTGATGGGGACGGGTCCTGCCCGAAGTCTTGGGAGCGGCCTGGCCCAGCCCGTTCAGCCTCACTCCCCCTTCTCCTTCCCCCCGCCGTTCTCCTATCCCCTCCCCTTCTCATTCCCAACCCTTCTCCTTTCCCCCGCATTCTCCTTTCCCCCTTCTCCTTTCCTTTCCCCCTCTCTTTCCCCTTCTCCTCTCCCCCCTTTCCCCTTCTCCTCCCCGCCTTTCCAGTTCTCATCCTCCCTCCTTTCCCTTCTCCTCCCCCCTTCTCCTCCCCCCGTTCTCCCCCTTCTTTCCCCCCTTCTCCCCACCTCCCCTTTCGCCCCCTTCCCTCCCTTTCCCTCCCTCCCGCTCAGCCTCCCTCCCCACCCTCTCTCCCTCTACCCCCCTCCTCCCCCTCCCCTCGCTGTCAGAAACACAGACACTGACAGACAGAGAGTGAGAGACACACACAGACAAACAGACAGAGAGATAGAGATACTGACAGAGACACACTGGTGCGGGGGGGGGGGGGGGGGGGGTGGCAGGGGCGGGGGGGCATCCCAGCACACTGTTGGAGGGCTCCCGGTGCTGCTGCAGTCGGTGAGTAGAAAATGTTTTATTTGTTTTAAAAAATAAAATTATTTCTTATTAATTTCTTTTGATTTATTTATTGGTTGATTTATTGATGTTTTTATCATTTATTTTTGATGATGGCTCTTTATCTGTAAAACTGATGTGTTTAATGTTTGTAAACTTGCATTTAAACCGCCACCCATCCATTCCCTCTGCCTGATTTGTAACCTACGCCTAATTTTCTAAATTGTAGACAAGGTTTTTTCGAGCGTACAAAAATCTTCACTTACTCCATTGTAAGTAAGTTTGGAGTAAAGTTTCACTGTCGAAACTTTGAAAACTGGCGTAAGTGGCAAGACACGCCCCCTTTTGAAAAAAAATTTTTGTTCCAAAGTGAAACTGTTCTAACTGACTAGAACTGGAGCAAACTAAATGCCGAAAATTTGAATTTCGAAGATACTCCATTATACAGCAGTTGCTCCAAAAAATCAGGAGCAACTGAGGCCGAAACTTGGGCCCTAGAGGACTACAGAACTAGAGAACTACAGATCTAGACAGCTACAGAACTAGAGAACTGCAGAACTAGAGAGCTACAAAAAGGAATAACTAGAGAACTGAAGAATTGGAGAACTACAGAACAAGAGAACTACCGAAATAGAGAACAGAAGCACCACAGAACAAGAGAACCAGAGAACTGCAGAAATAAACAACTGGAGAACTTTAAAACTGGAGAAATACAGGACAATATAACTATAGAAATAGAGAATTGAAGAACTAGAGAACTACAGAACTTTTGAAATACAGAAGGAGAGAAACGAAGAACTAGAGAACTGGAGAACTTGAGAACTGCAGAAACGAAGAACTAGAGAACTGAAGAACTGGAGAACTACAGAACTGGAGAGCTGAAGAACTGAAGAACCACAGAACCATAGAACTACAGAACAAAGAGAAATGAATAACTGGGGAACAGCAAAATTAGAGAATTCCAGAACTAGAGAACTACAGAACTAGAGAACTGAAGAACTAGAGAACTGTAAAATTAGAGAACTGCAGAAAAAGTGAACTGGAGCGAGAGAACTGCAGATCTAGAAAAAACAGAATGAGAGAATCACAGATTAATAAAACTGCAAAACTAGAGAACAAAGAATTAGGGAAATGCAGAAATAGAGAACTGCAGAAATAGATGACCAGAGAAACAGTTAACTGCAGAACTACAGATCTAGTGAAATACAGAATTGCAGAATTAGAGTTCAAGAGAACAAGAGAACTAGAGATCTGCAAAAATACAGAACTAAGACAGCTGGAGAACTGCATATCAAGAGAATTGAAAACAATAGAACTGCAGAACTAGAGAACTGAAGAACCAGAGACCTACAAACTAGAGAACTGAGGAACCAGAGAACTATAGAACTAGAGAACTGAACAAAGAGAATTGAATAACTAGAGAACTGAAAAACTAGAGAAGTACAGAACTAGAGAACTGAAGAAGAAGATAATTGCGTAAATGAAGAACTAGAGAACTGCAGAAATAGAGAAATACAGAACTAGAGAACTGCAGACATAGAGAACTGCAGACCTAGAGAACTGCAGACCTAGAGAACTGCAGCACTAGAGAACTGAGGAACTACAGAACTGAAGTAATAGGGATCAGAAAACTAGTGAACTGCAGGACTAGGGATCTACAGAACTAGTTAATTGCAGAACTAGATAACTAGAGAATTACAGAACTAGAAAACTACAGAACTAGTCAACTACAGAACTAGACAACTGAGGAACTACAGAACTGAAGAAAGAGAGAACAGAAAACTAATGAACTGCAGAGCTGGAGAACTGCACACTGTAGAACTGCAGAACTAGAGAACTGCAGAACTAGAGAACTGAAGGACGAGAGAAGCAGAACCACAGATCTTCAGAAATGTAGAACTTTGGAACGAGAGTTCTGCACAATTCACAAAGCTGAGAACTGGGGAACTGCAGAACTAAAGAAGTAGCGAAGAAGAGAACTGCAGAACTATAGAAGTGGAGAACTGGAGAATAAGATAAGTAGAGAATTAGAGAGCGGCAGAACATGAGAATTGCAGATTTACAGAATAAGAGAAGTACAGGCCAACAGAACAACAGAACAAGAGAACTGCAGAATTAGAGACCTACAGGTAGAGATCTCCAGAATTTGTCAAGTACAGAATTAGAGAACTGCAGAACTGGAGAATTGCAGAACAAGAGACATGCAGAAACATATAAATAGAGTACTGGATTATATCAGAACTCAATAAATAGATAACTAGAGAACCAGAGAACCAGAGAACCAGAGAACCAGAGAACTAGAGAAATGGAGAACAACTGAATTACAGTAACCAGATCTACAGAACTACAGATTTATACAATTGCAGATGTAGCGAAAAACAGAATTGAAGAACTGCAGAAATAGATAACTAGAGAACTAGTTAACTGCAGAAGTGCAGGTCCAGTTAATTACAGAACTGCAGAACTAGAGATCTAGAGAACTAGAAAATTAGAGATCTTCAGAAATACAGATCTAACAGAGCTCGCAAACTGCTGATCTGGAGAAATACACTTCTAGAGAATTGCAAAAGTAGAGAAATGCAGAACTGCATAATGGGAGATGTAACAAAATTCAAAATTGCACAGTTAGAAAACTAAAGAATTAGAGTACTGCAGAACGGCAGAATTGGAGAAATAAGAAATTGGATAACTGCAGAACTAGGGACCTGTGGAACTGTAGAGCAGCAGAAACATGGAACTGCAGAAGTAGAGATCTGCTGAATAAGTGAATTAGCGAACGAGACAACTGGAGAATTGTGAAATGCAGAAGGGGCAAAAATGAAAACTACAGATTTAGAGAACTGCAGAACTAAGAACTAATGAACAAGAGAACTACAGAAATAGAGAACTACAGAAATAGAGAACTACAGAAATAGAGAACTACAGAAATAGAGAACTACAGAAATAGAGAACTACAGAAATAGAGAACTACAGAACTAGAGAACTACAGATCGAGAAAACTACAGAACTAGCGAACTGCAGAACTAGAGAACAAAAGAACTAGAGAAGAGGAGAACCAGAGAACTGCAGAAATAAACAACTGGAGAACTTTAAAACTGGAGAACTACAGTACAATATAACTACAGTAATAGAGAATTGAAGAACTAGAGAACTAGAGAACTACAGAACTATTGAACTACAGAAGGAGAGAACTGAAAAACTATAGAACTGGAGAATTTGAGAACTGCAGAAATGAAGAACTGGAGAACCACAGAACTGGAGAACTATAGAACTGGAGAACTGAAGAACTGGAGAACCACAGAATCATAGAACTGCAGAACAAGAGAACTGAAGAAATGGGGAACAGCAAAATTAGAGAACTACAGAACTAGAGAACTGAAGAACTAGAGAACTGCAAAATTAGACAACTGCAGAAAAAGTGAACTAGAGCTAGAGAAATGCAGATCTGGAGAAAAACAGAATGAGAGAACCACAGATTAATAGAACCGCAAAAATAGAGAACAAAGAATTAGGGAAATGCAGAAATAGAGAACTGCAGAAATAGTTGACCAGAGAAACAGTTAACTGCAGAACTACAGATCGCCCGAACTACAGGGCGCCCGTTTTTCGCGCCTAAAAAAATCCTCGGTATTCTCCACCTACTTACAGGTCCTCTGGCCCTCAGCGCAGCCAGCACGAGCTTTGGGTGGGGCAGAGCCAGGTCCCGGCGCTGAAAACAGTGCCGGGACCTCTGCACATGCGCTCTACAGTCGGCACGCAAGTGCAGTAGCTCCAGGCGCCAAACTGTGTGGGAGGGGCCCGAAGCACGCAGCCCCTAGCCCTGGCTGAATGGCCTCACTGGGGCTGCGTGAATAAGGCTCCTCCCACGGCCAGCTCCTGCTCCCCGCCCCCGACAAGACCCGACACCCGCTCCCCCCCCCACCCCGCCGACCAGACACCCGCTTCCCCCCCGTCCCCCGCCGACCAGACCCCCACTCCCCCCACCCCCCCGCCGACCAGACACCCGCTGACCCCCCCCGCCAATCAGACCCGACCCAACACCCGCTCCCCCCACCCCGACCCGACACCCGCTCCCCACCCCCCGCCCTGACCCAAGACCTGACACCCGCTCCCCCCCCCCCCCGACTGACCCGACCCGACCCGCGCTCCTGTTCCCCGACCCGATCCGCCCCCCCACTCTCTCCCCCCCCCGCTCTCTCTCACCCCCTCTCTCTCTCCCTCCCTCCCCCCTCTCTCTCCCTCCCTCCCCCCCTCTCTCTCTCTCCCTCCCTCTCTCTCTCTCCCTCCCTCTCTCTCTCTCTCTCTCTCTCTCTCTCCCCCTCCCACTCAGCGACACGAACGGCTTTCTCCCCCTCCCTCCCGCTCAGCGGCACGAACGGCTGCAGAATTCTCCCTGGCTGAAGCACTTTCACACAGGTAGGAAGATGGTTTATTTAATCTTTTTTTGGCTTATAAATGTTTATTCAGGTTGGATTTATTTGTATAATATTTGTAAAGTATAAATAAGGATTTATTGTCGAATTTAATGAGTTCCCTTCCCCCCCCCAACCTCGTTCTGGACGCCTAATTTGTAAACTGCGCCTGATTTTTTAATGTGTAGAACAGGTTTTTTCAGTTCTACAAAAATCTTCACTGGCTCCATTCTACTTTAGTTGGGAGTACATTTTCACTGTGGAAACTTTCAAATCAGGCGTCAGTGGCCGGACACGCCCCCTTTTGAAGAAAAAATTCTGTTCTAAACTAGAACTGTTCTACCTGAATAGAACTGCAGAAAAAAAAATGTGGAGAATTGCGATTTCTAAAATAGTCCGTTCTCCCCCAGTTGCTCCTAAAATTCAGGCGCGAATCATGTGGAAACTTGGGCCCACAGATCTAGTGAATTACAGAACTGTAGAATTAGAGTTCAAGAGAACTAGAAAACTACAGATCTGCAAAAAAACAGAACTAAGACAGCTGGAGACCTGCATATCAAAAAAAATGAAAACAAAAGAGCTACAAAACTGGAGAACAGAACAACTAGAGCAATGCAGAACTAGAGAACTGAAGAACCAGAGACCTACAAACTAGAGAACTGAAGAACCAGAGAACTGAACAAATAGAGAATTGAATAACTGGAGAACTGAAAAACTATGGAACTACAGAACTAGAGAACTGAAGAAAAAGAGAACTGCGTAAATGAAGAACTAGAGAACTGCAGAACTAGAGAACTGCAGAACCAAAGAACTAGAGAACAGAAGAAGTGGAGAACTACAGAACTAGGGAACTGAGGAACTACAGAACTGAGAAATAGAGAACAGAAAACTAGTGAACTGCAGAACTGCATAACTGGAGTACCAGAGAACTAGAGAAATGCAGAACTGGAGAACTGCAGAACGAGAGAACTGCAAAACTAGAGAAACAGAGAAAATAAGATTTAAGTGACTGCAGAACTCGGGAAATACAGAACTAGAGAATTGCAGAAATAGAGAATTGAAGGACTAGAGAAGCATAACCACAGATCTACGGAAATGGAGAACTGTATAGTGAGAAATCTGCACAAATCACAAACCTGAGAACTGAGGAACTGCAGAACTAAAGAAAGTAGCGACCTAGAGAACTGCAGAACTAGAGAACAGGAGAACTGGAGAATAAGATAACTAGAGAATTAGAGAGCAGCAGGATGAGAGAACTGCAGATTTAGAGAATAGGAGAAGTGCAGGACTGCAGAACTACAGGACAACAGAACTAAAGAACTGCAGAATTAGAGACCTACAGAATTAGCGAACTGCAGAACTGGAGAATTGCAGAACTAGAGAAATGCAGAAATATATAATTAGAGTCCCTGATTACTTCAGAACTCAATAACTGGATAACTACAGAACCAGATAACTTCAGAACTAGAGAACTGGAGAACAACTGAATCAGAATAAACAGATCTACAGAACTACAGATTAAACAATCGCAGATGTAGCGAAAAACAGAATTAGTGAACTGCAGAAATAAATAAGTAGAGATCCAGTTAACTGCAGAACTGTAGGTCCAGTTAATTACAGAACTGCAGAACTAGCGATCTAGAGAATTGAAAACTAGAGATCTGCCAAAATACAAATCTAAAAGAGCTGGCAAACTGCTGATCTGGAGACGTACACTTCTAGAGTATTGCAAAACTAGAGAAATGCAGAACTGCAAAATTGGAGATGTAACAAAATGGAAAATTGCAGATTGAAAACTAAAGACCTAGAGTACTGAAGAACTGCAGAATTGCAGAAAAAGGGAATTGGATAACTGCAGAACAAGGAAGTTTTGAGCTGCAGAGTAGCAGAAACATGGAACTGCAGTAGTAGAGATCTGCCGAATCAATTAAATAGCAAACTAGAGAACTACAGTATTGTGAAATGCAGAAGAGGAAAAATTGAGAACTACAGAATTAGAGAACTGCAGAAATGAAGAACTGCAGAACTGCAGAACTAGAGAACTAGAGAATTGCAGAAGTAGAGAACGGGAGAACTGCAGAACGGGAGAACTGCAGAACGGGAGAACTGCAGAACGGGAGAACTGCAGAACGGGAGAACCGCAGAACGGGAGAACCGCAGAACGGGAGAACCGCAGAACGGGAGAACCGCAGAACGGGAGAACCGCAGAACGGGAGAACCGCAGAACGGGAGAACCGCAGAACGGGAGAACCGCAGAACTGGAGAACCGCAGAACTGGAGAACTGCAGAACTAGAGAACTGCAGAACTAGAGAACTGCAGAACTAGAGAACTGCAGAACTAGAGAACTACAGAACTGCAGAACTAAAGAACTGCAGAACTAGAGAACTGCAGAATTAGAGAACTACAGAACTAGAGAACTACAGAAATAGAGAACTACAGAACTAGAAAACAACAGAAAAAGAGAACTGCAGAACTGGAGAACTACAGAACCACCGAACTACAGGAATGAAGAACGAGAGAACTGATGAACTGGAGAACTACAGAACGAGAGAATGGAAGAATTACAGAACTGGGAACCAGATATCTGCAGAAATGAAGAACTAGAGAACTTAAACAATGGAGAACTACAGAACTAGAGAATTACAGAACTAGAGAACTGAAGAACTAGAGAACCGAAGAACTATAGAACTACAAAACTAGAGAATTGAAGAACTACAAAACTGCTGAAATGAAGAAGTAGAGAACTGAAGAACTGCAGAACTACAGACCTAGAGAACTATAGAACTTATGAACTAAAGAACTGGAGAACTATATTACAAGAAAACTGCAAAATTAGATAAATGAAGAACTGGAGAAGAGAAAAATTAGAGAATTAGAGAACTAGAGAATTGAAGAACTGGACAACTGCAAAATTAGAGAACTGCAGAAAAAGTAAACTGGATCTAGAGAACTGCAGATCTAGAGAAAAACAGTATTAGAGAACCATAGATTTATAGAACCGCAGAACTAGAGACCAAATAATTAGGGAAATTTAGAAATAGAGAATTGCAGAAATAGAACTGAAGAACCAGATAACTACAGAACTAGAGAACTGAACAAATAGAGAAATGAAGAACTAGAGAACTGAAGAACTAGTGGACTAAAGAACTAGAGAAATACAGAACTAGAGAACTGAAGAACTACAGAAGTGAAAAACTAAAGAAGTACAGAACTAGAGAACTGCAGAACTAAAGAACTAGCGAACTGGAGAAATGAAGAATGAGAGAATTGCAGAAATGAAGAATTAGAGAACTTAAGAACTACAGAAGTAGAGAACTGAAGAACTACAGAACTGCAGAACTGCAGAACTACCGAACTTCATTAAATAGAGAACTGCAGAACTAGAGAAGTACAGAACTAGAGATGTACAGAATTGAGAAGTACAGAACTAGAGAACTGAAGAACAAGAGAACTGCAGAAATGAAGAACTAGAGAACTGAAGAACTGGAGACCTACAGAACAAGATAACTACAGAAGTGGAGAACTGAAGAACAAGAAAACTACAGAACTATAGAAATACGGAAATAGAGAACTGAAGATCTAGAGAACTACAGAACTAGAGATCTACAGCACTAGAAAACTGCAGAATTAGAGAACGAGAGAACTGCAGAATGAGAGAACTGCAGAACTATAGTACGCAGAACTAGAGAACTGCAGAAGTAGAGAACTATAGAAATACACAACCAGAGAACTGAAGAACTGGAGAAATGCAGAATTAGAGAAATGTAGAATATTAAACTGAAGAACTAGAGAACTACAGAACTACAGGAATCGAGACCTGAAGAACTGGAGAAAAGCAAAATTAGAGAATTAAAGAACTGGAGAATTGAAGAACTAGACTACTGCAAAATTAGAGAACTGCAGAACAAGTGAACTAGAGCTAGAGAACTGCAGATCTAGAGAAAAACAGAATTAGAGACCAACAGATTTAAAGAACCGCATAACTAGAGAACAAAGAATTAGGTAAATGCAGAAATAGAGAAATGCAGAAATAGATGACCAGAGAACCAGTTAACTGCAGAACAACAGATCTAGTTAATTAAAGATCTGAAGACTTAATGATCAAGAGATCTAAAAAACTAGAGATCTGCAAAAATTCAGAAATAATAGAGCTGGTGATTTGTATAACTAAAGAACAACAGAACTAGAGAACGACAGGAACTAGACAACTGCAGAACTAGACAACTACAGTACTAGAGAACTGCAGAACTAGACAACTACAGAACTAGAGAACTTAAGAACTACAGAACTCAAGAAATAGAGAACAGAACTTGTGAACGACAGAACTAGACAACTGCAGAACTGGAGAACAACAAAACTAGAGAACTGCAGAACTAGAGAACTGAAGAAATAGATAACAGAAGGACTAGTGAACTACAGAACGAGACAACTACAGAACTAGAGACACAGAGAAAATAAGATTTAGATGACTGCAGAACTAGTGAACTACAAACACAAGAATGGCAGAACTAGAGAATTGAAGGAGTAGCGAAGCAGAACCACAGATCTGCAGAAATGTAGAACGGTAGAAGTAGAGATCTGCACAAATCAGGGACCTGAGAACTGGGGAACTGCAAAACTGAAGAAGTAGCGAACGAGAGAACTGCAGAACGAAAGAACTCGAGAACTGGAGAAATAATAAATGGAGAATTAGCGAGCGGCAGAACTAGAGAACTGCAGATTTAGAGAATAAGAGAAGTACAGGACGACAGAACTAGAGATGTGCAGAAATAGAGCACTACAGATCGAGAAAACTACAGACACAGAGAACTGCATAACTAGCGAATTACAGAACTGGAGAACTACAGAAATAAAGAACTACAGATTTAGAGAACAACCGGAATAGAGAACTGCAGAACTAGAGAAATACATAACTACAGAACTACAGGAATGAAAACTGGAGAACTGAAGAACTGGAGAACTACAGAAATAAAGAACTACAGAAATAGAGAAGTGAAGAAATAGATAAATGAGGAACCTGAGATCTGCAGAAATGTTGAACTAGAGAACTGAAGAACTAGAGAACTACAGAAATAAAGAATTACAGAAATAGAGAACTGAAGAACTGGAGAACTACAGAAATAAAGAATTACAGAAATAGAGAACTGAAGAAGTAGAGAACTACAGAACAATAGAACGACAGAAATAGAGAACTGAGGAACTAGAAAACTGCAGAACCAGGCAACTGCAGAACTGAAGAACTAGAGAACTGAAGAATTGGAGAACTACAGAACTATAGAACTGCAGAACTAGAGAACTGAAGAACTGGAGAACAGCAAAGTTAGAGAATTAAAGAACTACAGAACAGAGGAACTAGAGTATTGCAAAATTAGAGAACTACAGATCTAGAGAACCACAGATTAAGGGAACAACAGATTTAGAAAACTATGGAACTAGAGAACAAAGAATTTGGGAACTGCAGAAATAGAGAACTGCAGAAATAGATGAGCAGAGAACTACAGATCTAGTTAATTACAGAACTGAAGAATGAGAGTCAAGAGAGCTAGAAAACAAGAGATCTGCAAAGATACAGAAGTAACGGAGCTGGAGAACTGCATGACGAGAGAACTGAACAGTAGAGAACTGAAGAACTGAACAACGAGAGAACTATAGAACTAGAGAATTGAAGAACTCGAGAACTGAAGAACTAGATAACTACAGAACTGGTGAACTGAAGAACAAGAGAACTGCGGAAATAAAGAACTAGAGAACAGAAGAACTGGAGAACTACAGAACTAGAGAACTGAAGAACTACACAACTGAAAATCGAGAGAACTGCCGTACTGGAGAAGTACAGAACTGGAGAAGTACAGAACTGCAGAAGTACAGAACTGCAGAAGTACAGAACTGCAGAACGAGAGAACTGCAGAACGAGAGAACTGCAGAACGAGAGAACTGCAGAACGAGAGAACTGCAGAACGAGAGAACTGCAGAACGAGAGAACTGCAGAACGAGAGAACTGCAGAACGAGAGAACTGCAGAACGAGAGAACTACAGAATTGCAGAACTGAAAATCTAGAGAACTGCCATACTGGAGAACAGAAGAACTGGAGAACTGCAGAACTAGAGAACTGCAGAACTAGAGAACTGCAGAACTAGAGAACTGCAGAACTAGAGAACTGCAGAACTAGAGAACTGCAGAACTAGAGAACTGCAGAACTAGAGAACTGCAGAACTAGAGAACTGCAGAACTAGAGAACTGCAGAACTAGAGAACTGCAGAACTAGAGAACTGCAGAACTAGAGAACTGCAGAACTAGAGAACTGCAGAACTAGAGAACTGCAGAACTAGAGAACTGCAGAACTAGAGAACTGCAGAACTAGAGAACTGCAGAACTAGAGAACTGCAGAACTAGAGAACTGCAGAACTAGAGAACTGCAGAACTAGAGAACTGCAGAACTAGAGAACTGCAGAACTAGAGAACTGCAGAACTAGAGAACTGCAGAACTAGAGAACTGCAGAACTAGAGAACTGCAGAACTAGAGAACTGCAGAACTAGAGAACTGCAGAACTAGAGAACTGCAGAACTAGAGAACTGCAGAACTAGAGAACTGCAGAACTAGAGAACTGCAGAACTAGAGAACTGCAGAACTAGAGAACTGCAGAACTAGAGAACTGCAGAACTAGAGAACTGCAGAACTAGAGAACTGCAGAACTATAGAACTGCAGAACTATAGAACTGCAGAACTATAGAACTGCAGAACGAGAGAACGACAGAACAATAGAACTGCAGAACTATAGAACTGCAGAACGATAGAACTGCAGAACTATAGAACTGCAGAACTATAGAACTGCAGAACTAGAGAACTGCAGAACTAGAGAACTGCAGAACTAGAGAACTGCAGAACTAGAGAACTGCAGAACTATAGAACTGCAGAACTATAGAACTGCAGAACTATAGAACTGCAGAACTATAGAACTGCAGAACTATAGAACTGCAGAACGAGAGAACGACAGAACAATAGAACTGCAGAACTATAGAACTGCAGAACGATAGAACTGCAGAACTATAGAACTGCAGAACGATAGAACTGCAGAACTATAGAACTGCAGAACTATAGAACTGCAGAACTATAGAACTGCAGAACTATAGAACTGCAGAACTATAGAACTGCAGAACTATAGAACTGCAGAACTATAGAACTGCAGAACTATAGAACTGAAGAACTGTAGAACTGCAGAACTATAGAACTGCAGAACTATAGAACTGCAGAACTAGAGAACTGCAGAACTAGAGAACTGCAGAACTAGAGAACTGCAGAACTATAGAACTGCAGAACTATAGAACTGCAGAACTATAGAACTGCAGAACTATAGAACTGCAGAACTATAGAACTGCAGAACGAGAGAACGACAGAACAATAGAACTGCAGAACTATAGAACTGCAGAACGATAGAACTGCAGAACTATAGAACTGCAGAACGATAGAACTGCAGAACTATAGAACTGCAGAACTATAGAACTGCAGAACTATAGAACTGCAGAACTATAGAACTGCAGAACTATAGAACTGCAGAACTATAGAACTGCAGAACTATAGAACTGAAGAACTGTAGAACTGAAGAAATAGAGAACAGAAGAACTAATGAGCTACAGAACTGGAGAAATGCAGAACTGGAGAACTGCTGAAGTAGAGAACTACAGAACTAGAGATCTGAAGAAATAGTGAAAAGAAGAACTAGTGAACTACAGAACTATAGAACTGCAAAACTAGAGAAACAGAGAAAATAAAATTTAGATGACTGCAGAACTAGGGAAATACAAAACTAGAGAATTGCAGAAATAGAGAATTGAAGGACTAGAGAAGCAGAACCACAGTTCTGCAGAAATGTAGAACTGTAGAACTAGAGATCTGCACAACTCACGAAGCTGAGAACTGGAGAACTGTAGAACTAAAGAAGGAGTGAAACAGAGAACTTCAGAACTAGAGAACTGGAGAACTGCAGAATAAGATAACTAGAGAATTAGAGAGCAAGAGAACTAGAGAACTGCAGAGTTAGAGAATAAGAGAAGTGCAGGACTACAGGACTACAGGACAACAGAACTGGAGAACTGCAGAATTAGAGATCTACAGGTAGAGAACTGCAGAATTAGCGAATTACAGAATTAGTGAACTGCAGAACTAGAGAATTGCAGAACTAGAGAAATGCAGAAACATATAAATAGAGTACCAGATTACATCAGAACTCAATAAATAAATACCTGGCGAACCAGAGAACCACAGAACTAGAGAACTGGAGAACAACTGAATTAGAGTAAACAGATCTACAGAACGACAGATTTAGACAATTGCAGATGTAGCGAAAAATAGAATTAGAGAAATGCAGAAATAGTTAACTAGAGAACAAGTTAACTGCAGAAGTGTAGGTCCAGTTAATTACAGAGCTGCAGAACTAGAGATCTGGAGAACTAGAAAATTAGAGATCTTCAGAAATACAGATTTAAAAGAGCAGGTCTAACTGCTGATCTGGAGAAATACACTTCTGGAGAATTGCAAAAGTAGAGAAATGCAGAACTGCATTATTGGAGATCAAACAACATTGCACAGTTAGAAAACTAAAGAATTAGAGTACTGCAGAACTGCAGAATTGGAGAAATAAGGAATTGGATAACTGCAGAACCAGGGAACTGTAGAACTGCAGAACAACAGAAACATGGAACTGCAAAAGTTGAGATCTGCTGGATAAGTGAATTAGCGAACGAGAGAACTACAGAATTGTGAAATGCACAAGAGGCAAAAATGAGAACTACAGAACCAGAGTGCTACAGAAATAGAAAACTACAGAAATAGAAAACTACAGAACCACAGAACGACAGGAATGAAGAACACGAGAACTGCAGAAATAAATAAATAGAGAACTTGAAAAGTGGATAACTGCAGTACAATATAACTACAGAAATAGAGAACTAAAGAACTAGAGAACTGAAGAACTGGGGAAATACAGAACTAGAGAACTACAGAACTAGCGATCTGAAGAACTGGAGAACTACAGAACTATAGAACAGCAGAACTAGGGGCCCAAGTTTCAGGCCGCACCTAGAACAGCACAGCCCCGACCTGGACGCCCATTTTTCACGTCACAAAGTGCGCCGAAAAAAAACTTACAGATTCTCCGGCTCCCTGCTGGTCCTCTGGAGCCGGGCGAGGCGCAGCACGAGCTTTGGGGGGGCGGAGCTAGGTCCCTGCACTGAAAACGGTGCCAGGATCTCTGCACATGCGCGCGACAGTGGGCGCGCATGTTCAGTTGCTCCAGGCGCCCAAAATTGTGTGGGAGGGGCCCGAAGCACGCACCCCTAGCCCTGGCCGAATGGCCTCACTGGGGCTGCGTGAAAAAGGCTGCCTCCCACGCCCAGCTCCTGCTTCCTCCTGAACCAACTCGACTCCTGCTTCCCCCCGCTGCCCCCGGATCGGACTGGACCGACCCCCTCGAACTGGACCCGACCCGCGCTCCCCCCCCGCACCCGACCTGACATCCCTCTCCCTCCCTCACCCTCCTGACCCGAATCGAACTGACCTCCCTCCCACCACCTCCGCGACCCGACCCGCGCTCCGGAGGCTCCCCCCGCAACCGGACCTGACCCGACCCAGCCGGACCTCCCTCCCCCCGCCCCCGAACCTAACCGACCCAACCAGCGCTCCCTCCCTGCCCTCCCCAACCGAACCAACCCGACCTCCCTCCACCGCCCCCCCGACCCGACCCGTGCACCCGAACTCCCTCCCCCCCCTCACCGACCCGACCCGCGCTCCACCAGACCGGACCCACAGTCCCGACCCTGGACCCCGGAGACGACCGGACCCAATGCCACCTACCTGTAAATCTGGTGCTGGGGACGGGTCCTGCCCGAAGTCTTGAGATCGGCCGGGCCCAGCCCGTTCCGCCTCATTCCCCCTTCTCCGTCCCCCCCTTCTCCTTCCAACCCTTCTCCTTTCCCCTTCTCCTTTCCTTTCCCCCTCTCTTTCCCCTTCTCCTCTCCCTCCTTTCCCTTCTCCTCCCCCCCTTCCACTTCTTTACCCCCTTCTCCCCACCTCCCCTTTCTCCCCCTTCTCTCCCTTTCCCTCCCTCCCGCTCTGCCTCCCTCCCTGCCCTCCACCTACCCCACCCTCTCTCCTTCTACCCCCCTCCTCCCCCTCCCCTCGCTGTCAGAAACACAGACACTGACAGACAGAGAGTGAGAGACACACACAGACAAACAGACAGAGAGATAGAGATACTGACAGAGACACACTTGGGGGGGGGGGGGGGGGGGGAAAGAGTGGCAGGGGCGGGGGGTCATCCCAGCATACTGTTGGAGGGCTCCCGGTGTTGCAGTCGGTAAGTAGGAAATGTTTTATTTGTTGATTTAAAAAAAAAAAAATTATTTCGTATTATTTTCTTTTGATTGATTTATTGGTTGATTTATTGATGATTTATCATTTATTTTTGATGATGGCTCTTTATCTGTAAAACTGAAGTGATTAATGTTTGTAAACTTGCATTTAAACCGCCACCCACCCATTCCCTCTGCCTGATTTGTAACCTACGGCTGATTTTCTAAATTGTAGACAAGGTTTTTTCGTGCGTACAAAAATCTTCACTTACTCCATTCTAAGTTAGTTTGGAGTAAATTTTCACTGTCGAAACTTTGAAAACTGGCGTAAATGGCAAGACACGCCCCCTTTTGAAAAAAAAACTCTGTTCCAAAGTGAAACTGTTCTAACTGACTAGAACTGGAGCAAACTAAATGCCGGGAATTTTAATTTCGAAGATACTCCATTCTACACCAGTTGCTCCAAAAAATCAGGAGCAACTGAGGCCGAAATTTGGGCCCTAGATAACTACAGAACTAGAGAACTACAGATCTAGACAGCTACAGAACTAGAGAACTGCAGAACGAGAGAACTGCAGAACTAGAGAACTGCAGAACTAGAGAACTGCAGAAGTAGAGAACTGCAGAAGTAGAGAACTGCAGAAGTAGAGAACTGCAGAAGTAGAGAACTGCAGAAGTAGAGAACTGCAGAACTAGAGAACTGCAGAACTAGAGAACTGCAGAACTAGAGAACTGCAGAACTAGAGAGCTACAAAAAGGAAGAACTAGAGAACTGAAGAATTGAAGAACGACAGAACAAGAGAACTACCGAAATAGAGAACAGAAGAACCACAGAACAGGAGAACCAGAGAACTGCAGAAATAAACAACTGGAGAACTTTAAAACTGGAGAAATACAGTACAATATAATTGTAGAAATAGAGAATTGAAGAACTAGAGAACTACAAAACTATTGAAATACAGAAGGAGAGAAACAAAGAACTAGAGAACTGGAGAACTTGAGAACTGCAGAAATGAAGAACTAGAGAACTGAAGAACTGGAGAACTACAGAACTAGAGAGCTGAAGAACTGGAGAACCACAGAACTAGAGAACTACAGAACAAGAGAAATGAATAACTGGGGAACAGCAAAATTAGAGAACTACAGAACTAGAGAACTGAAGAACTAGAGAACTGTAAAATTAGAGAACTCCAGAAAAAGTGAACTAGAGCGAGAGAACTACAGATCTAGAAAAAACAGAATGAGAGAACCACAGATTAATAGACCTGCAAAATTAGAGAACTGCAGAAAAAGTGAACTAGAGCTAGAGAAATGCAGATCTTGAAAAAAACAGAATGAGAGAACCACAGATTAATAGAACTGCAAAAATAGAGAACAAAGAATTAGGGAAATGCAGAAATAGAGAACTGCGGAAATAGTTGACCAGAGAAACAGTTAACTGCAGAACTACAGATCTAGTGAATTGCAGAATTGCAGAATTAGAGTTCAAGAGAACAAGAAAACTAGAGATCTGCAAAAATACAGAATTAAGACAGCTGGAGAACTGCATATCAAGAAAATTGAAAACAATAGAACTGCAGAACTGGAGAACTGAACAACTAGAGAAATTCAGAACTAGAGAACTGAAGAACCAGAGACCTACAAACTAGAGAACTGAAGAACCAGAGAACTACAGAACTAGAGAACTGAAGAAGAAGAGAACTGCGTAAATGAAGAACTAGAGAACTGCAGAAATAGAGAACTTCAGAACGAGAGAACTGCAGACCTAGAGAACTGCAGACCTAGAGAACTGCAGACCTAGAGAACTGCAGCACTAGAGAACTGCAGAACTAGAGAACTGAGGAACTGCAGAACTGAAGAAATAGAAATCAGAAAACTAGTGAACTGCAGGACTAGGAATCTACAGAACTAGTTAATTGCAGAACTAGAGAACCACAGAACTAGAGAATTACAGAACTAGCAAACTATAGAACTAGACAACTGAGGAACTACAGAACTGAAGAAATAGAGAACAGAAAACTAATGAACTGCAGAACTGGAGAACTGCACAACTGTAGAACTGCAGAACTAGAGAACTGCAGAACTAGAGAACGGCAGAACTAGAGAACGGCAGAACTAGAGAACAGATGAACTAGTGATCTCCAGAACTTGAGACCTGCAGAAAGAGAATTGAAGGACTAGAGAAGCAGAACCACAGATCTTCAGAAATGTAGAACTTTTGAAAGAGAGTTCTGCACAATTCACAAAGCTGAGAACTGGGGAACTGCAGAACTAAAGAAGTAGCGAAGAAGAGAACTGCAGAACTATAGAAGTGGGGAACTGGAGAATAAGATAAGTAGAGAATTAGAGAGGGGCAGAACTTGAGAACTGCAGATTTACAGAATAAGAGAAGTACAGGCCTACAGAACAACAGAACAACAGAACAAGAGAACTGCAGCATTAGAGACCAACAGGTAGAGAACTCCAGAATTTATGAAGTACAGAATTAGAGAACTGCAGAACTGGAGAATTACAGAACAAGAGACATGCAGAAACATATAAATAGAGTACTGGATTACACTGGAACTCAATAAATAGATAGCTAGAGAACCAGAGAACCGCAGAACTAGAGAAATGGAGAACAACTGAATTACAGTAAACAGATTTACAGAAATACAGATGCAGACAATTGCAGATGTAGCGAAAAACAGAATTGAAGAACTGCTGAAATAGATATCTATAGAACTAGTTAACTGCAGAAGTGTAGGTCCAGTTAATTACAGAACTGCAGAACTAGAGATCTCGAGAACTAGAAAATTAGAGATCTTCAGAAATACAGACCTAACAGAGCTCGCAAACTGCTGATCTGGAGAAATACACTTCTAGAGAATTGCAAAAGTAGAGAAATGCTGATCTGCAGAATGGGAGATCTAAAAATGAAAAATTGCACAGTTAGAAAACTAAAGAATTAGAGTACTGCAGAACGGCAGAATTGGAGAAATAAGAAATTGGATAACTGCAGAACTCGGGACCTGTAGAACTGTAGAGCAGCAGAAACATGGAACTGCAGAAGTAGAGATCTGCTAAACAAGTGAATTAGCGAACGAGACAACTGGAGAATTGTGAAATGCAGAAGAGGCAAAAATGAAAACTACAGAATTAGAGAACTGCAGAACTATAGAACTAATGTACAAGAGAACTACAGAAATAGAGAACTACAGAAATAGAGAACTACAGAAATAGAGAACTACAGAAATAGAGAACTACAGAAATAGAGAACTACAGAAATAGAGAACTACAGAAATAGAGAACTACAGAAATAGAGAACTACAGAAATAGAGAACTACAGAAGGAGAGAATGACAGAACTAGAGAACTACAGATCTAGAAAACTACAGAACCAGCGAACTGCAGAACTAGAGAACAAAAGAACTAGAGAAGAGGAGAACCAGAGAACTGCAGAAATAAACAACTGGAGAACTTTAAAACTGGAGAACTACAGTACAATATAACTACAGAAATAGAGAATTGAAGAACTAGAGAACTACAGAACTATAGAACTACAGAAGGAGAGAACTGAAGAACTATAGAACTGGAGAACTTGAGAACTGCAGAAATGAAGAACTGAAGAACCACAGAACTGGAGAACTACAGAACTGGAGAACTGAAGAACTGGAGAACCACAGAATCATAGAACTGCAGAACAAGAGAACTGAAGAACTGGGGAACAGCAAAATTAGAGAACTACAGAACTAGAGAACTGAAGAACTAGAGAACTGCAAAATTAGAGAACTGCAGAAAAAGTGAACTAGAGCTAGAGAAATGCAGATCTAGAAAAAAACCGAATGAGAGAACCACAGATTAATAGAACCGCAAAAATAGAGAACAAAGAATTAGGGAAATGCAGAAATAGAAAACTGCAGAAATAGTTGACCAGAGAAACAGTTAACTGCAGAACTACAGATCTAGTGAATTACAGAACTGTAGAATTCGAGTTCAAAAGAACTAGAAAACTAGAGATCTGCACAAAAAAAAGAATTAAGACAGCTGGAGACTTGCATATCAAAAAAAAGAAAACAATAGAGCTAGAGAACTGGAGAACTGAACAACTAGAGAAATGCAGAACTGGAGAACTGAAGAACCAGAGACCTACAAACTAGAGAAATGAAGAACGAGAGAATGACAGAACTAGAGAACTGAAAAAATAGAGAATGAATAACTAGAGAACTGAAAAACTATGGAACTGCAGAACTAGAGAACTAAAGAACAAGAGAACTGCATAAATGAAGAACAAGAGAACTGCATAAATGAAGAACAAGAGAACTGCATAAATGAAGAACTAGAGAACTGCAGAACGAGAGAACTGCATAAATGAAGAACTAGAGAACTGCAGAACGAGAGAACTGCAGAACGAGAGAACTGCAGAACGAGAGAACTGCAGAACGAGAGAACTGCAGAACGAGAGAACTGCAGAACGAGAGAACTGCAGAACGAGAGAACTGCAGAACGAGAGAACTGCAGAACGAGAGAACTGCAGAACGAGAGAACTGCAGAACGAGAGAACTGCAGAACGAGAGAACTGCAGAACGAGAGAACTGCAGAACGAGAGAACTGCAGAACGAGAGAACTGCAGAACGAGAGAACTGAGGAACAACAGAAATGAAGAAATAGAGATCAGAAAACTAGTGAACTGCAGGACTAGGGATCTACAGAACTACATAATTGCAGAACTAGAGAACGAGAGAACTGAAGGCCAAGAGAATGAGAGAACTACAGAACTACAGAACTAGACAACTACAGAACTAGATAACTGAGGATCTACTGAACTGAAGAAATAGAGAACAGAAAACTAATGAACTGCAGAACTGGAGAACTGCAGAACTGTAGAACTACAGAACTAGAGAACTGCAGAACTTGAGAACTGCAGAAATAGAGAATCGAAGGACTAGAGAAGCAGAACCACAGATCTTCAGAAATGTAGAACTTTTGAACGAGAGATCTGCACAATTCACAAAGCTGAGAACTGGGGAACTGCAGAACAAAAGAAGTAGCGAAGAAGAGAACTTCAGGACTAGAGAACTGGAGAATAAGATAAGTAGAGAATTAGAGAGCGGCAGGACTAGAGAACAGCAGATTTTGAGAATAAGAGAAGTACAGGCCTACAGGACAACAGAACAGGAGAACTGCAGAATTAGAGACCTTCAGGTAAGAACTGCATAATTTGTGAAGTACAGAATTAGAGAACTGCAGAACTGGAGAATTGCAGAACATCAGAAATGTAGAAACATATACACAGAGTACCGGATTACATCAGAACTCAATAAATAGATAACTAGGGAACCAGAGAACCACAGAACTCGAGAACTGGAGAACAACTGAATTAGAGTAAACTGATCAACAGAACTACAGATTTAGACAATTGCAGATGTAGCAAAACACAGAATTAGAGAAATGCAGAAATAGATAACTAGAGAACTAGTTAAATGCAGAAGTGTCGGTCCAGTTAATTACAGAACTGCAGAACTAGAGATCGAGAGAACTAGAAAACTAGAGATCTTGAGAAAGACAAATCTAAAAGAGCTGGCAAAGTGGTGATCTGGAGAAATACACTTCCAGAGAATTGCAAAAGTAGAGAGATGCAGAACTGCATAATTGGAGAACCAACAAAATGCAAAATTGCACATTTAGAAAACTAAAGAATTAGACTACTGCAGAACTGCAGAATTGGAGATAAAACAAATTGGATAACTGCAGAACTAGGGAAATGTCGAACTGCAGAGCAGCAGAAACATGGAACTGCAGAAGTAGAGATCTGCTGAATAAGTGATTTAGCGAACTAGAGAAGTAGAGAATTGTGAAATGCAGAAGAGGCAAAAAATGAAAACTACAGAATTAGAGAACTGCAGAACTAGATAACTAATGAACTAAAGAACGACAGAAATAGAGAACTACAGAACTAGAGAACTACAGAACTAGACAACTACAGAACTAGAGAACTACAGATCCAGCTACAGATAAGCTACAGGACTAGAGAACTGCAGAACTAGAGAACTGAGGAACTACAGAACTTAGGAAATAGAGATCAGAAAACTAGTAAACTGCAGGACTAGGGATCTACAGAACTAGATAATTGCAGAACTAGAGAACTGAAGACCTAGAGAAGTAGAGAAGTAGAGAAGTAGAGAAGTAGAGAAGTAGAGAACTACAGAACTAGACAACAACAGAACTAGATAACTGAGGAATTACAGACCTGAAGAAATAGAGAACAGAAAACTAATGAACTGCAGAATTGGAGAACCGCACAACTGTAGAACTGCAGAACTAGAGAACTGCAGAACTAGAGAACTGAAGAAATAGTGAACAGGAGAACTAGTGAACTCCAGAACTTGAGACCTGCAGAAATAGAGAATTGAAGTACGAGAGAAGCAGAACCACAGATCTTCAGAAATGTAGAAATTTTGAACGAGAGATCTCCACAATTCACAAAGCTGAGAACTGGGGAACTGCAGAACAAAAGAAGTGGTGAAGAAGAGAACTGCAGGACTAGAGAACTGGAGAACTGGAGAATAAGATAAGTAGAGAATTAGAGAGCGGCAGAACTAGAGAACTTCAGATTTCGAGAATAAGAGAAGTACAGGCCTACAGGACAACAGAACAATAGAACTGCAGAATTAGAGACCTACAGGTAAGAACTGCATAATTTGTGAAGTGCAGAACTGGAGAACTGAAGAACAGGGGAACAGCAAAATTAGAGAACTACAGAACTAGCGAACTGCAAAATTAGAGAACTGCAGAAAAAGTGAACTAGAGCTAGAGAAATGCAGATCGAGAAAAAAACAGAATGAGAGAACCACAGATTAATAGAACTGCAAAAATAGAGAACAAAGAATTAGGGAAATGCAGAAATAGAGAACTGCAGAAATAGTTGACCAGAGAAACAGTTAACTGCAGAACTACAGATCTAGTGAATTACAGAACTGCAGAATTAGAGTTCAAGAGAACTAGAAAACTAGAGATCTGCAAAAATACAGAACTAAGAAAGCTGGAGACCTGCATATCAAAAAAATTAAAAACAATAGAGCTGCAGAACTGGAGAACTGAACAACTAGAGAAATGCTGAACTAGAGGACTGAAGAACCAGAGAACTACAAACTAGAGAACTGAACAAATAGAGAATTGAATAACTAGAGAACTGAAAAACTATGGAACTACAGAAATAGAGAACTGAACAACAAGAGAACTGCGTAAATGAAGAACTAGAGAACTGCAGAACGAGAGAACTGCAGAACTACAGAACTGAAGAAATAGAGATCAGAAAACTAGTGAATTGCAGGACTAGGGATCTACAGAACTAGATAATTGCAGAACTGGAGAAGTAGAGAACTGCAGGCCAAGAGAAGGAGAGAACTGCAGAACTACAGAACTGGAGAACTACAGAACTAGACAACTACAGAACTAGATAACTGAGGATCTACAGAACTGAAGAAATAGAGAACAGAAAACTAATGAATTGCAGAACTGGAGAACTGCAGAACTTGAGAACTGCAGAAATAGAGAATCGAAGGACTAGAGAAGCAGAACCACAGATCTTCAGAAATGTAGAAATTTTAAACGAGAGATCTGCACAATTCACAAAGCTGAGAACTGGGGAACTGCAGAACAAAAGAAGTAGCGAAGAAGAGAACTGCAAGACTAGAGAACTGGTGAACTGGAGAATAAGATAAGTAGAGAATTAGAGAGCGGAGAACTAGAGAATTGCAGATATGGAGAACAAGAGAAGTACAGGCTTAAAGGACAACAGAACAAGAGAACTGCAGAATTAGAGACCTACAGGTAGAGAACTGCATAATTTGTGAAGTACAGAATTAGAGAACTGCAGAACTGGAGAATTGCACAACAAGAGAAATGCAGAAACATGTAAATAGAGTACTGGATTACATCAGAACTCAATACATAGATAACGAGAGAACCAGAGAACCACAGAACTAGAGAATTGGAGAACAACTGAATTGGAGTAACCAGATCTACAGAACTACAGATTTAGACAATTGCAGATGTAGCGAAAAACATAATTAGAGAACTGTAGAAATAGATAACTAGAAAACTAGTTAACTGCAGAAGTGTAGGTCCAGTTAATTACAGAACTGCAGAACTAGAGATCTAGAGAACTAGAAAACTAGAGATCTTCAGAAAGACAGATCTAAAAGAGCTGGCAAAGTGCTGATCTGGAGAAATACACTTGTAGAGAATTGCAAAAGTAGAGAAATGCAGAACTGCATAATTGGAGAACCAGCAAAATGCAAAATTGCGCAGTTAGAAAACTAAAGAATTAGACTAATGCAGAACTGCAGAATTGGAGAAATAAGAAATTGGACAACTGCAGAACTAGGGAACTGTAGAACTGCAGAGCAGCAGAAACATGGAACTGCAGAAGTAGAGATCTGCTGAATAAGTGATTTAGCGAACTAGAGAAGTAGAGAATTGTGAAATGCAGAAGAGGCAAAAAATGAAAACTACAGAATTAGAGAACTGCAGAACTAGATAACTAATGAACTAAAGAACGACAGAAATAGAGAACTACAGAACTAGAGAACTACAGAACTAGACAACTACAGAACTAGACAACTACAGAACTAGAGAACGACAGATCCAGCTACAGATAAGCTACAGGACTAGAGAACTGCAGAACTAGAGAACTGAGGAACTACAGAACTGAGGAAATAGAGATCAGAAAACTAGTAAACTGCAGGACTAGGGATCTACAGAACTAGATAATTGCAGAACTAGAGAACTGAAGACCTAGAGAAGTAGAGAAGTAGAGAAGTAGAGAAGTAGAGAAGTAGAGAAGTAGAGAAGTAGAGAAGTAGAGAAGTAGAGAAGTAGAGAAGTAGAGAAGTAGAGAAGTAGAGAAGTAGAGAAGTAGAGAAGTAGAGAAGTAGAGAACTACAGAACTAGACAACAACAGAACTAGATAACTGAGGAATTACAGACCTGAAGAAATAGAGAACAGAAAACTAATGAACTGCAGAATTGGAGAACCGCACAACTGTAGAACTGCAGAACTAGAGAACTGCAGAACTAGAGAACTGAAGAAATAGTGAACAGGAGAACTAGTGAACTCCAGAACTTGAGACCTGCAGAAATAGAGAATTGAAGTACGAGAGAAGCAGAACCACAGATCTTCAGAAATGTAGAAATTTTGAACGAGAGATCTCCACAATTCACAAAGCTGAGAACTGGGGAACTGCAGAACAAAAGAAGTGGTGAAGAAGAGAACTGCAGGACTAGAGAACTGGAGAACTGGAGAATAAGATAAGTAGAGAATTAGAGAGCGGCAGAACTAGAGAACTTCAGATTTCGAGAATAAGAGAAGTACAGGCCTACAGGACAACAGAACAATAGAACTGCAGAATTAGAGACCTACAGGTAAGAACTGCATAATTTGTGAAGTGCAGAACTGGAGAACTGAAGAACAGGGGAACAGCAAAATTAGAGAACTACAGAACTAGCGAACTGCAAAATTAGAGAACTGCAGAAAAAGTGAACTAGAGCTAGAGAAATGCAGATCGAGAAAAAAAACAGAATGAGAGAACCACAGATTAATAGAACTGCAAAAATAGAGAACAAAGAATTAGGGAAATGCAAAAATAGAGAACTGCAGAAATAGTTGACCAGAGAAACAGTTAACTGCAGAACTACAGATCTAGTGAATTACAGAACTGCAGAATTAGAGTTCAAGAGAACTAGAAAACTAGAGATCTGCAAAAATACAGAACTAAGAAAGCTGGAGACCTGCATATCAAAAAAATTAAAAACAATAGAGCTGCAGAACTGGAGAACTGAACAACTAGAGAAATGCTGAACTAGAGGACTGAAGAACCAGAGAACTACAAACTAGAGAACTGAACAAATAGAGAATTGAATAACTAGAGAACTGAAAAACTATGGAACTACAGAACTAGAGAACTGAACAACAAGAGAACTGCGTAAATGAAGAACTAGAGAACTGCAGAACGAGAGAACTGCAGAACTACAGAACTGAAGAAATAGAGATCAGAAAACTAGTGAATTGCAGGACTAGGGATCTACAGAACTAGATAATTGCAGAACTGGAGAAGTAGAGAACTGCAGGCCAAGAGAAGGAGAGAACTGCAGAACTACAGAACTGGAGAACTACAGAACTAGACAACTACAGAACTAGATAACTGAGGATCTACAGATCTGAAGAAATAGAGAACAGAAAACTAATGAACTGCAGAACTGGAGAACTGCAGAACTTGAGAACTGCAGAAATAGAGAATCGAAGGACTAGAGAAGCAGAACCACAGATCTTCAGAAATGTAGAAATTTTAAACGAGAGATCTGCACAATTCACAAAGCTGAGAACTGGGGAACTGCAGAACAAAAGAAGTAGCGAAGAAGAGAACTGCAAGACTAGAGAACTGGTGAACTGGAGAATAAGATAAGTAGAGAATTAGAGAGCGGAGAACTAGAGAATTGCAGATATGGAGAACAAGAGAAGTACAGGCTTAAAGGACAACAGAACAAGAGAACTGCAGAATTAGAGACCTACAGGTAGAGAACTGCATAATTTGTGAAGTACAGAATTAGAGAACTGCAGAACTGGAGAATTGCACAACAAGAGAAATGCAGAAACATGTAAATAGAGTACTGGATTACATCAGAACTCAATACATAGATAACGAGAGAACCAGAGAACCACAGAACTAGAGAATTGGAGAACAACTGAATTGGAGTAACCAGATCTACAGAACTACAGATTTAGACAATTGCAGATGTAGCGAAAAACATAATTAGAGAACTGTAGAAATAGATAACTAGAAAACTAGTTAACTGCAGAAGTGTAGGTCCAGTTAATTACAGAACTGCAGAACTAGAGATCTAGAGAACTAGAAAACTAGAGATCTTCAGAAAGACAGATCTAAAAGAGCTGGCAAAGTGCTGATCTGGAGAAATACACTTGTAGAGAATTGCAAAAGTAGAGAAATGCAGAACTGCATAATTGGAGAACCAGCAAAATGCAAAATTGCGCAGTTAGAAAACTAAAGAATTAGACTAATGCAGAACTGCAGAATTGGAGAAATAAGAAATTGGACAACTGCAGAACTAGGGAACTGTAGAACTGCAGAGCAGCAGAAACATGGAACTGCAGAAGTAGAGATCTGCTGAATAAGTGATTTAGCGAACTAGAGAAGTAGAGAATTGTGAAATGCAGAAGAGGCAAAAAATGAAAACTACAGAATTAGAGAACTGCAGAACTAGATAACTAATGAACTAAAGAACGACAGAAATAGAGAACTACAGAACTAGAGAACTACAGAACTAGACAACTACAGAACTAGAGAACGACAGATCCAGCTACAGATAAGCTACAGGACTAGAGAACTGCAGAACTAGAGAACTGAGGAACTACAGAACTGAGGAAATAGAGATCAGAAAACTAGTAAACTGCAGGACTAGGGATCTACAGAACTAGATAATTGCAGAACTAGAGAACTGAAGACCTAGAGAAGTAGAGAAGTAGAGAAGTAGAGAAGTAGAGAAGTAGAGAACTACAGAACTAGACAACAACAGAACTAGATAACTGAGGAATTACAGACCTGAAGAAATAGAGAACAGAAAACTAATGAACTGCAGAATTGGAGAACCGCACAACTGTAGAACTGCAGAACTAGAGAACTGCAGAACTAGAGAACTGAAGAAATAGTGAACAGGAGAACTAGTGAACTCCAGAACTTGAGACCTGCAGAAATAGAGAATTGAAGTACGAGAGAAGCAGAACCACAGATCTTCAGAAATGTAAAAATTTTGAACGAGAGATCTCCACAATTCACAAAGCTGAGAACTGGGGAACTGCAGAACAAAAGAAGTGGTGAAGAAGAGAACTGCAGGACTAGAGAACTGGAGAACTGGAGAATAAGATAAGTAGAGAATTAGAGAGCGGCAGAACTAGAGAACTTCAGATTTCGAGAATAAGAGAAGTACAGGCCTACAGGACAACAGAACAATAGAACTGCAGAATTAGAGACCTACAGGTAAGAACTGCATAATTTGTGAAGTGCAGAACTGGAGAACTGAAGAACAGGGGAACAGCAAAATTAGAGAACTACAGAACTAGCGAACTGCAAAATTAGAGAACTGCAGAAAAAGTGAACTAGAGCTAGAGAAATGCAGATCGAGAAAAAAACAGAATGAGAGAACCACAGATTAATAGAACTGCAAAAATAGAGAACAAAGAATTAGGGAAATGCAGAAATAGAGAACTGCAGAAATAGTTGACCAGAGAAACAGTTAACTGCAGAACTACAGATCTAGTGAATTACAGAACTGCAGAATTAGAGTTCAAGAGAACTAGAAAACTAGAGATCTGCAAAAATACAGAACTAAGAAAGCTGGAGACCTGCATATCAAAAAAATTAAAAACAATAGAGCTGCAGAACTGGAGAACTGAACAACTAGAGAAATGCTGAACTAGAGGACTGAAGAACCAGAGAACTACAAACTAGAGAACTGAACAAATAGAGAATTGAATAACTAGAGAACTGAAAAACTATGGAACTACAGAACTAGAGAACTGAACAACAAGAGAACTGCGTAAATGAAGAACTAGAGAACTGCAGAACGAGAGAACTGCAGAACTACAGAACTGAAGAAATAGAGATCAGAAAACTAGTGAATTGCAGGACTAGGGATCTACAGAACTAGATAATTGCAGAACTGGAGAAGTAGAGAACTGCAGGCCAAGAGAAGGAGAGAACTGCAGAACTACAGAACTGGAGAACTACAGAACTAGACAACTACAGAACTAGATAACTGAGGATCTACAGAACTGAAGAAATAGAGAACAGAAAACTAATGAACTGCAGAACTGGAGAACTGCAGAACTTGAGAACTGCAGAAATAGAGAATCGAAGGACTAGAGAAGCAGAACCACAGATCTTCAGAAATGTAGAAATTTTAAACGAGAGATCTGCACAATTCACAAAGCTGAGAACTGGGGAACTGCAGAACAAAAGAAGTAGCGAAGAAGAGAACTGCAAGACTAGAGAACTGGTGAACTGGAGAATAAGATAAGTAGAGAATTAGAGAGCGGAGAACTAGAGAATTGCAGATATGGAGAACAAGAGAAGTACAGGCTTAAAGGACAACAGAACAAGAGAACTGCAGAATTAGAGACCTACAGGTAGAGAACTGCATAATTTGTGAAGTACAGAATTAGAGAACTGCAGAACTGGAGAATTGCACAACAAGAGAAATGCAGAAACATGTAAATAGAGTACTGGATTACATCAGAACTCAATACATAGATAACGAGAGAACCAGAGAACCACAGAACTAGAGAATTGGAGAACAACTGAATTGGAGTAACCAGATCTACAGAACTACAGATTTAGACAATTGCAGATGTAGCGAAAAACATAATTAGAGAACTGTAGAAATAGATAACTAGAAAACTAGTTAACTGCAGAAGTGTAGGTCCAGTTAATTACAGAACTGCAGAACTAGAGATCTAGAGAACTAGAAAACTAGAGATCTTCAGAAAGACAGATCTAAAAGAGCTGGCAAAGTGCTGATCTGGAGAAATACACTTGTAGAGAATTGCAAAAGTAGAGAAATGCAGAACTGCATAATTGGAGAACCAGCAAAATGCAAAATTGCGCAGTTAGAAAACTAAAGAATTAGACTAATGCAGAACTGCAGAATTGGAGAAATAAGAAATTGGACAACTGCAGAACTAGGGAACTGTAGAACTGCAGAGCAGCAGAAACATGGAACTGCAGAAGTAGAGATCTGCTGAATAAGTGATTTAGCGAACGAGTGAACGAGAGAATTGTGAAATGCAGAAGAGGCAAAAATGAAAACTACAGAATTAGAGAACTGCAGAATGAGAGAACTAATGAACTAAAGAATGACATAAATACAGAACTACACAACTAGAGAACTACAGAACTAGAAAACTACAGAACTAGAGAACTGCAGAACTAGAGAACTGCAGAACTAGAGAACTGCAGAACTAGAGAACTGCAGAACTAGAGAACTGCAGAACTAGAGAACTGCAGAACTAGAGAACTGCAGAACTAGAGAACTGCAGAACTAGAGAACTGCAGAACTAGAGAACTGCAGAACTAGAGAACTGCAGAACTGAAGAAATAGAGATCAGAAAACTAGTAAACTGCAGGACTAGGGATCTACAGAACTAGATAATTGCAGAACTAGAGAACTAGAGAACTGAAGACCTAGAGAACTAGAGAACAAGAGAATTACAGAACTAGAGAACTACAGAACTAGACAACAACAGAACTAGATAACTGAGGAATTACAGAACTGAAGAAATAGAGAACAGAAAACTAATGCACTGCAGAACTGGAGAACTGCACAACTGTAGAACTGCAGAACTGTAGAACTGCAGAACTAGAGAACTGAAGACATAGTGAACAGATGAACTAGTGATCTCCAGAACTTGAAACCTGCTGAAATAGAGAATTGAAGGACTAGAGAAGCAGAACCACAGATCTTCAGAAATGTAAAACTTTGGAACGAGAGTTCTGCACAATTCACAAAGCTGAGAACTGGGGAACTGCAGAACTAAAGAAGTAGCGAAGAAGAGAACTGCAGGACTATAGAAGTGGAGAACTGGAGAATAAGATAAGTAGAGAATTAGAGAGCGGCAGAACTTGAGAACTGCAGATTTACAGAATAAGAGAAGTACAGGCCTACAGAACAAGAGAACTGCAGAATTAGAGACCTACAGGTAGAGAACTGCATAATTTTTGAAGTACAGAATTAGAGAACTGCAGAACTGGAGAATTGCAGAACAAGAGACATGCAGAAACATATACATAGAGTACTGGATTACACCAGAACTCAATAAATAGATAACAAGAGAACCAGAGAACCACAGAACTAGAGAAATGGAGAACAACTGAATTACAGTAAACAGATTTACAGAACTACAGATTTAGACAATTGCAGATGGAGCGAAAAACAGAATTAGAGAACTGCAGAAATAGATAACTAGAGAACTAGTTAACTGCAGAAGTGTAGGTCCAGTTAATTACAGAACTGCAGAACTAGAGATCTGGAGAACTAGAAAATTAGAGATCTTCAGAAATACTGATCTAACAGAGCTCACAAACTGCTGATCTGGAGAAATACACTTCTAGAGAATTGCAAAAGTAGAGAAATGCTGATCTGCATAATGGGAGATCTAACAAAATGCAAAATTGCACAGTTAGAAAACTAAAGAATTAGAGTACTGCAGAATGGCAGAATTGGAGAAATAAGAAATTGGATAACTGCAGAACTAGGGACCAGTAGAACTGCAGAGCAGCAGAAACATGGAACTGCAGAAGTAGAGATCTGCTGAATAAGTGAATTAGCAAAGGAGACAACTAGAGAATTGTGAAATGCAGAAGACGCAAAAATGAAAATTACAGAATTAGAGAACGGCAGAAATAGAGAACGGCAGAAATAGAGAACGGCAGAAATAGAGAACGGCAGAAATAGAGAACGGCAGAAATAGAGAACGGCAGAAATAGAGAACGGCAAAACTAGAGTGCTACAAAACTAGAGAGCTACAGAACACGGTGTATGGGGGAACACAGTGCATGGGGGAACACAGTGCATGGGGGAACACAGTGCATGGGGGAACACAGTGCATGGGGGAACACAGTGCATGGGGGAACACAGTGCATGGGGGAACACAGTGCATGGGGGAACACAGTGCATGGGGGAACACAGTGCATGGGGGAACACAGTGCATGGGGGAACACAGTGCATGGGGGAACACAGTTTCTGCCCTTTGGTGTTCTGGAGCTCTACCCATATAGATTCCACATCATGCAAGCTAATGTCTTTCCTAACTATTAAGGATGTCATAGCAGCACATTTGGAAAATGGTGACATGATAGGTCCACGTCAGCATGGATTTGTGAAAGGGAAATCATGCTTGACAAATCTTCTGGAATTTTTTGGGGATGTTTCCAGTAAAGTGGACAAAGGAGAACCAGTTGATGTGGTATATTTGTACTTTCAGAATGCTTTCGACAAGGTCCCACACAAGAGATTAATGTGCAAAGTTAAAGCACATGGGATTGAGGGTAGTGTGCTGACGTGGATTGAGAACTGGTCGTCAGACAGGAAGCAAAGAGTAGGAGTAAATGGGTACTTTTCAGAATGGCAGGCAGTGACTAGTGGGGTACCACAAGGTTCTGTGCTGGGGCCCCAGCTGTTTACATTGTACATTAATGATTTAGACGAGGTGATTAAATGTAGTATCTGCAAATTTGCAGGTGACACTAAGTTGGGTGGCAGTGTGAGCTGCAAGGAGGATGCTATGAGGCTGCAGAGTGACTTGGATGGGTTAGGTGAGTGGGCAAATGCATGGCAGATGAAGTATAATGTGGATAAATGTGAGGTTATCCACTTTGGTGGTAAAAACAGAGAGACAGACTATTATCTGAATGGTGACAGATTAGGAAAAGGGAAGGTGCAACGAGACCTGGGTTTCATGGTACATCAGTCATTGAAGGTTGGCATGCAGGTACAGCAGGCGGTTAAGAAAGCAAATGGCATGTTCGCCTTCATAGCGAGGGGATTTAAGTACAGGGGCAGGCAGGTGTTGCTACAGTTGTACAGGGCCTTGGTGACGTCACACCTGGAGTATTGCGTACAGTTTTGGTCTCCTAACTTGAGGAAGGACATTCTTGCTATTGAGGGAGTGCAGCGAAGATTCACCAGACTGATTCCCGGGATGGTGGCACTGACCCATCAAGAAAGACTGGATCAACTGGGCTTGTATTCACTGGAGTTCAGAAGAATGAGAGGGGACCACATAGAAACGTTTAAAATTCTGACGGGTTTAGACAGGTTAGATGCAGGAAGAATGTTCCCAATGTTGGGGAAGTCCAGAACCAGGGGTCACAGTCTAAGGATAAGGGGTAAGCCATTTACGACCGAGATGAGGAGAAACTTCTTCACCCAGAGAGTGGTGAACCTGTGGAATTCTCTACACAGAAAGTAGCTAAGGCCAATTCACTAAATATATTCAAAAGGGAGTTAGATGAAGTCCTTACTACTTGGGGGATCAAGGGGTATGGCGTGAAAGCAGGAAGGGGGTACTGAAGTTTCATGTTCAGCCATGAACTCATTGAATGGCGGTGCAGTTCAGAAGGGCTGAATGGCCTGCTCCTGCACCTATTTTCTATGTTTCTATGTTTCTATGTTACAGGTAAGAACTGCATAATTTGTGAAGTACAGAATTAGAGAACTGCAGAACTGGAGAATTGCAGAACAATGGAAATGTAGAAACATATACATAGAGTACTGGATTACATCAGAACTCAATAAATAGATAACCAGAGAACCAGAGAACCACAGAACTAGAGAATTGGGGAACAACTGAATTGGAGTAAACAGATCTACAGAACTACAGATTTAGACAATTGCAGATGTAGCGAAAAACAGAATTAGAGAAATGCAGAAATAGATAACTAGAGAACTAGTTAACTGCAGAAGTATAGATTCAGTTAATTACAGAACTGCAGAACTAGAGATCTAGAGAACTAGAAAACTAGAGATCTTCAGAAAGACAGATCTAAAAGAGCTGGCAAAGTGCTGATCTGGAGAAATACACTTCCAATTCAGAGAATTGCAAAAGTAGAGAAATGCAGAACTGCATAATTGGAGAAACAACAAAATGCAAAATTGCACATTTAGAAAACTAAAGAATTAGACTAATGCAGAACTGCAGAATTGGAGAAATAAGAAATTGGATAACTGCAGAACTAGGGAACTGTAGAACTGCAGAGCAGCAGAAACACGGAACTGCAGAAGTAGAGATCTGCTGAATAAGTGAATTAGCGAACGAGAGAACTAGAGAATTGTGAAATGCAGAAGATGCAAAAATGAAAACTACAGAATTAGAGAACTGCAGAACGAGAGAACTACAGAACTAGAGAACGACAGAACTAGAGAACTACAGAACTAGAGAACTACAGAACTAGAGAACTACAGAACTAGAGAACTACAAATCCAGCTACAGATAAGGTACAGAACTAGAGAACTGCAGAACTAGAGAACTGAGGAACTACAGAACTGAAGAAATAGAGATCAGAAAACTAGTAAACTGCAGGACTAGGGATCTACAGAACTAGATAATTGCAGAACTAGAGAACTAGAGAACTGAAGACCTAGAGAACTAGAGAATTACAGAACGAGAGAACTACAGAGCTAGACAACAACAGAACTAGATAACTGAGGAACTACAGAACTGAAGAAATAGAGAACAGAAAACTAATGAACTGCACAACTGTAGAAATGCAGAACTAGAGAACTGCAGAACCAGAGAACTGAAGAAATAGTGAAAAGAAGAACTAGTGAACTCCAGATCTTGAGACCCGCAGAAATAGAGAATTGAAGGACTGGAGAAGCAGAACCACAGATCTGCAGAAATGTAGAACTTTGGAACGAGACTTCTGCACAATTCACAAAGCTGAGAACTGGGGAACTGCAGAACTAAAGAAGTAGCAAAGAAGAGAACTGCAGGACTATAGAAGTGGAGAACAGGAGAATAAGATAAGTAGAAAATTAGAGAGCGGCAGAACTTGAGAACTGCAGATTTACAGAATAAGAGAAGTACAGGTCTACAGAACAACAGAACAAGAGAACTGCAGAATTAGAGACCTACAGGTAGAGAACTGCATAATTTGTGAAGTACAGAATTAGAGAACTGCAGAACTGGAGAATTGCAGAACAAGAGACATGCAGAAACATATAAATAGAGTACTGGATTACACCAGAACTCAATAAATAGATAACTAGTGAACCAGAGAACCACAGGACTAGAGAAATGGAGAACAACTGAATTACAGTAAACAGATCGACAGAACTACAGATTTATACAATTGCAGATGTAGCGAAAAACAGAATTGAAGAACTGCTGAAATAGATATCTATAGAACTAGTTAACTGCAGAAGTGCAGGTCCAGTTAATTGCAGAACTGCAGAACTAGAGATCTAGAGAACTAGAAAATTAGAGATCTTCAGAAATACAGATCTAACATAGCTCGCAAACTGCTGATCTGGAGCAATACACTTCTAGAGAATTGCAAAAGTAGAGAAATGCAGAACTGCATAATGGGAGATCTAACAAAATGCAAAATTGCACAGTTAGAAAACTAAAGAATTAGAGTACTGCAGAATGGCAGAATTGGAGAAATAAGAAATTGGATAACTGCAGAACTAGGGACCTGTAGAACTGCAGAGCAGCAGAAACATGGAACTGCAGAAGTAGAGACCTGCTGAATAATTGAATTAGCGAACGAGACAACTAGAGAATTGTGAAATGCAGAAGAGGCAAAAATGAAAACTACAGGATTAGAGAACTGCAGAACTAGGGAACTAATGTACAAGAGAAGTACAGAAATAGGGAACTACAGAAATTGTGAACTACAGAACTAGAGAACTGCAGAACTAGAGAACTACAGATCTAGAAAACTACAGATCTAGAAAACTGCAGATCTAGAGAACTACAGAACTAGAGAACTACAGAACTAGAGAACAAAAGAACTAGAGAACAAAAGAACTAGAGAACAAAAGAACTAGAGAACAAAAGAACTAGAGAACGGGAGAACCAGAGAACTGCAGAAATAAACAACTGGAGATCTTCAAAACTGGAGAACTACAGTACAATATAACAAGAGAAATAGAGAATTGAAGAACTAGATAACTACAGAACTATTATACTACAGAAGAGGAGAACTGAAGAACTATAGGACTGGAGAAATTGAGAACTGCAGAAATGAAGAACTGCAGAACCACAGAACTGGAGAACAACAGAACTGGAGAACTGAAGAACTGGGGAACAGCAAAATTAGAGAACTACAGAACTAGCGAACTGAAGAACTAGAGAACTGCAAAATTAGAGAACTGCAGAAAAAGTGAACTAGAGCTAGAAAAATGCAGATCTAGAAAAAAACAGAATGAGAGAACCACAGATTAATAGAACTGCAAAAATAGAGAACAAAGAATTAGGGAAATGCAGAAATAGAGAACTGCAGAAATAGTTGACCAGAGAAAGAGTTAACTGCAGAACTACAGATCTAGTGAATTACAGAACTGCAGAATTAGAGTTCAAGAGAACTAGAAAACTAGAGATCTGCAAAAATACAGAACTAAGAAAGCTGGAGACCTGCATATCAAAAAAATTTAAAACAATAGAGCTGCAGAACTGGAGAACTGAACAACTAGAGAAATGCTGAACTAGAGAACTGAAGAACCAGAGAACTACAGAACTAGAGAACTGAACAAATAGAGAATTGAAAAACTAGGGAACTACAGAAGTAAAGAACTGAAGAACAAGAGAACTGCGTAAATGAAGAACTAGAGAACTGCAAAAATAGAGAACTGCAGAACTAGAGAACTGCAGAACTAGAGAACTGCAGAACTAGAGAACTGCAGAACTAGAGAACTGCAGAACTAGAGAACTGCAGAAGTAGAGAACTGCAGAAGTAGAGAACTGCAGAAGTAGAGAACTGCAGAAGTAGAGAACTGCAGAACTAGAGAACTGCAGAACTAGAGAACTGAGGAACTACAGAACTGAAGAAATAGAGATCAGAAAACTATCGAACTGCAGGACTATTGATCTACAGAACTAGATAATTGCCGAACTAGGCTCCCAAGTTTCCACCCGCGCCTAGAACGGCGCAGTCCCGACCTGGATGCCCGTTTTTCGCGCCACAAAGTGCGCCTAAAAAATCCTCGGTATTCTCCACCTACTTGCAGGTCCTCTGGCCCTCGGCGCAGCCAGCACGAGCTGTGGGGGGACGGAGCCAGGTCCCTGCGCTGAAAACAGTGCCAGGACCTCTGCACATGCGCGCTACAGTCGGCACGCAAGTGCAGTAGCTCCAGGCGCCGAACTGTGTGGGAGGGGCCCGAAGCACGCAGTCCCTAGCCCTGGCCCAATGGCCTCACTGGGGCTGCGTGAATGAGGCTCCTCCCACGGCCAGCTCCTGCTCCCCGCCCGACCAGACCCGACACTCGCTTCCCCCCACCCCCGACCAAACCCGACACCCGCTCCGACCCGAGACCCGACACCCGCTCCCCCCCCACCCCGCACCGACCCGAGACCCGAGACCCGCTCCGCCCACCCCCGACCCGAAACCCGACACCCGCTCCCCACCGCCCCCGCCCCGACACCCGCTCCCCCCCCCCGCCCCGACCCGACACCCGAAATCCCCTCCCCCCACTGACTGACCTGACCCGCGCTCCTGTTGCCCGACCCGACGCCCCCCCCTCTCTCTCCCTCTCCCTTCCTCCCTCCCCCCCTCCCTCCCCACTCTATCTCTATCTCTCTCTCTCTCTCCCCCTCCCGCTCAGCGGCACGAACGGCTGCAGAATTCTCCCTGGCTGAAGCACTTTCACACAGGAAGGAAGATGGTTTATTTAATCTTTTCCTGGCTTATAAATGTTTATTCAGGTTGGATTTATTTGTAGAAGTATAAATAAGGATTTATTGTCGAATTTAATGAGTTCATTTCCCCCCGCCCCTCCCCCCCACCTCGTTCTGGACGCCTAATTTGTAACCTGCGCCTGATTTTTTAATGTGTAGAACAGGTTTTTTCAGTTCTACAAAAATCTTCACTGGCTCCATTCGACTTTAATTTGGAGTACATTCTCACTGTGGAAACTTTCAAATCAGGTGTCAGTGGCCGGACACGCCCCATTTTGAAGAAAAAATTCTGTTCTAAACTAGAACTGTTCTACCTGACTAGAACTGCAGAAAAAAAATGTGGAGAATTGCGATTTCTAAAATAGTCCGTTCTCCACCAGTTGCTCCTAAAAATCAGGTGCGAATCATGTGGAAACTTGGGCCCTAAATAACTACAGAAATAGAGAATTGAAAAACTAGAGAATTAGAAAACTATTGAACTAAAGAAGGAGAGAACTGAAGAACTAGAGAACTGGATAACTTGAGAACAGCAGAAATGAAGTACTAGAGAACTGAAGAACTGGAGAACTACAGATCCATCGAACTGCAGAACTAGAGAACTGAAGAACTGGAGAACAGCAAAATTAGAGAATTACAGAACTAGAGAACTGAAGAACTAAAGAACTGCAATATTAGAGAACCGCAGAACAAAGAAACTAGATCTAGAGAACTGCAGATCTAGAGAAAACAGAATTAGAGAAACACAGATTTACAGAACCGCAAAACTAGACAACAAAGAATTAGGGAAATGCAGAAATAGAGAACTGCAGAAATAGATGACCAGAGAACAGTTAACTGCAGAACTACAGATCTAGTTAATTATAGAAATGCAGAATTAGAGTTCAAGAGAACTAGAAAACTAGAGATCTGCAAAAATACAGAACTAAGAGAGTTGGAGAACTGCATATCAAGAGAATTGAAAACAATAGAACTGCAGAACTGGAAAACTGAACAACTAGAGATATGCAGAACTAGAGAACTGAAGAACCAGAGAACTACAAACTAGAGAACTGAAGATGCAGAGAACTACAGAACTCGAGAACTGAACAATAGAGAATTGAATAACGAGAGAACTGAAAAACAAGAGAACTACAGACCGAGAGAGCTGAAGAACAAAGAGCTACGGAACTAGAGAACAGAAGAACTAGAGAACTACTGAACGAGAGAATTACAGAACTAGAGAACTGAAGAACAAGAAAACTTTGTAAATGAAGAACTCGAGAACGGCAGAACTCGAGAACGGCAGAACTCGAGAACGGCAGAACTCGAGAACGGCAGAACTCGAGAACGGCAGAACTCGAGAACGGCAGAACTCGAGAACGGCAGAACTCGAGAACGGCAGAACTCGAGAACGGCAGAACTCGAGAACGGCAGAACTCGAGAACGGCAGAACTCGAGAACGGCAGAACTCGAGAACGGCAGAACTCGAGAACGGCAGAACTCGAGAACGGCAGAACTCGAGAACGGCAGAACTCGAGAACGGCAGAACTCGAGAACGGCAGAACTCGAGAACGGCAGAACTCGAGAACGGCAGAACTCGAGAACGGCAGAACTCGAGAACGGCAGAACTCGAGAACTGCAGAACTCGAGAACTGCAGAACTCGAGAACTGCAGAACTCGAGAACTGCAGAACTCGAGAACTGCAGAACTCGAGAACTGCAGAACTCGAGAACTGCAGAACTCGAGAACTGCAGAACTCGAGAACTGCAGAACTCGAGAACTGCAGAACTCGAGAACTGCAGAACTCGAGAACTGCAGACCTCGAGAACTGCAGACCTAGAGAACTGCAGACCTAGAGAACTGCAGACCTAGAGAACTGCAGACCTAGAGAACTGCAGACCTAGAGAACTGCAGACCTAGAGAACTGCAGACCTAGAGAACTGCAGACCTAGAGAACTGCAGACCTAGAGAACTGCAGACCTAGAGAACTGCAGACCTAGAGAACTGCAGACCTAGAGAACTGCAGACCTAGAGAACTGCAGACCTAGAGAACTGCAGACCGAGAGAACTGCAGACCGAGAGAACTGCAGACCGAGAGAACTGCAGACCGAGAGAACTGCAGACCTAGAGCACTGAGGAACTACAGAATTGAAGAAATAGAGAACAGACAACTACTGAACTGCAGAACTGGAGAACTACAGAATGAGAGAACTGAAGAAATACTGATCAGAAGAACTAGTGAACTACAGATCTAGAGAACTGCTGAACTAGAGGATTAGAGAAAATAATATTTAGATGACGGCAGAACTAAAGAACTGCAGAACTAGAGAACTGAGGAACTACAGAACTGAAGAAATAGAGATCAGAAAACTAGTGAACTGCTGGACTAGGGATCTACAGAACTAGATAATTGCAGAACTAGAGAACTAGAGAAATGAAGGCCTAGAGAACGAGAGATCTACAGAACTACAGAACTAGAGAACTACAGAACTAGACAACTACAGAACTAGATAACTGAGGATCTACAGAACTGAAGAAATAGAGAACAGAACACTAATGAACTGCAGAACTGGAGAACTGCAGAACTGTAGAACTACAGAACTAGAGAACTACAGAACTAGAGAACTGCATAAATAGAGAATCGAAGGACTAGAGACGCAGAGCCACAGATCTTCAGAAATGTAGAACTTTGGAATGAGAGATCTGCACAATTCACAAAGCTGAGAACTGGGGAACTGCAAAATGAAAGAAGTAGCGAAGAAGGGAACTGCAGGACTAGAGAACTGGAGAACTGGAGAATAAGATAAGTAGAGAATTAGAGAGCGGCAGAACTAGAGAACTGCAGATTTAGAGAATAAGAAGTACAGGCCTACAGGACAACAGAACAAGAGAACTGCAGAATTAGAGACCTACAGATAGAGAACTGCATAATTTGTGAAGTACAGAATTAGGGAACTGCAGAACTACAGAACGAATGAACTAGAGAACTACAGAAATAGAGAACTACAAAACTAGAGAACTACAGAACTAGAGAACTACAGAACTAGAGAACTACAGAACTAGAGAACAGAAGAACTAGAGAACAGAAGAACTAGAGAACAGAAGAACTAGAGAACAGAAGAACTAGAGAACAGAAGAACTAGAGAACAGAAGAACTAGAGAACAGAAGAACTAGAGAACAGAAGAACTAGAGAACAGGAGAACCAGAGAACTGCAGAAATAAACAACTGGAGAACTTTAAAACTGGAGAACTGCAGTACTATATAACTACAGAAATAGAGAATTGAAAAACGAGAGAATTAGAAAACTATTGAACTACAGAAGGAGACAACTGAAGAAATAGAGAACTGGAGAACTTGAGAACTGCAGAAATGGAGAACTGCAGAAATGAAGAACTAGAGAACTGAAGAACTGGAGAACTACAGAATCATCATACAGCAGAACTAGAGAACTGAAGAACTGGAGAACAGCAAAATTAGAGAATTACAGAACTAGAGAACTGAAGAACTAAAGAACTGCAAAATTAGAGAACTGCAGAAAAAGTAAACTAGATCGAGAGAACTGCAGATCTAGAGAAAACAGAATTAGAGAACCACAGATATACAGAACCGCAAAACTAGACAACAAAGAATTAGGGAAATGCAGAAATAGAGAACTGCAGAAATAGATGACCAGAGAACAGTTAACTGCAGAACTACAGATCTAGTTAATTATAGAAATGCAGAATTAAAGTTCAAGAGAACTAGAAAACTAGAGATCTGCAAAAATACAGAACTAAGAGAGCTGGAGAACTGCATATCAAGAGAATTGAAAACAATAGAACTGCAGAACTGGAAAACTGAACAACTAGAGATATGCAGAACTAGAGAACTGAAGAACCAGAGAACTACAAACTAGAGAACTGAAGATGCAGAGAACTACAGAACTCGAGAACTGAACAATAGAGAATTGAATAACGAGAGAACTGAAAAACAAGAGAACTACAGACCGAGAGAGCTGAAGAACAAAGAGCTACGGAACTAGAGAACAGAAGAACTAGAGAACTACTGAACGAGAGAATTACAGAACTAGAGAACTGAAGAACAAGAAAACTTTGTAAATGAAGAACTAGAGAACAGAAGACCTGGAGAATTACAGAACTCGAGAACGGCAGAAGTCGAGAACGGCAGAAGTCGAGAACGGCAGAAGTCGAGAACGGCAGAAGTCGAGAACGGCAGAAGTCGAGAACGGCAGAAGTCGAGAACGGCAGAAGTCGAGAACGGCAGAAGTCGAGAACGGCAGAAGTCGAGAACGGCAGAAGTCGAGAACGGCAGAAGTCGAGAACGGCAGAAGTCGAGAACGGCAGAAGTCGAGAACGGCAGAAGTCGAGAACGGCAGAAGTCGAGAACGGCAGAAGTCGAGAACGGCAGAAGTCGAGAACGGCAGAAGTCGAGAACGGCAGAAGTCGAGAACGGCAGAACTCGAGAACGGCAGAAGTCGAGAACGGCAGAAGTCGAGAACGGCAGAAGTCGAGAACGGCAGAACTCGAGAACTGCAGAACTCGAGAACTGCAGAACTCGAGAACTGCAGAACTCGAGAACTGCAGACCTAGAGAACTGCAGACCTAGAGAACTGCAGACCTAGAGAACTGCAGACCTAGAGAACTGCAGACCTAGAGAACTGCAGACCTAGAGAACTGCAGACCTAGAGAACTGCAGACCTAGAGAACTGCAGACCTAGAGAACTGCAGACCTAGAGAACTGCAGACCTAGAGAACTGCAGACCTAGAGAACTGCAGACCTAGAGAACTGCAGACCTAGAGAACTGCAGACCTAGAGAACTGCAGACCTAGAGAACTGCAGACCTAGAGAACTGCAGACCTAGAGAACTGCAGACCTAGAGAACTGCAGACCTAGAGAACTGCAGACCTAGAGAACTGCAGACCTAGAGAACTGCAGACCTAGAGAACTGCAGACCTAGAGAACTGCAGACCTAGAGAACTGCAGACCTAGAGAACTGCAGACCTAGAGAACTGCAGACCTAGAGAACTGCAGACCTAGAGAACTGCAGACCTAGAGAACTGCAGACCTAGAGAACAGCAGACCTAGAGAACTGCAGACCTAGAGAACTGCAGACCTAGAGCACTGAGGAACTACAGAATTGAAGAAATAGAGAACAGACAACTACTGAACTGCAGAACTGGAGAACTACAGAATGAGAGAACTGAAGAAATACTGATCAGAAGAACTAGTGAACTACAGAACTAGAGAACTGCAGAACTAGAGGATTAGAGAAAATAATATTTAGATGACGGCAGAACTAAAGAACTGCAGAACTAGAGAACTGAGGAACTACAGAACTGAAGAAATAGAGATCAGAAAACTAGTGAACTGCTGGACTAGGGATCTACAGAACTAGATAATTGCAGAACTAGAGAACTAGAGAAATGAAGGCCTAGAGAACGAGAGATCTACAGAACTACAGAACTAGAGAACTACAGAACTAGACAACTACAGAACTAGATAACTGAGGATCTACAGAACTGAAGAAATAGAGAACAGAAAACTAATGAACTGCAGAACTGGAGAACTGCAGAACTGTAGAACTACAGAACTAGAGAACTACAGAACTAGAGAACTACAGAACTTGAGAACTGCACAAATAGAGAATCGAAGGACTAGAGACGCAGAGCCACAGATCTTCAGAAATGTAGAACTTTGGAATGAGAGATCTGCACAATTCACAAAGCTGAGAACTGGGGAACTGCAGAATGAAAGAAGTAGCGAAGAAGGGAACTGCAGGACTAGAGAACTGGAGAACTGGAGAATAAGATAAGTAGAGAATTAGAGAGCGGCAGAACTAGAGAACTGCAGATTTAGAGAATAAGAAGTACAGGCCTACAGGACAACAGAACAAGAGAACTGCAGAATTAGAGACCTACAGGTAGAGAACTGCATAATTTGTGAAGTACAGAATTAGGGAACTGCAGAACTACAGAACTAATGAACTAGAGAACTACAGAAATAGAGAACTACAAAACTAGAGAACGACAGAACTAGAGAACTACAGAACTAGAGAACTACAGAACTAGAGAACAGAAGAACTAGAGAACAGAAGAACTAGAGAACAGAAGAACTAGAGAACAGAAGAACTAGAGAACAGGAGAACCAGAGAACTGCAGAAATAAACAACTGGAGAACTTTAAAACTGGAGAACTGCAGTACTATATAACTACAGAAATAGAGAATTGAAAAACGAGAGAATTAGAAAACTATTGAACTACAGAAGGAGACAACTGAAGAAATAGAGAACTGGAGAACTTGAGAACTGCAGAAATGGAGAACTGCAGAAATGAAGAACTAGAGAACTGAAGAACTGGAGAACTACAGAATCATCATACAGCAGAACTAGAGAACTGAAGAACTGGAGAACAGCAAAATTAGAGAATTACAGAACTAGAGAACTGAAGAACTAAAGAACTGCAAAATTAGAGAACTGCAGAAAAAGTAAACTAGATCGAGAGAACTGCAGATCTAGAGAAAACAGAATTAGAGAACCACAGATATACAGAACCGCAAAACTAGACAACAAAGAATTAGGGAAATGCAGAAATAGAGAACTGCAGAAATAGATGACCAGAGAACAGTTAACTGCAGAACTACAGATCTAGTTAATTATAGAAATGCAGAATTAAAGTTCAAGAGAACTAGAAAACTAGAGATCTGCAAAAATACAGAACTAAGAGAGCTGGAGAACTGCATATCAAGAGAATTGAAAACAATAGAACTGCAGAACTGGAAAACTGAACAACTAGAGATATGCAGAACTAGAGAACTGAAGAACCAGAGAACTACAAACTAGAGAACTGAAGATGCAGAGAACTACAGAACTCGAGAACTGAACAATAGAGAATTGAATAACGAGAGAACTGAAAAACAAAACAAAGAGCTACGGAACTAGAGAACAGAAGAACTAGAGAACTACTGAACGAGAGAATTACAGAACTAGAGAACTGAAGAACAAGAAAACTTTGTAAATGAAGAACTCGAGAACGGCAGAACTCGAGAACGGCAGAACTCGAGAACGGCAGAACTCGAGAACGGCAGAACTCGAGAACGGCAGAACTCGAGAACGGCAGAACTCGAGAACGGCAGAACTCGAGAACGGCAGAACTCGAGAACGGCAGAACTCGAGAACGGCAGAACTCGAGAACGGCAGAACTCGAGAACGGCAGAACTCGAGAACGGCAGAACTCGAGAACGGCAGAACTCGAGAACGGCAGAACTCGAGAACGGCAGAACTCGAGAACGGCAGAACTCGAGAACGGCAGAACTCGAGAACGGCAGAACTCGAGAACGGCAGAACTCGAGAACGGCAGAACTCGAGAACGGCAGAACTCGAGAACGGCAGAACTCGAGAACGGCAGAACTCGAGAACGGCAGAACTCGAGAACGGCAGAACTCGAGAACTGCAGAACTCGAGAACTGCAGAACTCGAGAACTGCAGAACTCGAGAACTGCAGAACTCGAGAACTGCAGAACTCGAGAACTGCAGAACTCGAGAACTGCAGAACTCGAGAACTGCAGAACTCGAGAACTGCAGAACTCGAGAACTGCAGAACTCGAGAACTGCAGAACTCGAGAACTGCAGACCTCGAGAACTGCAGACCTCGAGAACTGCAGACCTCGAGAACTGCAGACCTAGAGAACTGCAGACCTAGAGAACTGCAGACCTAGAGAACTGCAGACCTAGAGAACTGCAGACCTAGAGAACTGCAGACCTAGAGAACTGCAGACCTAGAGAACTGCAGACCTAGAGAACTGCAGACCTAGAGAACTGCAGACCTAGAGAACTGCAGACCTAGAGAACTGCAGACCGAGAGAACTGCAGACCGAGAGAACTGCAGACCGAGAGAACTGCAGACCGAGAGAACTGCAGACCTAGAGCACTGAGGAACTACAGAATTGAAGAAATAGAGAACAGACAACTACTGAACTGCAGAACTGGAGAACTACAGAATGAGAGAACTGAAGAAATACTGATCAGAAGAACTAGTGAACTACAGATCTAGAGAACTGCTGAACTAGAGGATTAGAGAAAATAATATTTAGATGACGGCAGAACTAAAGAACTGCAGAACTAGAGAACTGAGGAACTACAGAACTGAAGAAATAGAGATCAGAAAACTAGTGAACTGCTGGACTAGGGATCTACAGAACTAGATAATTGCAGAACTAGAGAACTAGAGAAATGAAGGCCTAGAGAACGAGAGATCTACAGAACTACAGAACTAGAGAACTACAGAACTAGACAACTACAGAACTAGATAACTGAGGATCTACAGAACTGAAGAAATAGAGAACAGAACACTAATGAACTGCAGAACTGGAGAACTGCAGAACTGTAGAACTACAGAACTAGAGAACTACAGAACTAGAGAACTGCATAAATAGAGAATCGAAGGACTAGAGACGCAGAGCCACAGATCTTCAGAAATGTAGAACTTTGGAATGAGAGATCTGCACAATTCACAAAGCTGAGAACTGGGGAACTGCAAAATGAAAGAAGTAGCGAAGAAGGGAACTGCAGGACTAGAGAACTGGAGAACTGGAGAATAAGATAAGTAGAGAATTAGAGAGCGGCAGAACTAGAGAACTGCAGATTTAGAGAATAAGAAGTACAGGCCTACAGGACAACAGAACAAGAGAACTGCAGAATTAGAGACCTACAGATAGAGAACTGCATAATTTGTGAAGTACAGAATTAGGGAACTGCAGAACTACAGAACGAATGAACTAGAGAACTACAGAAATAGAGAACTACAAAACTAGAGAACTACAGAACTAGAGAACTACAGAACTAGAGAACTACAGAACTAGAGAACAGAAGAACTAGAGAACAGAAGAACTAGAGAACAGAAGAACTAGAGAACAGAAGAACTAGAGAACAGAAGAACTAGAGAACAGAAGAACTAGAGAACAGAAGAACTAGAGAACAGGAGAACCAGAGAACTGCAGAAATAAACAACTGGAGAACTTTAAAACTGGAGAACTGCAGTACTATATAACTACAGAAATAGAGAATTGAAAAACGAGAGAATTAGAAAACTATTGAACTACAGAAGGAGACAACTGAAGAAATAGAGAACTGGAGAACTTGAGAACTGCAGAAATGGAGAACTGCAGAAATGAAGAACTAGAGAACTGAAGAACTGGAGAACTACAGAATCATCATACAGCAGAACTAGAGAACTGAAGAACTGGAGAACAGCAAAATTAGAGAATTACAGAACTAGAGAACTGAAGAACTAAAGAACTGCAAAATTAGAGAACTGCAGAAAAAGTAAACTAGATCGAGAGAACTGCAGATCTAGAGAAAACAGAATTAGAGAACCACAGATATACAGAACCGCAAAACTAGACAACAAAGAATTAGGGAAATGCAGAAATAGAGAACTGCAGAAATAGATGACCAGAGAACAGTTAACTGCAGAACTACAGATCTAGTTAATTATAGAAATGCAGAATTAAAGTTCAAGAGAACTAGAAAACTAGAGATCTGCAAAAATACAGAACTAAGAGAGCTGGAGAACTGCATATCAAGAGAATTGAAAACAATAGAACTGCAGAACTGGAAAACTGAACAACTAGAGATATGCAGAACTAGAGAACTGAAGAACCAGAGAACTACAAACTAGAGAACTGAAGATGCAGAGAACTACAGAACTCGAGAACTGAACAATAGAGAATTGAATAACGAGAGAACTGAAAAACAAGAGAACTACAGACCGAGAGAGCTGAAGAACAAAGAGCTACGGAACTAGAGAACAGAAGAACTAGAGAACTACTGAACGAGAGAATTACAGAACTAGAGAACTGAAGAACAAGAAAACTTTGTAAATGAAGAACTAGAGAACAGAAGACCTGGAGAATTACAGAACTCGAGAACGGCAGAAGTCGAGAACGGCAGAAGTCGAGAACGGCAGAAGTCGAGAACGGCAGAAGTCGAGAACGGCAGAAGTCGAGAACGGCAGAAGTCGAGAACGGCAGAAGTCGAGAACGGCAGAAGTCGAGAACGGCAGAAGTCGAGAACGGCAGAAGTCGAGAACGGCAGAAGTCGAGAACGGCAGAAGTCGAGAACGGCAGAAGTCGAGAACGGCAGAAGTCGAGAACGGCAGAAGTCGAGAACGGCAGAAGTCGAGAACGGCAGAACTCGAGAAAGGCAGAACTCGAGAACTGCAGAACTCGAGAACTGCAGAACTCGAGAACTGCAGAACTCGAGAACTGCAGACCTAGAGAACTGCAGACCTAGAGAACTGCAGACCTAGAGAACTGCAGACCTAGAGAACTGCAGACCTAGAGAACTGCAGACCTAGAGAACTGCAGACCTAGAGAACTGCAGACCTAGAGAACTGCAGACCTAGAGAACTGCAGACCTAGAGAACTGCAGACCTAGAGAACTGCAGACCTAGAGAACTGCAGACCTAGAGAACTGCAGACCTAGAGAACTGCAGACCTAGAGAACTGCAGACCTAGAGAACTGCAGACCTAGAGAACTGCAGACCTAGAGAACTGCAGACCTAGAGAACTGCAGACCTAGAGAACTGCAGACCTAGAGAACTGCAGACCTAGAGAACTGCAGACCTAGAGAACTGCAGACCTAGAGAACTGCAGACCTAGAGAACTGCAGACCTAGAGAACTGCAGACCTAGAGAACAGCAGACCTAGAGAACAGCAGACCTAGAGAACTGCAGACCTAGAGAACTGCAGACCTAGAGAACTGCAGACCTAGAGCACTGAGGAACTACAGAATTGAAGAAATAGAGAACAGACAACTACTGAACTGCAGAACTGGAGAACTACAGAATGAGAGAACTGAAGAAATACTGATCAGAAGAACTAGTGAACTACAGAACTAGAGAACTGCAGAACTAGAGGATTAGAGAAAATAATATTTAGATGACGGCAGAACTAAAGAACTGCAGAACTAGAGAACTGAGGAACTACAGAACTGAAGAAATAGAGATCAGAAAACTAGTGAACTGCTGGACTAGGGATCTACAGAACTAGATAATTGCAGAACTAGAGAACTAGAGAAATGAAGGCCTAGAGAACGAGAGATCTACAGAACTACAGAACTAGAGAACTACAGAACTAGACAACTACAGAACTAGATAACTGAGGATCTACAGAACTGAAGAAATAGAGAACAGAAAACTAATGAACTGCAGAACTGGAGAACTGCAGAACTGTAGAACTACAGAACTAGAGAACTACAGAACTAGAGAACTACAGAACTTGAGAACTGCACAAATAGAGAATCGAAGGACTAGAGACGCAGAGCCACAGATCTTCAGAAATGTAGAACTTTGGAATGAGAGATCTGCACAATTCACAAAGCTGAGAACTGGGGAACTGCAGAATGAAAGAAGTAGCGAAGAAGGGAACTGCAGGACTAGAGAACTGGAGAACTGGAGAATAAGATAAGTAGAGAATTAGAGAGCGGCAGAACTAGAGAACTGCAGATTTAGAGAATAAGAAGTACAGGCCTACAGGACAACAGAACAAGAGAACTGCAGAATTAGAGACCTACAGGTAGAGAACTGCATAATTTGTGAAGTACAGAATTAGGGAACTGCAGAACTACAGAACTAATGAACTAGAGAACTACAGAAATAGAGAACTACAAAACTAGAGAACGACAGAACTAGAGAACTACAGAACTAGAGAACTACAGAACTAGAGAACAGAAGAACTAGAGAACAGAAGAACTAGAGAACAGAAGAACTAGAGAACAGAAGAACTAGAGAACAGGAGAACCAGAGAACTGCAGAAATAAACAACTGGAGAACTTTAAAACTGGAGAACTGCAGTACTATATAACTACAGAAATAGAGAATTGAAAAACGAGAGAATTAGAAAACTATTGAACTACAGAAGGAGACAACTGAAGAACTAGAGAACTGGAGAACTTGAGAACTGCAGAAATGGAGAACTGCAGAAATGGAGAACTAGAGAACTGAAGAACTGGAGAACTACAGAATCATCATACAGCAGAACTAGAGAACTGAAGAACTGGAGAACAGCAAAATTAGAGAATTACAGAACTAGAGAACTGAAGAACTAAAGAACTGCAAAATTAGAGAACTGCAGAAAAAGTAAACTAGATCGAGAGAACTGCAGATCTAGAGAAAACAGAATTAGAGAACCACAGATATACAGAACCGCAAAACTAGACAACAAAGAATTAGGGAAATGCAGAAATAGAGAACTGCAGAAATAGATGACCAGAGAACAGTTAACTGCAGAACTACAGATCTAGTTAATTATAGAAATGCAGAATTAAAGTTCAAGAGAACTAGAAAACTAGAGATCTGCAAAAATACAGAACTAAGAGAGCTGGAGAACTGCATATCAAGAGAATTGAAAACAATAGAACTGCAGAACTGGAAAACTGAACAACTAGAGATATGCAGAACTAGAGAACTGAAGAACCAGAGAACTACAAACTAGAGAACTGAAGATGCAGAGAACTACAGAACTCGAGAACTGAACAATAGAGAATTGAATAACGAGAGAACTGAAAAACAAAACAAAGAGCTACGGAACTAGAGAACAGAAGAACTAGAGAACTACTGAACGAGAGAATTACAGAACTAGAGAACTGAAGAACAAGAAAACTTTGTAAATGAAGAACTCGAGAACGGCAGAACTCGAGAACGGCAGAACTCGAGAACGGCAGAACTCGAGAACGGCAGAACTCGAGAACGGCAGAACTCGAGAACGGCAGAACTCGAGAACGGCAGAACTCGAGAACGGCAGAACTCGAGAACGGCAGAACTCGAGAACGGCAGAACTCGAGAACGGCAGAACTCGAGAACGGCAGAACTCGAGAACGGCAGAACTCGAGAACGGCAGAACTCGAGAACGGCAGAACTCGAGAACGGCAGAACTCGAGAACTGCAGACCTCGAGAACTGCAGACCTCGAGAACTGCAGACCTCGAGAACTGCAGACCTCGAGAACTGCAGACCTCGAGAACTGCAGACCTCGAGAACTGCAGACCTCGAGAACTGCAGACCTCGAGAACTGCAGACCTCGAGAACTGCAGACCTAGAGAACTGCAGACCTAGAGAACTGCAGACCTAGAGAACTGCAGAGCTAGAGAACTGCAGAGCTAGAGAACTGCAGAGCTAGAGAACTGCAGAGCTAGAGAACTGCAGAGCTAGAGAACTGCAGAGCTAGAGAACTGCAGAGCTAGAGAACTGCAGAGCTAGAGAACTGCAGAGCTAGAGAACTGCAGACCTAGAGAACTGCAGACCTAGAGAACTGCAGACCTAGAGAACTGCAGACCTAGAGAACTGCAGACCTAGAGAACTGCAGACCTAGAGAACTGCAGACCTAGAGAACTGCAGACCTAGAGAACTGCAGACCTAGAGAACTGCAGACCTAGAGAACTGCAGACCTAGAGAACTGCAGACCTAGAGAACTGCAGACCTAGAGAACTGCAGACCTAGAGAACTGCAGACCTAGAGAACTGCAGACCTAGAGAACTGCAGACCTAGAGAACTGCAGACCTAGAGAACTGCAGACCTAGAGAACTGCAGACCTAGAGAACTGCAGACCTAGAGAACTGCAGACCAAGAGAACTGCAGACCAAGAGAACTGCTGAACTAGAGAACTGCAGTCCTAGAGAACTGCAGACCTAGAGAACTGCAGACCTAGAGAACTGCAGACCTAGAGAACTGCAGACCTAGAGAACTGCAGAACTAGAGCACTGAGGAACTACATAATTGAAGAAATAGAGAACAGACAACTACTGAACTGCAGAACTGGAGAACTACAGAATGAGAGAACTGCATAAATAGAGAATCGAAGGACTAGAGACGCAGAGCCACAGATCGTCAGAAATGTAGAACTTTGGAATGAGAGATCTGCACAATTCACAAAGCTGAGAACTGGGGAACTGCAGAATGAAAGAAGTAGCGAAGAAGGGAACTGCAGGACTAGAGAACTGGAGAACTGGAGAATAAGATAAGTAGAGAATTAGAGAGCAGCAGAACTAGATAACTGCAGATTTAGAGAATAAGAAGTACAGGCCTACAGGACAACAGAACAAGAGAACTGCAGAATTAGAGACCTACAGGTAGAGAACTGCATAATTTGTGAAGTACAGAATTAGGGAACTGCAGAACTACAGAACTAATGAACTAGAGAACTACAGAAATAGAGAACTACAAAACTAGAGAACTACAGAACTAGAGAACAGAAGAACTAGAGAATAGAAGAACTAGAGAACAGAAGAACTAGAGAACAGAAGAACTAGAGAACAGAAGAACTAGAGAACAGAAGAACTAGAGAACAGAAGAACTAGAGAACAGAAGAACTAGAGAACAGAAGAACTAGAGAACAGAAGAACTAGAGAACAGAAGAACTAGAGAACAGAAGAACTAGAGAACAGGAGAACCAGAGAACTGCAGAAATAAACAACTGGAGAACTTTAAAACTGGAGAACTGCAGTACTATATAACTACAGAAATAGAGAATTGAAAAACGAGAGAATTAGAAAACTATTGAACTACAGAAGGAGACAACTGAAGAAATAGAGAACTGGAGAACTTGAGAACTGCAGAAATGGAGAACTGCAGAAATGAAGAACTAGAGAACTGAAGAACTGGAGAACTACAGAATCATCGTACAGCAGAACTAGAGAACTGAAGAACTGGAGAACAGCAAAATTAGAGAATTACAGAACTAGAGAACTGAAGAACTAAAGAACTGCAAAATTAGAGAACTGCAGAAAAAGTAAACTAGATCGAGAGAACTGCAGATCTAGAGAAAACAGAATTAGAGAACCACAGATATACAGAACCGCAAAACTAGACAACAAAGAATTAGGGAAATGCAGAAATAGAGAACTGCAGAAATAGATGACCAGAGAACAGTTAACTGCAGAACTACAGATCTAGTTAATTATAGAAATGCAGAATTAAAGTTCAAGAGAACTAGAAAACTAGAGATCTGCAAAAATACAGAACTAAGAGAGCTGGAGAACTGCATATCAAGAGAATTGAAAACAATAGATCTGCGGAACTGGAAAACTGAACAACTAGAGATATGCAGAACTAGAGAACTGAAGAACCAGAGAACTACAAACGAGAGAACTGAAGATGCAGAGAACTATAGAACTCGAGAACTGAACAAATAGAGAATTGAATAACTAGAGAACTGAAAAACAAGAGAACAACAGAACTAGAGAGCTGAAGAACTAGAGAGCTACGGAACTAGAGAACAGAAGAACGAGAGAACTATGGAGCGAGGGAATTACAGAACAAGAGAACTGAAGAACAAGAGAACTTTGTAAATGAAGAACTAGAGAACAGAAGACGTGGAGAATTACAGAACTAGAGAACAGCAGAACAAGAGAACTGCTGATCTAGAGAACTGCAGAACTAGAGAAGTGCAGATCTAGAGAACTGCAGAACTCGAGGATTAGAGAAAATAAGATTTAGATGACGGCAGAACTAGTGAACTACAGAACTAGAGAATTGCAGAAATAGAGAATTGAAGGACCAGAGAAGAAGAACGACAGATCTTCAGAAATGTCGAACTTTAGAATGAGAGAGCTGCTCAACTCACAAAGCTGAGAATTGGGGAACTGCAGAACTAAAAAAGTAGCGAACAAGACCTAGAGTACTGCAGAACTGCAGAATTGTAGAGTTAGGGAATTGGATAACTGCAAAACTGGGGAACTGTAGAACTGCAGAACAGCAGAAACATGAAACTGCAGAAGTAGAGATCTGGAGAACTGGAGAAAAAGATAACTAGAGAATTAGAGAGCGGCAGAACTGGAGAACTGTAGGTTTAGAGAATAAGAGAAGTGCAGGCCAACAGGACAACAGAACTAGTGATGTGCAGAATTAGAGACCTACAGGTAGAGAACTGCAGAATTTGTGAACTACAGAATTAGCGAACTGCAGAACTAAAGAAAAGCAGAACTAGAGAAAAGCTAGAAACATATAAATAGAGTGCCGGATTATATCAGAACTCAATAACTAGATAACTGGAGAACCAGAGAACTACAGAACTAGAGAACTGGAGATCAACTGAATTAGAGCAAACAGATCTACAGAACAACAGATTTAGACAATTGCAGATGTAGCGAAAAACAAAATTGGAGAACTGCAGAAGTAAATAACTGGAGAACTAGTTAACTACAGAACTGTAGGTCCAGTTAATTACAGAACTGCAGAACGAGAGATCCAGCGAAATAGAAAGCTAGAGATCTGCAGAAATACAGAACTAAGAGAGCTGTATAACTGCTGATTTGGAGAAATACACTTCTGGAAAATTGCAAAACTAGGGAAATGCAGAATTGCCTAATTGGAGATGTAACAAAATGGAAAATTGCACCGTTTGAAAACTAAAGACTTGGAGTGCTGCAGAACTGCAGAATTGTAGAAATTGGGAATTAGATAACTGCAGAACGAGGGAACTGTAGAACTGGTAAGCAGCGGAACCATAGAACTGCAGAAGTAGAGATCAACCAAATAAGAAAATTAGCAAACTAGAGAACGACAAAATTGTGAAAGGCGGTAGAAGAAATATTGAGAACGACAGAATTAGAGAACTGCAGAACTGGAGAATTAATGAACTAGAGCACTACAGAACTAGAGAACTGTAGCACTGAAGCACTCAAGAATTGCAGAAGTAGAGAACTAGAGAAGTGAAGAACTGCATAACTGCAGAACTACAAAACTGAAGAAATACAGATCTAGGGAACAGAATAATTAGCGAACTGGAGAACTAAAGAACTGCAGAACTGCAGGACTGAAGTACTGGAGAATGACAGAAACAGAGATCTCGGGAACAGATCAATTAGAGAACTGCAGTTACAGGTAAAGAGAATATTTTAGAAATGGAAAACCATAGAATGAGAGAACCAGAAAACCAGAAAACTACAGAACTGGAGAACTGCAACGTTAGAGGAATGCAGAACACTTGAACTAGAGAAGTGAAGAACTTGATTTCTGCAGAACTACAGATCTGGAGACAGGCAGATCTCTAGAACTCAGACTAAAGAACTGTAGATCGAGAGAAAAATAGAATTAGTGTTCTGCAGAATTATATAGCTGCAGAACTAGAGAACTACGGAACTGGAGAAATACAGAACTAGAGAACTGAATAAGTAGAGAAGTACAGAACTAGAGAACTACAGAAATAGAAAACTAATGATCTAGAGAACTACAGAACTAGAGAACTGCAGAACAAAGAACTAGAGAACTACAGAACTACAGAACTAGAGAACTACAGAACTGCAGAACTGAAAATCTAGATAACTGCCGTAATGGAGAACAGAAGAACTAGAGAACTATAGAAAATAGAGAACTGCAGACTAGAGAACTACAGAACTAGAGAACTGCAGAACTAGAGAACAAAAGAACTAGAGAAGACGAGAACCAGAGAACTGCAGAAATAATCAACTGGAGAACTTTAAAACTGGAGAACTACAGTACAATATAACTTCAGAAATATAGAATTGAAGAACTAGAGATCTACAGAACTATTGAACTACAGAAGGAGAGAACTGAAGAACTATAAAACTGGAGAACTTGCGAACTGCAGAAATGAAGAACTGGAGAACCACAGAACTGGAGAACTGAAGAACTGGAGAACCATAGAACCATAGAACTGCAGAACTAGAGAATTGAAGAACTGGGGAACAGCAAAATTAGAGAACTACAGAACTAGAGAACTGAAGAACTAGAGAACTGCAAAATTAGAGAACTTCAGAAAAAGTGAACTAGAGCTAGAGAAATGCAGATCTAGAAAAAAACAGAATGAGAGAACCACAGATTAATAGAACCGCAAAAATAGAGGACAAAGAATTAGGGAAATGCAGAAATAGAGAACTGCAGAAATAGTTGACCAGAGAAACAGTTGACTGCAGAACTACAGATCTAGTGAATTACAGAACTGCAGAATTAGAGTTCAAGAGAACTAGAAAACTAGAGATCTGCAAAAATACAGAACTAGATAACTGAATAAGTAGAGAAGTACAGAACTAGAGAACTACAGAAATAGAAAACTAAAGATCGAGAGAACTACAGAACTACAGAACTAGAGAACTACAGAACTAAAGAACTGCAGAACTGAAAATCTAGAGAACTGCCGTACTCGAGAACATAAGAACTGGAGAACTACAGAACTAGAGAACTATAGAAATAGAGCACAGCAGAACTAGACAAATGCAGAACTAGACAAATGCAGAACTAGACAAATGCAGAACTAGACAAATGCAGAACTAGACAAATGCAGAACTAGACAAATGCAGAACTAGACAAATGCAGAACTAGACAAATGCAGAACTAGACAAATGCAGAACTAGACAAATGCAGAACTAGACAAATGCAGAATTAGACAACTACAGAACTAGAGAAATGAAGAACTGCAAAACTGAAGAAATAGAGAACAGAAGAACTAATGAACTACAGAACTACAGAACTGCAGAACGAGAGAAACAGAGAAAATAAAATTTAGATGATTGCAGATCTAGGGAAATACAGAACTAGAGAATTGCAGAAATAGAGAATTGAAGGATTAGAGAAGCAGAACCACAGTTCTGCAGAAATGTAGAACCGTAGAACTAGAGATCTGCACAACTCACGAAGTTGAAAACTGGGGAACTGTAGAACTAAAGAAGTAGCGAAACAGAGAATTGCAGAACTAGAGAACTCGAGAACTGGAGAATAAGATAACTAGAAAATTAGAGAGCAAAAGAACTAGAGAACTGACGATTTAGAGAATAAGGGATGTACAGGCCAACAGAACGGGAGAACAGCAGACTAAGAGACCTACAGGTAGAGAACTGCAGATTTACTGAATTACATAATTAAAGAACCGCAGAACTAGAAAATTGCAGAACTAGAGAAATGCAGAAACATGTAAATAGAGTACCACATTACATCAGAACTCAATAAATAGATAACTGGAGAACCAGAGAACCGCAGAACTAGAGAACTGGATATCAACTGAATTAGAGCAAACAGATCTACAGAACTATAGATTTAGATAATTGCAGAGGTAGCGAAAAACAAAATTGGAGAACTGCAGAAGTAAATAACTAGAGAACTAGTTAACTACAGAACTGTAGGTCCAGTTAAGTGCAGAACTGCAGAACTAGAGATCTAGCAAAATTGAAAGCCAGATACCTGCAGAAATACAGAACTAAGAGAGCTGTATAACTGCTGATTTGGAGAAATACACTTCTAGAAAATTGCAAAACTAGAGAAATGCAGAATTGCCTAATTGGAGATGTAACAAAATGGAAAATTGCACAGTTTGAAAACTAAAGACTTGGAGCGCTGCAGAACTGCAGAATTGTAGAAATTGGGAATTAGATAACTGCAGAACAGAGAACTGTAGAACTGGTGAGCAGAAGTAGAGATCTGCCGAATAAGAGAATTAGCAAACTAGAGAACTACAGAATTGTAAAAGGCAGAAGAAGATAAATTGAGAACTACAGAATTAGAGAACTGCAGAACTGGAGAATTAATAAACTAGAGCACTACAGAACTAGAGAACTGTAGCACTGAAGCACTCGAGAATTGCAGAAGTAGAGAACGAGAGAAGTGAAGAACTGCATAACTGGAGAACTACAAAACTGAAGAAATACAGATCTAGGGAACAGAAGAATTAGTGAACTGAAGAACTAAAGAACTGCAGAACTGCAGGACTGAAGTACTAGAGAACAACAGAAACAGAGATCTAGGGAACAGATCAATTAGAGAACTGCAGGTGCAGGTAAATAGAGTATTTTAGAAATGGAAAACCACAGAATGAGACAACTAGAAAACCAGAAAACTACAGAACTGGAGAACTGCAACATTAGAGGGCTGCAGAACACTTGAACTAGAGAAGTGAAGAACTTGGTTTCTGCAGAACTACAGATCTGGAGACAGGCAGATCTCGAGAACTCAGATTAAAGAACTGTAGATCTAGAGAAAAATAGAATTAGTGATCTGCAGAACTATATAGCTGCAGAATTAGAGAACTACGGAACTAGAGAAATACAGAACTAGAGAACTGCATAAATAGAGAAGTACAGAACAAGAGAACTATAGAAATAGAGAAGTGAGGAACAATAGAACTGCAGAAATGAAGAACAAGAGAACGGAAGATCTGGAGAACTACAGAACTAGAGAAATACAGAAATAGAGAAATGCAGAAATAGAGAACAGGAGAACTAGATAACGACAGAACAAGAGAACTACAGAAATAGAGAATTGAAGAACTAGCGAAAAGGAGAAACAAACAAATTAAAAATGAAGAACAAGATAACTGAAGAACTGGAGAACTACAGAACTAGAGAACTACAGAAATAGAGAACTGAAGAACTAGAGAACTGGAGACACAGAGAACTGCAGAAATGAAGAACTAGAGAACGGAAAAACTGGAGAACTACAGAAATAGGGAACTGAAGAAGTAGAGAACTGGAGAACCAGAGAAATGCAGAAATGAAGAACTAGAGAACTGAAGATTTGGAGAAGAGTAGAAGTGGAGAACTACAAAACTAGAGAACTGAAGAACTGTGAGAACGACAGAAATAAAGAACTGCAGAACTGGAGAACTGAAGAACTAGAGTATTGCAAAATTAGAGAACTGCAGAACAAGTGAACTAGAGCTAGAGAACTGCAGATCTAGAGAAAAGCAGAATTAGAGAACAACAGGTTTACAGAACCGCAGAATTAGAGAACAAAGGATTAGGGAAATGCAGAAATAGAGAACTGCAGAAATAGATGACCTGAGAACAAGTTAACTGCAGAACTACAGATCTAATTGATTATAGAGCTGCAAAATACGAGATCTAGAGAACAAGAAAACGAGAGATCTGCAAAAATACACAACTAAGAGAACAGGAGAACTGCATGACTAGAGAACGGAAAACTAGTGATCTGCAAAAATGGAGAACTCAACTAGAGAATTGCATAACTAATTAACTGCAGAACTAGAGAACTGCAGAACTGGGGAACTGAACAAGAGGAGAACTGCAGAACTAGAGAATTGAACAAATAGAGAATAGAAGAAATATAGAACTGAACAAATAGAGAATTGAAGAACTAGAGAACTGAATAGCTGGAGAACTGAACAAATAGCGAATTGAAGAACTAGAGAACTGTAGAACCAGAGAACTACAGAACTAGAGAACTGAACAAAGAGAGAATTGAAGAACTGGAGAACTGAATAACTAGAGAACTACAGAACTACAGAACTAGAGAACAGAAGAACTAGAGAACTACACAACCAGGGAACTGATGAACTACAGAACTGAAGAAATAGAGAACAGAAAACTAGTGAACTACAGAACTGGAGAAATGCAGAACTGGAGAACCAGAGAAATAGAGAACTGCAGAACTAGAGAACTGCAGAACTTAAGAACTGCAGAACTAGAGAAACAGAGAAAATAAGATTTAGATGACTGCAGAACTAGGGAACTACAGAACTAGAGAATTGCAGAAATAGAGAATTGAAGGACTAGAGAAGCAGAAGCACAGATCTGCAGAAATGTAGAACTGTAGAACGAGAGATGTGCACAAATCACGAACCTGAGAACTGAGAACGAAAGAAGTTGCAACCTAGAGAAGTGCAGAACTAGAGGACAGGAGAACTGGAGAATAAGATAAATGGAGAATTAGAGAGCAGCAGTACGAGAGAACTTCAGATTTAGAGAATAAGAGAAGTACAGGACTGCAGAACTACAGGACAACAGAACTAGAGAACTGCAGAATTAGAGACCTACAGAATTAGCGAACTGCAGATCTAGAGAATTGCAGAACTAGAGAAATGCATAAATATATAACTAGAGTACCGAATTACATCAGAATTCAATAACTAGATAACTACAGAACCAGAGAACTTCAGAACTAGAGAACTGGAGAAAAACTGAATTAGAATAAACAGATCTACAAATCTCTAGATTAAACAATTGCAGATGTAGTGAAAAACAGAATTAGAGAACTGCAGAAGCAAATAACTAGAGAACCAGTTAACTGCAGAAATGTAGGTGCAGTTAATTGCAGAACTGCAGAACTAGAGATCCAGAGAATTGAACACTAGAGATCTGCAGAAATACAGAACGAAGAGAGCTGGGTAACTGCTGATCTGGAGACATACACGTCTAGAGTATTGCAAAACTAGATAAATGCAGAACTGCAAAATTGGAGATGTAACAAAATGGAAAATTGCACAGTTTGAAAACTAAAGACCTAGAGTACTGCAGACCTGCAGAATTGCAGAAAAAGGGAATTGGATAACTGCAGAACTAGGAAAGTGTAGAGCTGCAGAGCAGCAGAAACATGAAACTGCAGAAGTAGAGGTCTGCCGAATAAATTAATTAGCGAACTAGAGAACTAGAGAATTGTGAAATGCAGAAGAGGAAAAATTGAGAACGACAGAATTAGAGAACTGCAGAACTAGAGAACTGCAGAACTAGAGAACTACAGAAATAGAGAACTACAGAAGTAGAGAACTACAGAACTAGAGAACTGCAGAACTAGAGAACTACAGGAACTAGAGAACTGCAGAAGTAGACAAATACAGAACTAGACAACTGCAGAACTAGACAACTACAGAACTAGAGAACTGAAGAACTACTGAACTGAAGAAATAGAGAAAAGAACTTGTGAACTACAGAACTAGAGAACAGCAGAACTAGAGAACTGAAGAAATAGATAACAGAAGAACTAATGAACTACAGAACGAGACAACTACAGAACTAGAGATACAGAGAAAATAAGAATTAGATGACTGCAGAACTAGTGAACTACAAACACAAGGATGGCAGATCTAGAGAATTGAAGGAGTAGAGAAGCAGAACCACAGATCTGCAGAAAAGTAGAACGGTAGAACTAGAGATCTGCACAATTCAGGAACCGGAGAACTGGGGAACTGCAAAACTGAAGAAGTAGCGAACTAGAGAACTGCAGAACTAAAGAACTGGAGAACTGGAGAAATAATAAATGGAGAATCAGCCAGCGGCAGAACCAGAGAACTGCAGATTTAGAGAATAAGAGAAGTACTGGACGACAGAAGTAGAGGACAACAGAACTAGAGAAATGCAGAAATAGAGTAATACAGATCTAGAGAACTACAGACACAGTGAACTGTAGAACTAGCGAATTACAGAACTGGAGAACTATAGAAATAGAGAACTACAGATCTAGAGAACAAGCGAAATAGAGAACTGCAGAACTAGAGAACTACAGAACTACAGAACTACAGGAAAGAAAACTGGAGAACTGAAGAACTGCAGAACTACTGAACTAGAGAACTGCAGAAATAGAGAAGTGAAGAAATAGATAACTGGAAAACCTGAGATCTGCAGAAATGAAGAACTAGTGATCTGAAGAACTGGAGAATTACAGAAATAAATAATTACTGAAACAGAGAACTGAAGAAGTAGAGAAGTTCAGAACAATAGAACTACAGAAATAGAGAACTGAGGAACTAGAGAACTGCAGAACTAGAGAACTACAGAAATAGAGAACAACAGAAGTAGAGCATTGCAGAACTAGAGAACTACAGAAATAGAGAACTGCAAAACTAGAGAACTACAGAACTAGAGAACTACAGAAATAGAGAACTACAGAAATAGAGAACTACAGAAATAGAGAACTACAGAAATAGAAAACAACAGAAAAAGAGAACTGCAGAACTAGAGAACTACAGAACCACAGAACTACAGGAATGAAGAACTAGAGAACTAAGAACTGGAGAACTACAGAACTAGAGAAAGGAAGAATTACAGAACTGGAGTACCAGATGTTTTCAGAAATGAAGAACTAGAGAACTTAAAAAATGGAGAACTACAGAACTGAAGAACTACAGAACTGCTGAAATGAAGAAGTAGAGAACTGAAGAACTGCAGAACTACAGAACTAGAGATCTACGGAACTATCGAACTAAAGAACTGGAGAACTACAGCACACAAGAACTGCAGAACTAGAGAAATGAAGAACTGGAGAAGAGCAAAATTAGAGAATTAAAGAATTAGAGAATTGAAGAACTGGAAAACTGCAAAATTAGAGAACTGCAGAAAAAGTAAACTAGATCTAGAGAACTGCAGATCTAGAGAAAAACAGAATTAGAGAACCACAGATTTATAGAACCGCAGAACTACAGAACAAAGAATTAGGGAAATGCAGAAATAGAGAATTGCTGAAATAGAACTGAAGAATCAGAGAATTACAGAACTAGAGAACTGAACAAATAGAGAAATGAAGAACAAGAGAACTGAAGAACTAGAGAAATACAGAACTAGTGAACTACAGAACTAGAGAACTGAAGAACAAGAGAACTGCGGAAATGAAGAACTAGAGAACTGAATTACTGGAGGACTACAGAAGTAGAGAACTGAAGAACTACAGAAGTGAAAAACTAGAGAGCTACAGAACTAGAAAACTGCAGAAGTACAGAAATAGAGAACTGCAGAACTAGAGAACTAGCAAACTAGAGAAGTAGCGAACTGGAGAAGTGAAGAACAAGAGAATTGCAGAAATGATGAACTATAGAACTGAAGAACTACAGAAGTAGAGAACTGAAGGACAAGAGAAGTGCTGAAATAGAGAACTGCAGAACTAGAGAAGTACAGAATTAGAGAAGTACAGAACTAGAGAAGTACAGAACTAGAGAAGTACAGAACTAGAGAACTGAAAAACAAGAGAACTGCAGAAATGAAGAACTGGAGAACAGAATAACTGGAGAACTACAGAGGTAGAGAGCTGTAGAACTACAGAAGTGAACAACTTGAAACTACAGAAATAGACAACTGCAGAACTAGGGCACTAGAGAACTAGAGAACTACAGAACTACAGAATTAGAGAACTGGAGAACTAGTGAACTGGAGAACCAGTAAACTGGAGAACCAGTAAACTGGAGAACTAGAGAACTGGAGAACTAGAGAACTACAGAACGAGTGAACTACAGCAATGAAGAACTGGAGAACTGAAGAACTAGAGAACCACAGCACTAGAGAATTACTGAAATAGAGAATTGAAGAATTAGAGAAATAAAGCACCAGATAATTGCAGAAATGAAGAACTAGAGAAACTGAAGAACTGAAGAACTAAAGAACTAGAGAACTACAGAAGTGGAGAACTGATGAACAAAACAATTACAGAACTATAGAAATACAGAAATAGAGAACTGAAGAACAAGAGAACTGAGCAAATACAGAACTACAGAACTAGTGCACTGCGGAATTAGAGAACTAGCGAACTGGAGAACTGAACAACAAGAGAATTGCGGAAATGAAGAACTGGAGTACTGAAGAATGACTGAAGTAGAGAACAACAGAACCAGTTAACTACAGAACTAGAGAACTGCAGAACGACAGAAATACAGAACCAGAGAAAAACAGAACTAGAGAACTACAGAAGTAGAGAACTACAGAAGAAGAGAACTACAGAAGAAGAGAACTACAGAAGAAGAGAACTTCAGATCTAAAGAACTACAGGACTAGAGAACTACAGGACTAGAGAGCTAAAGAACTAGAGAACTGCAGTACTAGACAACTAGAGAACTACAGAACTAGAGAGCTAAAGAACTAGAAAACTGCAGTACTAGACAACTACAGAACTAGAGAACTACAGAACTAGAGATCTACAGCACTAGATAAATGCAGAATTAGAAAACTAGAGAACTGAAGAACTAGAGAACTGCAGAACTATACAACGCAGAACTCGGGAACTGCAGAACGAGAGAACTGCAGAACGAGAGAACTGCAGAACGAGAGAACTGCAGAACGAGAGAACTGCAGAACGAGAGAACTGCAGAACGAGAGAACTGCAGAACGAGAGAACTGCAGAACGAGAGAACTGCAGAACGAGAGAACTGCAGAACGAGAGAACTGCAGAACGAGAGAACTGCAGAACGAGAGAACTGCAGAACTAGAGAACTGCAGAACTAGAGAACTGCAGAACTAGAGAACTACAGAACTAGAGAACTGCAGAACTAGAGAACTGCAGAACTAGAGAATTATAGAACTATGCAACCAGAGAACTGAAGAACTGGAGAAATGCAGAACCAGAGAAATATAGAATTATTAAACTGAAAAACTTGAGAACTACAGAACTATACGAATAGAGACCTGAAGAACTGGAGAAAAAGCAAAATTAGAGAATTAAAGAACTGGAGAACTGAAGAACTAGAGTACTGCCAAATAAGAGAACGGCAGAACAAGTGAACTAGAGCTAGAGAACTGCAGATCTACAGAAAAACAGAATTAGAGAACAACAGATTTATAGAACCGCATAACTAGAGAACAAAGAATTAGGGAAATGCAGAAATAGAGAAAGGCAGAAATAGATGACCAGAGACCCAGTTAACTGCAGAACGACAGATCTAGTTAATTAAAGATCAGCAGAATTAATTATCAAGGGATCTAGAAAACTAGAGATCTGCAAAAATACAGAACTAAGAGAGCTGGAGATTTGCATAACTAAAGAACAACAGAACTGGAGAATTCTACAACTAGAGAACTGCAGAACTAGCGAATTACAGAACTAGAGATCTATAGAATTAGATAACTACAGAACTAGAGAACAACCGAAATAGAGAACTGCAGAACTAGAGAACTACAGAACTACAGGAATGAAAACTGGAGAACTGAAGAACTGCAAAACTACAGAAATAAATAATTACAGAAATAGAGAACTGAAGAATTAGAGAAGTACAGAACAATAGAACTACAGAAATAGAGACCTGAGGAACTAGAGAACTGCAGAACCAGGGAACTGCAGAACCAGGGAACTGCAGAACTGAAGAACTAGAGAACTGAAGAATTGGAGAAGTACAGAACTAGAGAACTACAGAACTAGAGAAGTGAAGAATTGGAGAACTACAGAACTAAGGGCGCAAGTTTCGGGCCGCGCCTAAAATGGCACAGACCGGACCTGGACGCCCGTTTTTCACGCCAGAAAGTGCGCCTAAAAAAATCTTAGAACGACAGATCTAATTAATTAAAGATCAGCGGATCTAGAAAACTAGAGATCTTCAAAAATACAGAACCAAGAGGCCGAGCCCAGTCTTGGGCCCGGCCATTCAGCCTCGTTCACTCCCTTCCCCCCGCCACCCTCTCTCCCTCCCTCCATCCCTCCTCTCTCCTTCACTCCCCCCTTCCTCACTCGTCTCTCCTTCCTTCCTTCCCTCCCTCCTTCCTCTCTCCTCTCCTTCCTCTCTCCTTCCCTCCCTCCCTCCTCTCTCCTTCCCTTCCTACATCCTCTCTCCCTTCCCTCCCTACATCCTCTCTCCCTACTCCCCCTTCTCCCCTCTCCCCCCTTCACCCTCTCCCCACACCACTTCTCCCCCTCCCCACCCCTCCTCCCCCTCCCCCCGCACACCCTCTCCACCTCCCCCCTCTCCGGCTCCGTGCAGGTCTTCTGCAGCTGGGCACAGCACAGCACGAGCTGTTGGGGGCGGAGCCAGGTTCCTGCGCTGAAAACAGTGCCGGGACCTCTGCACATGCGCGCCCATGTGCAGTAGCTCCAGGCGCCCAAAACTGTGGGAGGGGCCTGAAGCACGCAGCCCCTAGACCTGGCCGAATGGCCTCACTGGGGCTGCGTGAATAAGGCTCCTCCCACTCGACCCGACCCCCGCTCCCCACTCCCCCAGCGACCGGACTTCCGCCACTCTCTTCCCCCCCACCCCCTGACCTCCACGACTCTCTCTAACCCCCGACCTCCGCGACCCCCACCCCCCCCCCCCCCCCCCCGAGACCCGACGCCACCTACCTGTAAATCAAGCCGAAGTCTTGGGCCCGGCCGTTCAGCCTCGTTCACTCCCTTCCCCCGCCACCCTCTCTCCCTCCCTGCATCCCTCCACTCTCCTTCGCTCCCCCCTTCCTCACTCCTCTCTCCTTCCTTCCCTCACTCCTTCCTCTCTCCTTCCCTCCCTCCCTCTCCTTCCCTCCCTCCCTCCCTCTACTTTCCTTCCCTTCCTACATCCTCTCTCCCTTCCCTCCCTACATCCTCTCTCACTTCTCCCCCTCTCCCCCCTTCTCCCCTTCCCCCCTCTCCCCCTCTCCCCCCTCCCCATGCCACTTCTCCCCCTCCCCACCCCTTCTCCCCCTCCCCCCACACACCCTCTCCACCTCCCCCCCACCCCTCTTCTCGCCCTCACCCCATCCCCCTTCTCCCCCTCCCCCCACCCCCCTTATCCCCCACCCTCCCCCTACCCCCCACCCCAATTCTCCCCCTACCCCTACCTCCCTTCTCCCCCCCACCTTCCATCTCCCTTCTCCCCACCCATCCCTTCTCCCTTCTCCCCCTCCCCCTCCAACCCCGCTTCTCCCCCGCCCCTCGCTGTCAGAAACAAAGGCACTGACAGACAGAGAGTGAGAGACACTGACAGAGACACACTGGGGGGGACCATCCCAGCATGCTGTTAGAGGACTCCTCGTGCTGCAGTCGGTAAGTAGAAAATGTTTTATTTATTGATTTTTAAACATTTTTTATTTTTTATTCTCCCCCCCACTTCCTTCCCCCCCATCTCCTCCCCCCCATCTCCTCCCCCCCATCTACTTCTCTCCCATCTCCTTTCCCCCCCATCTCCTCTTTATCCCCTTCTCCCCCCTCCTTCTCCCCCCTCCCCCATCCCTCCCCCTTCCCTCCCTCTGCTCCCCCCTCTCTCCCTCTACCCCCTCCTCTCTCCTCTCTCCCTCCACCCCCCTCCGCCCCCTCCCCTCGCTGTCAGAAACACAGACAATGACAGACAGAGAATGAGACACGCACACAGACAGACAGAGCGATAGAGACACTGACAGAGACACACTGGCGGGGGGGGATCCCAGCACGCTGTTGGAGGGCTCCCGGTGCTGCAGTCTATAAGTAGAAAATGTTTTATTTATTGATAAAAAAAAAAAAAAATTCTTATTAATTTTTTTTGATTGATTTATTGGTTGATTTATTGATGTATTTATCATTTATTATTGATGGTGGCTCTTTGTTTGTAAAACTGAAGTGTTTAATGTTTGTAAACTTCCCTTTAAAAACCCCCACCACCAGTCCCTACGCCTAATTTGTAACCTACGCCTGATTTTCTATAGTGTAGACAAGGTTTTTTCGAACATACAAAAATCGTCACTTACTCCATTCTAAGTTAGTTTGGAGTAGGTTTTCACTGCCTAAAATTAGAAATCAGGCGTAAGTGGCCGGACACGCCCCCTTTTGAAAAAAAAATTCTGTTCCAAAGTGAAACTGTTATAACTGAATGAAACTGGAGCAAACTAAATGCCGAGATTCAAATTTCTAAGATACTTAATTCTAAACCAGTTGCTCCAAAAAAACAGGAGCAACTCAGGCCGAAATTGGCCCCTATAGAACTGCAGAACTAGAGGACTGAAGAACTGGAGAACAGCAAAGTTAGAGAATTAAAGAACTGGAGAACTGAGGAACTAGAGTATTGCAAAATTAGATGAAGTCCTTACTACTGGGGGGATCAAGGGGTATGGCGAGAAAGCAGGAATGGGGTACTGAAGTTACATGTTCAGGCATGAACTCATTGAATGGCAGTGCAGGCTAGAAGGGCCGAATGGCCTACTCCTGCACATATTTTCTATGTTTCTATGTTTATAAAATTAGAGAACTGCAGAACAACTGAACTAGAGCTAGAGAACAGCAGATCTAGAGAAAAACAGAATTAGAGAACAACAGATTTAGAAAACGACATAACTAGATAACAAAGAATTCGGGACATGCAGAAATAGAGAACTGCAGAAATAGATGAGCAGGGAACTACAGATCTAGTTAATTACAGAACTGAAGAATTAGAGATCAAGAGAGCTAGAAAACAAGAGATCTGCAAAAATACAGAATTAAAGGAGCTGGAGAACTGCATGACTGGAGAACTGAAAAGTAGAGAACTGCAGAACTGGCAAACTGAACAATGAGAGAACTATAGAACTAAAGAACTGAACAAATAGAGAATTGAAGAACTAGAGAATAGAAGAACTAGAGAACTGAAGAACAAGAGAACTGCGGAAATGAAGAACTCGAGAACAGAAGAACTGGAGAACTGCAGAAATAGAAAACTGAAGAACTACAGAACTGAAAATCTAGAGAACTGCCGTACTAGAGAACTGAGGAACTAGAGAACTGCCACACTGGAGAACAGAAAAACTGGAGAACTAGAGAACTGCAGAACTAGAGAACTGCAGAACTAGAGAACTGCAGAACTAGAGAACTGCAGAACTAGAGAACTGCAGAACTAGAGAACTGCAGAACTAGAGAACTGCAGAACTAGAGAACTGCAGAACTAGAGAACTGCAGAACTAGAGAACTGCAGAACTAGAGAACTGCAGAACTAGAGAACTGCAGAACTAGAGAACTGCAGAACTAGAGAACTGCAGAACTAGAGAACTGCAGAACTAGAGAACTGCAGAACTAGAGAACTGCAGAACTAGAGAACTGCAGAACTAGAGAACTGCAGAACTAGAGAACTGCAGAACTAGAGAACTGCAGAACTAGAGAACTGCAGAACTAGAGAACTGCAGAACTAGAGAACTGCAGAACTAGAGAACTGCAGAACTAGAGAACTGCAGAACTAGAGAACTGCAGAACTAGACAACTGCAGAACTAGACAACTGCAGAACTAGACAACTGCAGAACTAGACAACTGCAGAACTAGACAACTGCAGAACTAGACAACTGCAGAACTAGACAACTGCAGAACTAGACAACTGCAGAACTAGACAACTGCAGAACTAGACAACTGCAGAACTAGACAACTGCAGAACTAGACAACTGCAGAACTAGACAACTGCAGAACTAGACAACTGCAGAACTAGACAACTGCAGAACTAGACAACTGCAGAACTAGACAACTGCAGAACTAGACAACTGCAGAACTAGACAACTGCAGAACTAGACAACTGCAGAACTAGACAACTGCAGAACTAGACAACTGCAGAACTAGACAACTGCAGAACTAGACAACTGCAGAACTAGACAACTGCAGAACTAGAGAAATGAAGAACTGTAGAACTGAAGAAATAGAGAACAGAAGAACGAATGAACTACAGAACTAGAGAACTGCAGAACTAGAGAAACAGAGAAAATAAAATTTAGATGACTGCAGAACGAGGGAAATACAGAACTAGAGAATTGCAGAAATAGAGAATTGAAGGACTAGAGAAGCAGAACCACAGTTCTGCAGAAATGTAGAACCGTAGAACTAGAGATCTGCACAAGTCACAAAGCTGAGAACTGGGGAAATTTAGAACTAAAGAAGTAGCGAAACAGAGAACTACAGAACTAGAGAACTGCAGAACTAGAGAAACAGAGAAAATAAAATTTAGATGACTGCAGAACGAGGGAAATACAGAACTAGAGAATTACAGAAATAGAGAATTGAAGGACTAGAGAAGCAGAACCACAGTTCTGCAGAAATGTAGAACCGTAGAACTAGAGATCTGCACAAGTCACAAAGCTGAGAACTGGGGAAATTTAGAACTAAAGAAGTAGCGAAACAGAGAACTGCAGAACTAGAGAACTGGAGAACTGGAGAATAAGATAACTAGAGAATTAGAGAGCAAAAGAACTGGAGTACTGCAGATTTAGATAATAAGAGAAGTACAGGCCTGCAGAACTGGAGAACTGCAGACTAAGAGACCTACAGGTAGAGAACTGCAGAATTAGTGAATTACATAATTAGAGAACTGCAGAACGAGAGAATTGGGAACTAGAGAAATGCAGAAACATATAAATAGAGTACCAGATTACATCAGAACTCAATAAATAGATAACTGGAGAACCAGAGAACCACAGAACTAGAGAACTGGAGAACAACTGAATTAGAGTAAACAGATCCACAGAACTACAGATTTAGACAATTGTAGATGTAGCGAAAAACAGAATTGGAGAACTCCAGAAATAGATAACTCGCGAACTAGTTAACTGCAGGAGTGTAGGTCCCGTTAATTACAGAACTGCAGAACTAGAGATCTGGAGAACAAGAAAACTAGAGATCTGCAGAAATACAGATCTAAAAGAGCAGGGCTAACTGCTGATCAGGAGAAATACACTTCTAGAGAATTGCAAAAGTAGAGAAATGCAGAACTGCATAAATGGAGATGTAACAAAATTGCACAGTTAGAAAACTAAAGAATTAGAGTACTGCAGAACTGCAGAATTGGAGAAATAAGGAATTGGATAATTGCAGAACTAGGGAACTGTAGAACTGCAGAACAGCAGAAACATGGCACTGCAGAAGTAGAGATCTGCTGGATAAGTGAATTAGCGAACGAGAGAACTACAGAATTGTGAAATGCACAAGAGGCAAAAATTAGAACTACAGAATTAGAAAACTGCAGAACTAGAGAACTACAGAACCAGAGTGCTACAGAAATAGAGAGCTACAGAAAGAGAGAACTGCAGTACGAGAGAACTGCAGATCTAGTGAACTACAGATCTAGAGAACTACAGATCGAGAGAAGTACAGAACTAGAGAATTACAGAAATAGAGAACTGCAGAACTCGAGAACTACAGATCTAGTGAACTGCAGATCTAGAGAACTACAGATCTCGTGAACTACAGTTCTAGAGAACTACAGATCTGGAGATGTACAGAACTAGAGAATTACAGAAATAGAGAACTGCAGTACTAGAGAACTACAGAACTAGAGAACTACAGATCGAGAGAAGTACAGAACTAGAGAATTACAGAAATAGAGAACTGCAGAACTCGAGAACTACAGATCTAGTGAACTGCAGATCTAGAGAACTACAGATCTCGTGAACTACAGTTCTAGAGAACTACAGATCTGGAGATGTACAGAACTAGAGAATTACAGAAATAGAGAACTGCAGTACTAGAGAACTACAGAACTAGAGAACTACAGAAATAGAAAATTACAGAAATAGAAAACTACAGAACTAGAGAACAACAGAAATAGAGAACTGCAAAACTAGAGAACTACAGAAATAAGGAAATGAAGAAGTAGAGAACTGAAGAACTAGAGAATTACTGAAGTAGAGAACTACAGAAATAGAGAACTGAAGAACTAGAGAACTGGAGAAACAGAGAAATGCAGAAATGAGAACTAGAGAACTGAAGAATTGGAGAACAGTAGAACTCGAGAAGTACAAATCTAGAGAACTGGAAAATGAGAGAACTGCAGAACAAGTGAACTAGAATTAGAGAACTGCATATCTAGAGAAAAGCAGAAATAGAGAACAACAGGTTTATATAATCACAGAACTAGAGAACAAAGAATAAGTGAAAATCAGAAATAGAAAACTGCAGAAATAGATGACCAGAGAACAATTGAACTGCAGAACTACAGATCCAGTTAATTATAGAGCTGCAGAATAAGAGATCGAGAGAACAAGAAAACTAGAGATCTGCAAAAATACAGAACTAAGAGAACTGGAGAACGACATAACTAGAGAACGGATAACTAGTGAACTGCATAAATGGAGAACTGAATTAGAGAATTGCATAACTAATTAACTGAAGAACTAGAGAACTGCAGAACTGGAGAAATGAACAACAGGAGAACTGCAGAATTGAACAAATAGAGAATTGAAGAACTATAGAATTGAACACATAGAGAATTGAAGAACTAGAGAACTGAATAGCCAGAGAACAGAACAAATAGAGAAATAAAGAACTAGAGAAATAAAGAACTAGAGAACAGAAGAACTAGAGAACAGAAGAACTAGAGAACAGAAGAACTAGAGAACAGAAGAACTAGAGAACAGAAGAACTAGAGAACAGAAGAACTAGAGAACAGAAGAACTAGAGAACAGAAGAACTAGAGAACAGAAGAACTAGAGAACAGAAGAACTAGAGAACAGAAGAACTAGAGAACAGAAGAACTAGAGAACAGAAGAACTAGAGAACAGAAGAACTAGAGAACAGAAGAACTAGAGAACAGAAGAACTAGAGAACAGAAGAACTAGAGAACAGAAGAACTAGAGAACAGAAGAACTAGAGAACAGAAGAACTAGAGAACAGAAGAACTAGAGAACAGAAGAACTAGAGAACAGAAGAACTAGAGAACAGAAGAACTAGAGAACAGAAGAACTAGAGAACAGAAGAACTAGAGAACAGAAGAACTAGAGAACAGAAGAACTAGAGAACAGAAGAACTAGAGAACAGAAGAACTAGAGAACAGAAGAACTAGAGAACAGAAGAACTAGAGAACAGAAGAACTAGAGAACAGAAGAACTAGAGAACAGAAGAACTAGAGAACAGAAGAACTAGAGAACAGAAGAACTAGAGAACAGAAGAACTAGAGAACAGAAGAACTAGAGAACAGAAGAACTAGAGAACAGAAGAACTAGAGAACAGAAGAACTAGAGAACAGAAGAACTAGAGAACAGAAGAACTAGAGAACAGAAGAACTAGAGAACAGAAGAACTAGAGAACAGAAGAACTAGAGAACAGAAGAACTAGAGAACAGAAGAACTAGAGAACAGAAGAACTAGAGAACAGAAGAACTAGAGAACAGAAGAACTAGAGAACAGAAGAACTAGAGAACAGAAGAACTAGAGAACAGAAGAACTAGAGAACAGAAGAACTAGAGAACAGAAGAACTAGAGAACAGAAGAACTAGAGAACAGAAGAACTAGAGAACAGAAGAACTAGAGAACAGAAGAACTAGAGAACAGAAGAACTAGAGAACAGAAGAACTAGAGAACAGAAGAACTAGAGAACAGAAGAACTAGAGAACAGAAGAACTAGAGAACAGAAGAACTAGAGAACAGAAGAACTAGAGAACAGAAGAACTAGAGAACAGAAGAACTAGAGAACAGAAGAACTAGAGAACAGAAGAACTAGAGAACAGAAGAACTAGAGAACAGAAGAACTAGAGAACAGAAGAACTAGAGAACAGAAGAACTAGAGAACAGAAGAACTAGAGAACAGAAGAACTAGAGAACAGAAGAACTAGAGAACAGAAGAACTAGAGAACAGAAGAACTAGAGAACAGAAGAACTAGAGAACAGAAGAACTAGAGAACAGAAGAACTAGAGAACAGAAGAACTAGAGAACAGAAGAACTAGAGAACAGAAGAACTAGAGAACAGAAGAACTAGAGAACAGAAGAACTAGAGAACAGAAGAACTAGAGAACAGAAGAACTAGAGAACAGAAGAACTAGAGAACAGAAGAACTAGAGAACAGAAGAACTAGAGAACAGAAGAACTAGAGAACAGAAGAACTAGGGAACAGAAGAACTAGGGAACAGAAGAACTAGGGAACAGAAGAACTAGGGAACTAAGGAACTACAGAACTGAAGAAATAGAGAACAGAAAACTAGTGAACTGCAGAAATGGAGAACTGTAGAACTGGATAACTACAGAACTAGAGAACTGCAGAACTAGACAACTACAGAACTAGATAACTACAGAACTAGAGAACTGTAGAACTAAAGAACTACAGCACTAGAGAACAGAACTAGAGAACTGCAGAACTAGAGAACTGAAGAAATAGAGAACTGAAGAAAAAGAGAACAGAAGAATTAGTGAACTACAGAACGAGAGAACTGCAGAACTAGATACACAGAGAAAATACGATTTTGATGATTACAGAACTAGTGAACTACAAGCACAAAAATGGCAGAACTACAGAATTGAAGGAGTAGAGAAGCAGAACCACAGATCTGCAGAAATGTAGAACGGTAGAACTAGAGATCTGCCCAAATCAGGAACCTGAGGACTGGGGAACTTCAAAACTAAAGAAGTAGTGAACTAGAGAACTACAGAACTAAAGAACTGGAGAACCGGATAATGAGATAAGTAGATAATTAGTGAGCGGCAGAACTGGAGAACTGCAGATTTAGAGGCTAAGAGAAGTACAGGACAACAGAACTAGAGAACTGCAGAATTAGAGACCGACAGGTAGAGAACTGCAGAATTTGTGAAGCAGAGAATTAGAGAACTGCAGCACTAGAGAATTGCAGAACTAGAGAAATGCAGCAACATATAACTAGAGTACCGAATTACATCAGAACTCAATAAATAGATAACTAGAGAACTAGAGAACTGGAGATCAACTGAATTGGAGTAAACAGATCTACAGACCTGAAGATTTAAAGAATTGTAGATGTAGCGAAAAACAGAATTGGAGAACTGCAAAAATAGATAACTAGAGAACTAGTTGGCTGCAGAACTGCAGGTCCATGTAATTACAGAACTGCAGAGTTAGATCTAGAGAACTAGAAATCTAGAGATCTGCAGAAATACAGAACTAAGAGAGCTGAGGAACTGTTGATCTGGAGAAATACACTGCTGGAGAGTTGCAAAACTAGAGAAATGCAGAACTGCATAATTAGAGATATAAACAATTTGGAAAATTGAACAGTTAAAGAACTAAATACCTAGACTAATGCATAAATGCAGAATTGGAGAAACAGGGAACTAGATAACTGCAGAATTAGGGAACTGTAGAACTATGGATGTGCAGAAGTTGAGATCTGCTGAATAAGTGAATTAGCGAAGCTAGAGTATGACAGAATTGTGAAATGCAGGAAAGGAAAAATTGAGAACTACAGAATTAGAGAACTGCAGAACTAGAGGACTAATGAACTACAGAACTAGAGAACAACGGAACAAGAGAACTACAGAAATAGAGAACTACCGATCTAGAGAACTACAGATACAGATAACTGCAGAACTAGCGAATAACAGAAGTAGAGAACTACAGAAGTAGCGAACTACAGAACCAGAGAACAACTGAAATAAAGAACTGCATAACTAGAGAACTAGAGAACGACAGAACTACAGGAATGAATACTGGAGAACTGAAGAACTGGAGAACTGCAGAACTAGAGAACTACAGAAATAGACAACTGAAGAAATAGAAAACTGGAGAAAGAGAGATCTGCAAAAATGAAGAACTAGACAACTGAAGAACTGGAGAACTACAGAAATAAAGAATTACAGATATAGAGAACTGAAGTAGTAGAGAACTACAGAACTAGAGAACTACAGAACTAGAGAACTGCAGAAATGAAGAACTAGAGAACAGAAGAACTGGAGAACTACAGAACTAGAGAACTGAATAACTACAGAACTGAAAATCTAGAGAACTGCAGAACTAGAGGACTGAAGAACTAGAGAATTACAGAACTAGCAAACTGCAGAAATAGAGAACTGAAGAACTAGAGAACTGCAGAACCTGGGAACTGCAGAAATGAAGAACTAGAGAACTGAAGAATTGGAGAACTACAGAACTAGTGAACTAGAGAACTAGAGATGTGAAGAACTGGAGAATTACAGAACTATAGAACTGCAGAAGTAGAGAACTGAAGAACTGGAGAACAGCAAAATTAAAGAATTAAAGAACTAGACAAACCGAGGAACTAGAGTACTGCAAAATTAAAGAACTGCAGAACAAGTGAACTAGAGTTAGAGAACTGCAGATCTAGAGAAAAACACAATTAGAGAACAACAGATTTAGGGAACCACAGAACTCGAGAACAAAGAATTAGGGAAATGCAGAAATAGAGAACTGCAGAATTAGGGAAATGCAGAAATAGAGAACTGCAGGTATAGATGAGCAGATAACTACAGATCTAGTTAATTACAGAACTGAAGAACTAGAGATCAAGAAAGCTAGAAATCAAAAGATCTGCAAAAAAACAGAATTAAGGGAGCTGAAGAACTGCATGACTGGAGAACTGAAAAGCAGAGAACTGGAGAAGAGAAGAAATAGAGAACTACAGAACTAGAGAACTGAACAAATAGAGAAATGAAGAACTAGATAACTGAAGAACTAGAGAACTACAGAACTAGAGAACTACAGAACTAGAGAACTACAGAACTACAGAACTAGAGTACTACAGAACTAGAGTACTACAGAACTAGAGTACTACAGAACTAGAGTACTACAGAACTAGAGTACTACAGAACTAGAGTACTACAGAACTAGTGAACTGAAGAGCAAGAGAACTGCAGAAATGAAGAACTAGAGAACTACAGAACTAGAGAACTGAATAACTACAGAACTGAAAATCTAGAGAACTGCAGTACTAGAGGACTGAAGAACTAGAGAATTACAGAACGATAGAACTGCAGAACAAGAGAACTGCAGAACTGGAGAACCGCAGAACTGCAGAACTGAAGAAATAGAGAACAGAAGAACTATTGAACATCAGAACTGGAGAAATGCAGAAAAATAGAACTGCAGAACTAGAGAACTGAAGAAATAGTGAACAGAAGAACTGGTGAACTACAGAACTAGAGAAACAGAGAAAATAAAATATAGATGACTGCAGAACGAGGGAAACACAGAATTAGAGAATTGTATATATAGTGAATTGAAGGACTAGAGAAGCAGAACCACAGTTCCGCAGAAATGTAGAACTGTAGAACTAGAGATCTGCACAACTCAGGAAACTGAGAACTGGAGAACTGCAGCACTAAAGAAGTAGCGAAAGAGAGAACTGCAGAACGAGAGATCAGGAGAACTGGAGAATAAGATAAGTAGAGAATTAGAGAGAGGCAGAACTAGAGAACTGCAGATTTAGAGAATAAGAGAAGTACATGTCTACAGAACTATAGGACAACAGAACTGGAGAACTGCAGAATTAGAGACCTACAGGTAGAGAACTGCAGAATTTGTGAACTACAGAATTAGAGAACTGCAGAACTAGAGAATTACAGAAAGAGATAAATAGAGTACCAGATTGTATCAGAACTCAATAAATGGATAACTAGAGAACCAGCGAACCACAGAACTAGAGAACTGGAGAACAACTGAATTAGAGTAGACAGATTTACAGAAGTACAGATTTAGACAAGTGCAGATGTAGCGAAAAACAGAATTAGAGAACTGCAGAAATAGTTAAGTAGAGACCTAGTTAACTGCAGAACTGTAGTTCCAGTTAATTACGGAACTGCAGAACGAGAGATTTGGAGAACAAGAAAACTAGAGATCTGCAGAAATACAGATCTAAAAGAACTGGGCACGGCTGATCTGGAGGAATATACTCTAGACAATTGTAATACTAGAGAAATGCAGTACTGCAGAATTGGATATCTAATAAAATGGCAAATTGCAGTTAGAAAACTAAAGAATTCGAGTACTGCAGAACTGCAGAATTAGAGAAATAAGGAATTGGATAACTGCAGAACTAGGGAACTGTAGAACTGCAGAGCAGCAGAAACATGGAACTGCAGAAGTAGAGATCTGCTGAATAAGTGATTTAGCGAACTAGAGAACTAAAGAATTGTGAAATACAGAAGAGGCAAAAATGAGAACTACAGAATTAGAGAACTACAGAACTAGAGAGCTACAGAACTAGAGAACTACAGAACCAGAGTGCTACAGAAATAGAGAACTACAGAACTACAGAAATAGAGAACTACAGAAATAGAAAACTACAGAGCTAGAGAACAAGAGAAATAGAGAACTGCAGAACTAGAGCACTACAGAACCACATAACTACAGGAATGAAGATTTAGAGAACAGGAGAACCAGAGAAATACAGAAATAAACAAATAGAGAACTTTAAAACTGGAAAACTACAGTACAATATAACTACAGAACTAGAGAACTGAATGAACTCGAGAATGACAGAACTATTGAACTGCAGAAATAGAGGAATGAAGAACTAGACAATTGGAGAACGGGAGAACTGCAGAAATTAAGAACTAGTGAACTGAAGAATTGGAGAACTACAGTACTAGAGAACTAGAGAACTACAGAGCTAGCAAACTGAAGAATTGGAGAACTACAGAACTATAGAACTGCAGAACTAGAGAACTGAAGAACAGGAGAACAGCAAAATCAGAGAATTAAATAACTAGAAAACTGAAGAACTAGAAAACTGCAAAAATAGAGAACAGCAGAAAAAGTGACCTAGAGCTAGAAAACTGCAGATCTAGAGAAAGCAGAATTAGAGATCCACAGATTTATACAACCTCAAAACTAGAGAACAAAGAATTAGGGAAATGCGGAAATAGAGAACTGCAGAAATAGATGACCAGAGAATCAGTTAACTGCAGAACTACAGATTGAGTTAATTACAGAACTGCAGAATTACAGTAAAAGAGAACTAGAATACTAGACATCTGCAAAAATACAGAACTAAGAGAGCTCGAGAACTGCATATCTGGATAAATGAAAACAAGAGAACTGCATAACTGGAGAACTGAACAAATAGAGAACTGAAGTTCTACAGAACTGAAGAACTAGAGAATTTAAGAACTAGAGAACTGAAGAACTAGAGAACTGAAGAACTAGAGAACTGAAGAACTAGAGAACTGAAGAACTAGAGAACTGAAGAACTAGAGAACTGAAGAACTAGAGAACTGAAGAACTAGAGAACTGAAGAACTAGAGAACTGAAGAACTAGAGAACTGAAGAACTAGAGAACTGAAGAACTAGAGAACTGAAGAACTAGAGAACTGAAGAACTAGAGAACTGAAGAACTAGAGAACTGAAGAACTAGAGAACTGAAGGACTAGAGAACTGAAGGACTAGAGAACTGAAGGACTAGAGAACTGAAGGACTAGAGAACTGAAGGACTAGAGAACTGAAGGACTAGAGAACTGAAGGACTAGAGAACTATGGAACGAGAGTACTACAGAACTACAGAACTGAAGAACAAGAGAACTGCGGAAATGAAGAACTAGAGAACTGAAGAACTGGAGAACTACAGAACTAAAGAACTGAAGAAATACAGAACTGAAAAACTAGAGAACTGCAGTATGAGAGAACTGAAGAACTAGAGAATTACAGTAATAGAGAACTGCAGAACTAGCGAACTGCAGAATTAGTGAAATGCAGGACTAGAGATCTACAGAACTAGAGAATTGCAGAACTAGAGAAATGCAGAACTAGAGAACTGAAGAACCAGAAAACTGAAGAACCAGAGAACTGAAGAACCAGAGAACTGAAGAACCAGAGAACTGAAGAACCAGAGAACTGAAGAACCAGAGAACTGAAGAACCAGAGAACTGAAGAACCAGAGAACTGAAGAACCAGAGAACTGAAGAACCAGAGAACTGAGCAAATAGAGAATGAAATAACTATAGAACTGAAGAATTAGAGAACTGAAGAACTAGAGAACTGAAGGACTAGAGAACTATGGAACTAGAGAACTACAGAAATAGAGAACTGAAGAACAAGAGAAATGCAGAATAGAAGAACTAGAGAACAGAATAACTGGAGAACTACAGAACTAGAGAACTGCAGAACGACAGAACTGCAGAACTAGAGAACTGCAGAAATAGAGAAATGCAGAAATAGATAACTGAGGAATTGAGATCTGAAGAAATAGAGAACAGAAATCTAGTGAACTGCAGGATTAGAGATCTACAGAACTAGAGAATTGCAGAATTAGAGAACTAGAGAACTGCAGAACTAAAGAAGTTTCGAAGAAGGGAACTGCAGAACTAGAGAACTGAAGAACTGGAGAATAAGAAAAGTGGAGAATTAGAGAGCGGCAGAACTAGAGAACTGCAGATTTAGAGAATGAGAAGTACAGGACGAGAGAACTACAGGACAACAGAACAAGAGAACTGCAGAATTAGGGACCTACAGGTAGAGAACTGCAGAAGTTGTTAAGTACAGAATTAGAGCACTGCAGAACTAGAGAATTGCAGAACGAGAGAAATGTAGAAACAGATAAATAGAGTACCAGATTGTATCAGAACTCAATAAATAGATAACTAGAGAACCAGTGAACCACAGAACTAGAGAACTGGAGATCAACTGAATTAGAGTAAACAGATCTACAGAATTACAGATTTAGACATTTGCAGATGTGGCGAAAAACAGAATTAGACAGCTGCAGAAATAGATAACGAGACAACTAGTTCACTGCAGAAATGTAGGTCCAGTTAATTACAGAACTGCAGAACTAGAGATTTAGAGAACTAGAAAACTAGAGATCAGCAGAAATACAGAACTAAAAGAGCTCGCAAACTGCTGATCTGGAGAAATACACTTCTAGAGAATTGCAAAAGTAGAGAAATGCAGAACTGCATAATTGTTGATCTAACAAATGCAAAATTGCACAGTTAGAAAACTGAAGATTTAGAGTACTGCAGAACGGCAGAATTGGAGAAATAAGGAAGTGGATAACTGCAGAACTAGAGACCCGTAGAACTGCAGAGCAACAGAAACATGGAACTGCAGAAGTAGAGATCTGCTGAATAAGTGAATTAGCGAATGAGAGAACTACAGAACTGTGAAATGAAGAAGAGGCAAAAATTTAAACGACGGAATTAGAGAACTGCAGAACTAGAGAACTAAAGAACTAAAGAACTGCAGAACTAGAGAACTACAGAACTAGAGAACTACAGAACCACAGAACTGAAGAACTACAGAACTACAGAACTAGAGAACTACAGAAATAGAGAAAAGAACTAGAGAACAGGAGAACCAGAGAACGGCAGAAATAAACTACTAGAGAACTTTAAAACTGGAGAACGACAGTACAAAAAAATTAAGAACTAGATAATTGAAGAACTAGAGAATGACAGAACTATTGAACTACAGATGTAGAGAACTGAAGAATTAGAGAACTGGAAAACTAGAGAACTGCAGAAATGAAGAACTAGCGAACTGAAGAACTAGAGAACTACAGAGCCATAGAACTGCAGAATTAGAGACCTGAAGAACTGGACAACAGCAAAATTAGACAATTACAGAACTGGAGAACTCAAGAACTAGAGAACTGCAAAATTAGAGAACTGAAGAAGAAGTGAACTAGAGCTAGAGCTAGAGAACTGCAGATCTAGAGAAAAACAGAATTAGAGAACCACAGATTTATAGAACATCAAAACCAGAGAACAAAGAATTAGGGAAATGCAGAAATAGAGAACTTCAGAAATAGATGACCAGAGAATGAGTTAACTGCAGAACTACAGATCTAGTTAATTACAGAACTGCAGAATTAGAGTTCAAGAGAACTAGAAAACTAGAGATCTGCAAAAATACAGAACTAAGAGAGCTGGAGAACTGCATATCAAGAGGATTGAAAACAAGAGAACTGCAGAACTGGAGAACTGAACAACTAGAGAAATGCAGAACTAGAAAACTGAAGAATCAGAGAACTACAGAACTAGAGAACTGAAGAACTAAAGAACGACGGAACAAGAGTACTACAGAACTAGAGAACTAAAGAACAAGATGTCATGTATCTCACACTACTGTATATAACTGTATCTTACCATGCTATACATGACTGTAACTAGCTATGACCTGTAACCAGAAGCATACTTTACCACCAGGGCTGCACTTGCAGGAGACACTGCATACCTGTTCCACACAGGTATATAAATGCAGGTCTCAGGCAAGTGTGGCACTCGAGAGCTGTGAAATAAAGGTGCAGGTCCAGAGTGACCTTGACTTCAGCATGTGCCTCGTGTCAGTCTGTAAAGCAGAGTCAGGACTTGACAGTGGCGATGAGTTATAGGATCACAGAATCCACAGAATGGCTACCAGCAGCTCAGATGAGAAATACAATGCTGGAGACAATTGGGAGGACGTTATAGAAAGGCTCCAGCAAAGCTTTGTAACCAAAGACTGGTTGGGCGACGATAAGGCAGACAAGAGAAGAGCCATTTCTTGACCAGCTATGGCTCGAAAACACACGCATTAATGAAGGACCTGCTGGCAATCGAGAAGCCAGCAAGCAAGTCGTTTGAGGAGTTGAGCACACTGGTGTGAGACCACCTGAAGCCAGGGAGCACCCTACACATGGCCAGACACAGGTTCTACAACTACAGACGCTGTGTGGGCCAGAGCATACCCGACTTTGTGGCGGAACTTTGGAGGCTGGCTGGTTTTTGTAAGTTCTCCGATGAACTAAGGAGAGAAGTACTGAGAGACTTTTTTATTGAAGGAATAGGCCACGCAGGCATATTTCAAAAGCTTATAGAGACCAAGTACTTGACCCGAGAGGCAGCAGCACTGGTCGCACAGACATTCTTGGCAGGAGACGAAGAAACGAGGTTGATCTACACTGCGGGTACGACAACTAACGAAACATCGGAACAAGAGGTTCGCAGCATGAAACAAGCCCCCACACACAGACAAAGGAAGGAGAGCAGGCCTTCAATAGCAGGCAGTGGCGCCAAAAGCCATCAAGGTCCACATGAACGGCCATTCACACCTCATTAACCCACAATGTGAGCAACCAAATACAGATTGAGAGAAGCTCAAGAGAGATCAGCCAGACGCAGCTCATCCTTCGGAAACAATGGAAGCGGTCTGTGCTGGAGATGTGGGGGAAGGCACTCAACAAGGAGGTGTCGATTTCAGCATGCTGGTTGCAGAAACTGCAACTATACAGGGCATCTGGCTCGCATGTGCAGGAAAACAGCAGCTTGGCTGGTATACGAATCGGAAGGGCTCAGAAAGCGGACCAGAAGATGGTGGGGACAGTGCCCGGGACACCGAGGTACAGCGGGTCAATACGATCAATGTCCACTCTTCTTACAACAAGACGCCTCCAATAATGATGAGGGTCATACTCAACAGGATACCCGTCAACATGGAAGTGGACATAGGAGCGAGTCAATTTCTCATGAGCGTCCAACAATTTAAACATCTGTGCCCGCACAAAAGCAACAGACCAAAACTCACAAGGATCGACACCAAACTAAGGACCAATACCAAAGAAATCGTCCCAGTCCTTGGCTGCGCCATGCTCTCAGTCACACACAAAGGGACGGTGAATGAACTTCCCATGTGGATTGTCCCCGGAGATCTCCCAGCATTGTTGGGGAGAAGCTGGCTGGCAAAACTAAATTGGATATGGGATGATGTTCACGCCATGTCGTCAGAGGAACGGACCTCCTGCTCAACAGTTCTAAGTCGTTTTGAACATCTCTTTCAGCCAGATGTGGGCAACTTCAAAGGGGCTAACGTTAAAATCTACATCACACAGAATGCCAGACCGATCCATCACAAGGCTAGAGCTGTGCCTTATGTGATGAGGGAAAAGATTGAACACGAAATGGACTGGCTTCTGCGGGAAGGCATTATCTCAGCCATGGAATTTAGCGACTGGGCAAGTCCCATCGTCCCCGTCATGAAGCCTGATGGATCCGTACGAATCTATGGGGACTACAAGTCTATCATAAACAGAGTCTCCCTACAGGACTAATACCCGCTGCCCAGAGTGGAGGACCTATTTGCCACATTGGCTGGAGGAAAACTTTTCTCGAAACTAAATCTCACATCTGCGTATATGATGCAAGAACTGACCGAAGAGTCTAAGCTACTCACCACCATCAACACACATCAAGGCCTTTTTATGTACAATCGATGCCCATTCGGCATCAGGTCGGCAGCTGCTATATTCCAGCGCAACATGGAGAGTCTGCTCAAGTCCATCCCGGGGACGGTTTTGTTTCAAGATGAAATACTCATCACGGGCAGGGACACCGACTCCCATCTCTGCAATTTGGAGGAAGTACTATTGGATCGGGTATGCCTAAGAGTTAAGAAATTCAATTGTCTGTTTCTCACGCCCGAGGTTGAATTTTTGGGCAGAAGGATTGCCGCTGATGGAATCCGCTCAACAGAATCCAAAACCGAATCAATTCGTCTGGCACCCAGGCCCCGGAATGTCTCGGAACTGCGAGAATTTCTCGGGCTGCTCAATTACTTTGGGAAACTTATGCAGAACTGGAGCATGCTGCTGGAGCCTCTCCATGTGCTAATCAGAAAGGGGTGCGATTGGTTTTGCGGGGACACCCAAGAACACGCCTTCAATAAGGCACGCAACCTTCTATGTTCCAACAGTGTTTTAGCCTTTTTTTAACCCAGGTAAAAAGCTAGTTCTTACATTTGATGCATCAGTGTACGGGGTCGGGTGCATTTTACAGCATGTCAATGATGCGGGTAAATTACAACCCATTGCTTATGCCTCCAGGTCACTTTCGCGGGCAGACCGCGGGTACGGTATGGCGCTCGCGCATGGACGGTGTCAAAAAGATGCACCAATACCTTTTCGGGGCCAAGTTCGTGTTAGAAGCCGACCACAAACCCCTCACGGTCCTGCTATCTGAGTGCAAGGCAATAAAAGACAACTCCTCGGCGCGCATTCAGCGGTGGGCACTCATGCTGACGTCTTACAACTACACAATAAGGCACAGACCAGGCACAGACAACTGTGCCGACGCACTTAGCAGGCTACCCCTGGTGACCACGGAAGGGTCTGAAGAACAGGACTGTGAGATGGTCATGGCATTCAATGCCTTTGAATCCACAGGTTCGCCATGACGGCTTGCCAAATCAGAGCCTAGATGACCAGTGACCCCACGTTATCCTTAGTCAAAAGATGTGTATTAACTGGTGACTGGGCAGAGGCTCGCGATACCTGCCCCGAGATCAAACCTTTCCATAGGCGCATGCATGAACTATCACTACAGGCAGACTGCCTGATGTGGGGCAGCCGAGTAGTTATGCCCTTGCGAGGCAGAGAGGCGATTGTCCGGGAGCTCCACCGCGAGCACCCGGGGATCGTCCTTATGAAGGCCATAGCCAGGTCCCATGTCTGGTGGCCTGGCATTGACGCGGACTTGGAGCTCTGCGTCCGACGGTGCACCATTTGTGCCAAACTCAGCAATACTCCCAGGGAGGCCCCCCTAAGCCCCGGCCCTGGCCCACCAAACCGTGGTCGCGGGTGCATGTAGACAATGCGGGCCCATTCATGGGCAAAATGTTCCTCGTAATCGTCGATGCCTTTTCAAAGTGGATCGAGTGCACCATTTTAAACTCGAGCACCACCTCCACCACTGTGGAGAGCCTTAGAACCATGTTTGCAACGCACAGAATTCCTGGCATATTGGTCAGTGATAATGGTCCGTGCTTCACCAGCGCAGAATTTCAAGATTTTATCGTTGACCACGGCATAAATCACGTTAAGACGGCACCGTTCAAGCCGGCCTCCAATGGCCAGGCGGAGTGAGCAGTGCAGATCATTAAACAAGGTATGCTAAAAATCCAAGGTCCCACGCTGCAGGGCCGCCTGTTGTGACTGCTGCTGGCATACAGATCTCTCCGCATTCATTGACTGGGCTTCCCCCCGTGCAACTGTTGATGAAACAGACGGAACAGACTAGGCTCTCGTTAATCCTCCCAGACATGCATGAAATTGTTGAGGCAAAGCACCGGAAGTTAACTGAGTACCATGCCCGAAATTTGAACGGGAGGTGGAATGAGATAGGGTACAAAGTGTTTGTGCTAAACTATGGCAGGGGTCCCAAATGGCTTGCAGGGACAGTAACAGGCAAGGAAGGAAACAGGCTACAAGTTGGACAAATGGACAATGGCAAAACCTGCCGGAGGCATGTAGACCAAGTAAAAAGTTGATTCACCATCAACATTGCAGAACCAGAGGCAGACTACAATGTGGAACTCATACCACACCTGGTGGACAGACAGAGGGAACAACCGGATGAAAGGGCAGCCTCAACAGACAGCCCAGGCATGATCCCAGCAATCATACTGAATGAAACAGACAGCCCAGGCGAGATACCAGCAATCGCACCAAAAGAAAAACAGGCTCCAAGGCAAACAACTGAACCACAACTAAGACGCTCCACGCTAGAGCGTAGACCACCTGAGAGAATGAATCTATAAAGACAATAAGACCTTGGGCTAGGGTGATGTCATGTATCTCACACTACTGCATATAAGTGTATCTTACCATGCTAGACATGACTGTAACTAGATATGACCTGTAACCACAAGCATACTTTACCACCAGGGGTGCACTTGCAGGAGACACTGCATACCAGTTCCACACAGGTATAGAAAGGCAGGTCTCAGGCAAGTGTGGTACTCGAGAGCTGTGAAATAAAGGTGCAGGTCCAGAGGGACCTTGACTTCAGCATGTGCCTCGTGTAAGTCTGTACTGCAGGGTCAGGACTTTACACAGGAGAACTGCGGAAATGAAGAACTAGAGAACAGAAGAACTGAAGAACTACAGAACTAGAGAACTGCAAAACTAGAGAATTGCAGAACTAGAGAACTGCAGAACTAGAGAAATGCAGAACTAGAGAAATGCAGAACTAGAGAAATGCAGAACTAGAGAAATGCAGAACTAGAGAAATGCAGAACTAGAGAAATGCAGAACTAGAGAAATGCAGAACTAGAGAAATGCAGAACTAGAGAAATGCAGAACTAGAGAAATGCAGAACTAGAGAAATGCAGAACTAGAGAAATACTTAACAGAAGAACTAGTGAACTACAGAACTAGAGAACTGCAGAAATAGAGAAACAGAGAAAATAAGATTTAGATGACTGCTGAACTCGTAAACAACAGAACTAGAGAATTGCAGAAATAGAGAATTGAAGGACCAGAGAAGCAGAACCACAGATGTGCAGAAATTTGGAATTGCATAACTAGAGATCTGCACAACTCACAAAGCTGAGAACTGGGGAACTGCAGAACACTTGAACTAGAGAAGTAAAGAATTGAGTTCTACAGAACGACAGATCTGGAGACAGGCAGATCTCAACAACTCAGAAGTAAAGAACTGCTGATCGAGAGAAAAATAGAATTAGTGTTCTACAGAACGATATAGCTGCAGAACTAGAGAACTACGGAACTAAAGAACTGCAGAACTAGAGATCTACGGAATAAGAGGTTTACAGAATTGAGAACTACAGAACTGGAGAACTACACAATTAGAGCACTGCAGGACTATAGACCTGCACAACCAGAGAACTACAGAACTAGACATCTAGACAACTAGCTAACTGCAGTTCTGCAGATCCAGTTAACTATAGAACTGACTCACTAGAGGTCTATAGAACTAGGAAAATAGAAACCCAGAGAATAACAGACGAACAGAACGAGAGAATTCCTGATCAAAAGAACTGCAGAACAAGAGAACTGCAGTATTAGAGAAATAGAAAAAATAGATATAGTTCACAGCAGAACAAGAGAACTGCAGATATGGAGAAATAGAAAAAATTCATATAACTCACTGCAGAACAAGAGAACTGCAGAACAAGAGAAATGTAGAACAAGAGAACTGCAGAACAAGAAAATTGCAGAACCACACATGGGCAGTACTGTAGAATTGTAGAACTAGAGAACTGCATTACCACAGAATTAGAGAGCAACAGAACTGCAGAATTAGAGAAGTAGAGAGCTTGAGAGCTGCAATTGGAGAACTAGAAAATTGCAGAACTGAAGAACTACAGAACAAGAGAACTGAAGAACAAGAGGAAGGCAGAATTGGAGAACTGAAGAATAAGAGAAGTACAGAACGAGACAACTGAAGATCTCAAAATCTACATAACGAGAGAGCTACAGAACTGAAGAAGAGAACTGCAGAAATGAAGAAATAGAGAACTTGAGAACTGAAGAACTATAGAACTGAAAAACTAGAGAACTGCAGTACTAGAGAACTGAAGAACTAGAGAACTGAAGAACTAGAGAACTACAGAACTAGAGAACTGAAGAACTAGAGAACTACAGAACTAGAGAACTACAGAACTAGAGAACTACAGAACTAGAGAACTACAGAACTAGAGAACTACAGAACTAGAGAACTAGAGAACTAGAGAACTGAAGAACTAGAGAACTGAAGAACTAGAGAACTGAAGAACTAGAGAACTGAAGAACTAGAGAACTGAAGAACTAGAGAACTGCAGAACTAGAGAACTGCAGAACTAGAGAACTGCAGAACTAGAGAACTGCAGAACTAGAGAACTGCAGAACTAGAGAACTGCAGAACTAGAGAACTGCAGAACTAGAGAACTGCAGAACTAGAGAACTGCAGAACTAGAGAACTGCAGAACTAGAGAACTGTAGAACTAGAGAACTGAAGAACAAGAGAAATGAAGAACTAGAGAACTACAGAACTAGAGAACTGAAGAACTAGAGAACTGAAGAACTAGAGAACTGCAGAACTGCAGGACTAGAGAACTGCAGAACTAGAGAACTGAAGAACAAGAGAACTGAAGAACAAGAGAACTGAAGAATACAAGAACTGCAGAACTAGAGAACTGAATAACTACAGAACTGAAGAACTAGAGAAATTTAGAACTAGATAATTGCAGAACTAGAGAACTAGAGAATGAGATAATTGAAGAACTAGAGAACTACAGAACTGGAGAACTGCAGAACTACAGAACTACAGAACTAGAGAACTGAGGAACTACAGAACCGAAGAAATAGAGAACAGAAAACTAGTGAACTGCAGAACTGGAGAACTGCAGAACTGGAGAACTACATAGAAACATACAAAATAGGTGCAGGAGTAGGCCATTCAGCCCTTCGAGCCTGCACTGCCATTCAATGAGTTCATGGCTGAACATTCAACTTCAGTACCCGATTCCTGGTTTCTCGCCATGCCCCTTGATCCTCCTAGTATTAAGGACTACATCGAAGTCATTTTTGAATATATTTAGTGAATTGGCCTCAGCAACTTTCTGTGGTAGAGAATTCCACAGGTTCACCACTCTCTGGGTGAAGAAGTTTCTCCTCATCTCGGTCCTAAATGGCTTACCCCTTATCCTTAGACTGTGTTCCCTGATTCTGGACTTCTCCAACATTGGGAACATTCTTCCTGCATCTAACCTGTCTAAACCCGTCAGAATATTAAATATTTCTATGAGATCCCATCTCATTCTCCTGAACTCCAGTGAATACAAGCCCAGTTGATCCAGTCTTTCTTGATAGGTCAGTCCCGCCATCCCGGGAATCAGTCTGGTGAACCTTCGCTTCACTCCCTCAATAGCAAGAATGTCCTTCCTCAAGTTAGGAGACCAAAACTGTACGCAATACTCCAGGTGTGGCCTCACCAAGGCCCTGTATAACTGTAGTAACACATCCCTGCCCCTGTACTCAAATGGACTCCTTTTTGAAGGCGAACATGCCATTTGCTTTCTTAACCACCTGCTGTACCTGCATGCCAACCTTCAATGACAGATGTACCATGAAACCCAGGTCTCGTTGCACCTCCTCTTATCCTAATCTGTCACCATTCAGATAATAGTCTATCTCTCTGTTTTTACCATCAAAGTGGATAACCTCACATTTATCCACATTATACTTCATCTGCCATGCATTTGCCTACTCACCTAACCTATCCAAGTCACTCTGCAGCCTCATAGCATACTCCTCACAGCTCACACTGCCACCCAACTTAGTGTCATCCGCAAATTTGGAGATACTACATTTAATCCCCTCATCTAAATCATTAATGTACAATGTAAGCAGCTGGGGCCCCAGCACAGAACCTTGCGGTACCCCACTAGTCACTGCCTGCCATTCTGAAAAGTACCCATTTACTCCTACTCTTTGCTTCCTGTCTGCCAACCAGTTCTCAATCCACATCAGCACAGTACCCCCAATCCCATGTGCTTTAACTTTGCACAGTAATCTCTTGTGTGGGACCTTGTCGAAAGCCTTCTGAAAGTCCAAATACACCACATCAAATGGTTCTCTCTTGAACACTCTGCTGGAAACATCCTCAAAAAATTTCAAAAGACTTGTAACGCATGATTTCCCTTTCACAAATCCTTGCTGACTTGGCCCTATCATGTCACCTCTTTCCAAATCCGCTGCTATGATAACCTTGATAATTGATTCCATCATTTTACCCACTACCGATGTCAGGCTGAGCGGTCTATAATTCCCTGTGTTCTCTCTCCCTCATTTTTTAAAACGTGGGATTACATTGGCTACTCCATAGGAACTGATCCAGAGTCTATGGAATGTTGGAAAATGACTGTTAATGCATCCGCTATTTCCAAGACCACCTCCTTAAGTACTCTGGGATGCTGTCCATCAGGCCCTGGGGATTTATCGGCCTTCAATCCCATCAATTTCCCCAAAACAATTTCCCGACCAATAAGGATTCCCCTCAGTTCCTCCTTCTTACCAGACCATCTGACCCCTTTTATATCCGGAAAGTTGTTTGTGTTCTCCTTCGTGAATACCGAACCAAAGTACTTGTTCAATTGGTTTGCCATTTCTTTCTTCCCCATTATGACTTCCCCTGATTCTGACTGCAGGGGACCTACGTTTGTCTTTACTAACCTTTTTCTCTTTACATATCTATAGAAGCTTTTGCAGTCCGTCTTAATGTTCCCTGCAAGCTTCCTCTCGTACTCTATTTTCCCTGCCCTAATCAAATCCTTTGTCCTCCTCTGCTCAGTTCTAAATTTCTTCCAGACCCGGATTCGCTGCTATTTCTGGCCAGTTTTTATGCCACTTCCTTTGCTTTAATACTATCCCTGATTTCCCTTGACAGCCACGGTTGAGCCACCTTCCCTTTTGTATTTTTACGCCAGACAGGAATGTACAATTGTTGTAGTTCATCCATGTGGTCTCTAAATGTCTGCCATTGCCCATCCACAGTCAACCCCTTAAGTATCATTAGCCAATCTATCCTAGCCAATTCACGCCTCATACCTTCAAAGTTACCCTTCTTTAAGCTCTGGACCATGGTCTCTGAATTAACTGTTTCATTCTCCATCCTAATGTAGAATTCCACCATATTATGGTCACTCTTCCCCAAGGGGCCTCGCACAATGAGATTGCTAATTAATCCGCTCTCATTGCATAACACCCAGTATAAGATGGCCTCCCCCCTAGTTGCTTCCTCGGTTTATAGGTCTCGAAAACCATCCCTTATGCACTCCAGGAAATCCTCCTCCACCGTATTGTTTCCAGTTTGGTTAGACAATCTATATGCATATTAAACTCACCCTTGATAACTGTTGCACCTTTATTGCATGCACCCCTAATTTCCTGTTTCATGCCCTCCCAACATCACTACTACTGTTTGGAGGTCTGTACACAACTCCCACTAACGTTTTTTGCCCTTTGGTGTTCTGCAGCTCTACCCATATAGATTTCACATCATCCAAGCTAATGTCCTTCCTAACTATTGCATTAATCTCCTCTTTATCCAGCAATGCTACCCCACCTCCATTTCCTTTTATTCTATCCTTCCTGAATGTTGAAAACACTTGGAGCAATCCAGAGATTACTAACTTTGAGGTCCTACTTTTAATTTAACATGTAGCTCCGTAAATTCAGCTTGTTGGACCTCTTCCCGCTTCACACCTATATCGTTGGTAGCTAAATGTACCACGAGAACTGGCTGTTCACCTTCCCTCTCCAGAATGCTCTGCTGCTGCTCCAAGACATCCTTGACCCTTGCACCAGGGAGGCAACATGACATCCTGGAGTCTCGGTTGCGGCCGCAGTAATTCTTATCTATTCCCCTTACAATAGTTCCCCTATCACTAAAGCTCACCCATACTTTTTCCCACCCTTCTGTGCAGCACAGCCATCAATGGTGCCATGAATCTGGCTGCTGGTGACTTCCGCTGATAAGCCATCTCCACCAACAGTATGCAAAACGGTATACAGAACTAGAGAACTACAGACCTAGAGAACTGAAGACATACTCAACAGAAGAACTAGTGAACTACAGAACTAGCGAACTGCAAAACTAGAGAAACTGAGAAAATAAGATTTAGATGGCTTCAGAACTAGGGAACTACAGAACTAGGGAATAGCAGATATAGAGAATTGGAGGACTAAAGAAGCAGAACCACAGATCTGCAGAAAAATAGAACTGTAGAAAGATCTGCACAAATCGCGAACCTGAGAACTGGGGAACTGCAGAACTAAAGAAGTAGCGAACGAGAGAACTGCAGAACTAGAGAACTGGAAAACTGGAGAATAAGCTAACTAGAGAATTAGAGAGTGGCAGAACTAGAGAACTGCAGATTTAGAGAATAAGAGAAGTACAGGACGACAGAACTACAGGACAACATAACTCGAGAACTGCAGAATTAGAGACCTACAGGTAGAGAACTGCAGAATTTGTGAACTACAGAATTAGAGAACTGCAGAACTAAAGAATTGCAGAACTAAAGAAATGCAGAAACATATAAATAGATTGCCGGATTACATCAGAACTCAATAAATAGATAACTAGGGAAACAGAGAACCACAGAACTCGAGAACTGGAGAACAACTGAATTAGAGTAAACTGATCTACAGAACTACAGATTTAGACAATTGCAGATGTAGCGAAAAACAGAATTAGAGAACTGCAGAAGTAAATAACTAGAGAATTAGTTAACTGCAGAAATGTAGGTGCAGTTAAGTAATAAACTGTAGAACTCAAGATCAAGACAACTAGAAAACTAGAGATCTGCAGAAATACAGAACTAAGAGATGGTAACTGTTGATCTGGAGAAATATACTTCCAGAGAATTGCAAAATTATAGAAATGCAGAACTGCATATTTGGAGATGTAACAAAATGGAAAAGTGCACAGTTAGAAAACTAAAGACCTATAGTACTGCAGAACTGCAGAATTGTAGAAATAGTGAATTGGATAACTGCAGAACTAGGGAACTGTTGAACTGCAGAGCAGCAGAAACATGGAACTACAGAAGTAGAGAACTGCTGAATAAGTGAATTAGTGAACTAGAGAACTGCAGAATTGTGAAATGCGGAAGAGGAAAAATAGAAAACTACAGAATTAGAGAACTGCAGAACTAGAGAACTGCAGAACTAGAGAACTAATGAACTAGAGAACTAATGAACTAGAGAACTACAGAAAAATAGAACTACAGATCTAGAGAACTAAAGAACTAGAGAACTACAGAACTTTGAACGAGTGATCCACAGAACTAGAGAGCTACAGAAATATAGAACTACAGAAATAGAGAACTACCGAACTAGAGAACTACAGAACTAGAAAACAACAGAAATAGATAACTGCAGAACTATATAACTACAGAACCACAAAACTACAGGAATGAAGAACTAGAGAACTGAAGAACTGGAGAACTCCAGAACTCCAGAACAGAAGAACTAGAGAACTGGAGAAGCCGAGATCTGCAGAAATGAAGCATGAGAGAACTAAAAAACTGGAGAACTACAGTAGTAGAGAATTACAGAACTCGAGAACTGAAGAACTAGAGAACTACAGAACTACAGAACTATAGAACTATAGAACTATAGAACTGCAGAACTAGAGAACTGAATAATTGGAAAACAGCAAAATTAGAGAATTAAAGAACTACAGAATGGAAGAAGAAGACAACTGCAAAATTAGAGAACTGAAGAAAAAGTGAACTAGAGCTAGAGAACTGCAGATCTAGAGAAAAACAGAATTATAGAACCTCAGAACTAGAGAACAAAAAATTAGGGAAATACAGAAATAGTGAACTGCAGAAATAGTTGACCAGAGAACCAGTTAAATACAGAACTACAGATCTAGTTAATTACAGAACTGCAGAATTAGAGTTCGAGAACTAGAAAACTAGAGAACTGCAAAAATACAGAACTAAGAGAGCTGGAGAACTGCATATCTAGAGAACTGAAAACTAGAGAACTGCAGAACTGGAGAACTGAACAACTAGAGAATTGAATAACTAGAGAACTGAAGAACAAGAGAACAGCAGAACTGGAGAAATGAAGAAGTAGAGAACTACAGAACAACAGTACTAAGAATTAGAGAACTGAAGAACAAGAGAACTGCAGAAATGAAGAACTAGAGTACAGAAGAATTGGAGAACTACAGAACTAGAGAACTACAGAACTAGAGAACTGAAGAATTACAGAAATGAAGAACTACAGAAATGAAGAACTACAGAAATGAAGAACTACAGAAATGAAGAACTACAGAAATGAAGAACTACAGAAATGAAGAACTACAGAAATGAAGAACTAGTGAACTGCTGAACGAGATAACTACAGAACTAGAGAACTGAAGAACTAGAGAACTGAAGAATTGGAGAACTGGAGAACTGAAGAAATGGAGAACTACAGAACTAGAAAACTGCAGAACTAGAGAACTACAGAACGAGAGAACTGAAGAACTAGAGAACTGAAGAACTAGAGAACTGAAGAAATAGAGAACTACAGAAATGCAGAACTGGAGAACTACAGAACTAGAGAACTGAAGGACTACAGAACTGAAGAAATAGAGAATATAAGAACTAGTGAACTACAGAACTAGAGACCTGCAGAACTAGTGAAACAGAGAAATTAAGATTTAAATGACTACAGAATTAGGGAGCAACAGAACTAGAGAAGTGCCGAACTAGAGAATTGAAGGACTAGAGCTGCAAAACCACAAGTCTGTAAAATTGTAGAACTGTAGAACGAGAGATCTGCACAAATCACGAAGCTGAGAACTGGGGAACTGCTGAACTAAAGAAGTAGCAAACTAGAGAACTGCAGTACTAGAGAACTGGAGAACTGGAGAATAAGATAATTGGAGAATTAGAGAGCGGCAAAAATAGAGAACTGCAGATTTAGAGAATAAGAGTAGTACAGGACTACAGAACTAGAGAACTACATAATTAGAAACCTGCAGGTAGAGAACTGCAGAATTAGTGAACTACAGAATTAGAGAACTACAGAATTGGGAACTAATGAACAAGGGAACTACAGAACTAGAGAATTGTAGAAGTCGAGAAATGCAGAACAAGAGCACTAATGAACTAGAGAACTGAATTACTACAGAACTGAAGAACTGAAGCACTAGAGAATTGCAGATTTAGAGAACTAGAGAACTGAAGAACTGCATAACTGGAGACTAGAGAACTGAGGAACTACAGATCTAGTGAAGAGTAGGACTAGTGAACTGAAGAACTAGGGAACATAAGATCTAGAGAACTGAAGAACTAGAGAACTGCAGAATCGGAGGACTGAAGTACTAGAGAACAACAGGTCTAGACATCTCGGGAAGACTTGAATTAGAGAACTGCAGCCGCAGCTAAATAGAATATTTGAGAAATGGAAAACCACAGAATGAGAGAACGAGAGCACCAGAGAACTACAGAACTAGAGAACAGCAACATTAGAGGACTGCAGAACACTTGAACTAGAGAAGTGAAGAACTTGATTTCTACAGAACTACAGATCTGGAGACAGGCAGTTCTCAAGAACTCAGAACTAAAGAACTGCAGATCGAGCGAAAAATAGAATTAGTGTTCGACACAACTATATACCTGCAGAACTAGAGAACTATGGAACAAGAGAATTACAGAATTGAGAACTACAAAACTAGAGAACTACACAATCAGAGCACTGCAGGACTATAGACCTGCACAACCAGAGAACTACAGAACTAGACATCTAGAAAACTAGCTAACTGCAGTTCTGCAGATCCAGTTAACTACAGAACTGACTCAGTAGAGGTCTATAGAACTAGGAAACTAGGAACCCAGAGAACTACAGACCAAGAGAACTAGAGAACTCCTGATCGGGAGAACTGCAGAAAAAGAGAATTGCAGTATTAGAGAAATAGAAAAAAATAGATTTAGATCACAGCAGAACAAGAGAACTGCAGATATGGAGAAATACAAAAAAATATATAACTCACTGCAAAACAAGAGAACTGCAGAAAAAGAGAAATGCAGAACAAGAGAATTGCAGAACCACACATGGGCAGTACTGTAGAACGGTAGAGCTAGAGAACTGCACTACTACAGAATAAGAGAGCAACAGAACTGAAGAATTAGCGAGTAGAGAGCACAAGAACTGCATAACTGGAGAACTGGAGAACTGCAGAATTAGAGAACTACAGAACTAGTGTATTGCAGAACTAGAGAACTGAAAAACCAGAGAACTACAGAATTGGAGAAATACCAACCTAGAGAACTGCAAAACTACAGAATTGGAGAAATACCGAACTAGAGAACTGCAGAACTATAGAACTAGAGAACTGCAGAACTACAGAACTGAAGAAGTAGAGAACTACAGAACTAGAGAATTGCAGAACTAGAGAACTGAAGAACTAGAGAACTGAAGAACTAGAGAACTGAAGAACTAGAGAACTGAAGAACTAGAGAACTGAAGAAGAGAACTAGGGAACTACAGAACTAGAGAATTGAAGAACTAGAGAACTGCAGAAATAGAGAAATGAAGAACCAGAGAATTTAAGAATTAGAAAAGTACAGAACTAGAGAACTGCAGAAGTAGAGAATGACAGAACTAGAGAACTGAAGAACTAGAGAACTGAAGAATTAGAGAAGTACAGAAATAGAGAACTGAATAACTGAAGAACTGAAGAACTACAGAACTAGAGAACTGCAGAACTAGAAAACTACAGAACGAAATAACTGAAGAGCTACAGAACTGAAGAACAAGTGAACTACATAAATAGAGAATTGCAGACTAGAGAATTGACGGACTAGAGAAGCAGAACCAGAGATCTGCAGCAATATGGAACTGTAGAACTAGAGATCTGCACAATTCAGGAAATTGAGAACGAGGGAACTGCAGAAATAAAGAAGTGGCGAATTAGAGAACTGTGGAACTAGAGAGCTGAAGAATAAGATAACTATAGAATTAGAGAATGGCAGAACTAGAGAACTGTAGATTTAATGAATAAGAGAAGTGCAGGCCTACAGAACTGCAGGACAACACAACTGGATAACTGCAGAATTAGAGACCTACAGGTAGAGAACTGCAGAATTTGTCAATTGCAAAATTAGAAAACTACAGATTGAGAGAATTGCAGAACCAAAGAAATGCAGAAACAGAAAAAAATAGAGTACCAGATTACAACAGAACTCAATACCTAGATAACTAGAGAATCAGAGAACTACAGAACAAGAGAGCTGGAGAACAACTGAATTAGAGTAAACAGATCTACAGAACTACAGATTTAGAGAATTGCAGATAGAGCGAAAAACAGAATTAGAGAACTGCAGAAGTAGATAACTAGAGTACTAGTTAACTACAGAACTACAGATCTAGTTAATTACAGAACTGCAGAATTAGAGTTCGAGAACTAGAAAACTAGAGATCTGCAAAAATACAGAACTAATAGAGCTGGAGAACTGCATATCTAGAGAACTGAAAACTAGAGAACTGCAGAACTGGAGAACTGAACAACTAGAGAAATGCAGAATAGTGAACTAAAGAACCAGAGAACTACAGAACTAGAGAACTGAACAAATAGAGAATTAAATAACTAGAGAACTGAAGAACAAGAGAACTAGGGAACTACAGAACTAGAGAACTGAATAACTAGAGAATTGAAGAACTAGAGAATTGAAGAACTAGAGAACTGCAGAAATAGAGAAATGAAGAACCAGAGAGTTTAAGAATTAGAAAAGTACAGAACTAGAGAACTGCAGAAGTAGAGAATGACAGAACTGGAGAACTGAAGAACTAGAGAACTGCAGAAATAGAGAAATGAAGAACCAGAGAGTTTAAGAATTAGAAAAGTACAGAACTAGAGAACTGCAGAAGTAGAGAATGACAGAACTGGAGAACTGAAGAACTAGAGAACTGAAGAATTAGAAAAGTACAGAAATAGAGAACTGAATAACTGAAGAACTGAAGAACTAGAGAACTACAGAACTAGAGAACTGCAGAACTGGAAAACTACAGAACGAAAGAACTGAAGAGCTACATAACTGAAGAACAAGTGAACTACAGAAATAGAGAATTGCAGACTAGAGAATTGACGGACTAGAGAAGCAGAACCAGAGATCTGCAGCAATATGGAACTGTAGAACTAGAGATCTGCACAATTCAGGAAACTGAGAACTAGGGAACTGCAGAAATAAAGAAGTAGCGAATTAGAGAACTGTGGAACTAGAGAGCTGAAGAATAGGATAACTAGAGAATTAGAGAATGGCAGAACTAGAGAACTGTAGATTTAATGAATAAGAGAAGTGCAGGCCTACAGAACTGCAGGACAACACAACTGGAGAACTGCAGAATTAGAGACCTACAGGTAGAGAACTGCAGAATTTGTCAATTGCAGAATTAGAGAACTACAGATCGAGAGAATTGCAGAACTAGAGAAATGCAGAAACAGAAAAAAACAGAGTACCAGATTACAACAGAACTCAATACCTAGATAACTAGAGAATCAGAGAACTACAGAACGAGAGAGCTGGAGAACAACTGAATTAGAGTAAACAGATCTAGAGAACTACAGATTTAGAGAATTGCCGATATAGCGAAAAACAGAATTAGAGAACTGCGGAAGGAAATAACTAGAGAACTAGTTAACTGCAGAACTGTAGGTCCAGTTAATTACAGAACTGCATAACTAGAGATCTAGAGAACGAGAAAACTAGAGATCTGCAGAAATACAAAACTAATAGAGCTGGGGAACAGCTGATCTGGAGAAATACACTTAATTGATGATCTAATGAAATGGAAAACTGCACAGTTAGAAAACTAACGACCTAGAGTTCTGCAGCACTGCAGAATTGGAGAAATAGGGAACTAGCTAACTGCAGAACTAGGGAATTGTCGAACTGCAGAGCAGCAGAACCATAGAACTGCAGAAGTAGAGATCTGCCGAATAAGAGAATTAGCAAACTAGAGAACTACAGAATTGTGAAAGACAGAAGAGGAAAAATTGAGAACTACAGAATTAGAGAACTGCGGAACTAGAGAACTAATGAACTAGAGCAGTACAGAACTAGAGAACTGTACAACTGAACCACTAGAGAATTGCAGAGTTATAGAACTAGAGAACCAAAAATCTGCATATCTGGAGAACGAGAGAACTGAAGAACTACAGATCTTGTGAACAGTAGTACTAGTGAAATGAAGAACTAGAGAACTGCAGAACTAGAGGACTGAAGTACTAGAGAACAAAAGAAACAGAGATCTAGGGAACAGATGAATTAGAGAACTGCAACTGCAGATAAATAGAATATTTTAGACATGGAAAACCCACAGAATGAGAACCAGAGAACCAGAGAACTACAGAACTAGAGAACTACAGAAATGCAGATCTAGAGAAGTGAAGAACTAGAGAATGGAAGAACTGGAGAACTACAGAACTAGTGAACTGAAGAACTAGGGAACTGAAGAACTAGAGAACTAAAGAACTAAAGAACTACAGAACTAGTGAACTGAAGAACTAGAGAACTGAAGAACTAGAGAACTAAAGAACTAGAGAACTACAGAAATAGATAACTGAAGAACTAGAGAACTGCAGAAATGAAGAACAAGAGAACTGAAGAACGGGAGAACAAAAGAACTAGAGAACTGCAGAACTAGAGAGCTGCAGAACTAGAGAGCTGCAGAACTAGAGAGCTGCAGAACTGCGAGAACTACAGAAATAGAGAACTGCAGAACTCGAGAACAGCAACATTAAAGGAATGCAGAACGCTTGAACTAGAGAAGTGAAGATCTTGATTTCCACAGAACTACAGGTATGGACACATGAAGATCTCGAGAACTAAAGAACTGCAGATCTATAGAAAAACAGAACTAGTGATGTACAGAAATATATAGCTGCAGAACTAGAGAACTACTGAAATTGAGAACTGCAGAACTATAGAACTGCAGATCTAGAGAACTGAAGAACTAGAGAAATTCAGAACTAGAGAACTGCAGAAATAGTGAACTACAGAACTAGAGAACTACAGAAATAGAGAACTGAAGAACTAGAAAACTGGAGAACGAGAGAACTACAGACATAGAGAACTCGAGAACTGCAGAAATAGAGAATAGAAGAATGAGGGAACTACAGAACTAGATAACTACAGAACTAGTGACCTGCAGAACTAGAGAATTACAGAAGTGGAGAGAGCTACAGAATGAGAGTAATACAGAATTAGGGAAATACATAACTAGAGAACTGCAGAACTAGAGAACTACAGAACTAGAGAACTACAGAACTGGAGAACTGGAGAACTGAAGAACTAGATAACTGCAGAAATAGAGAACTCAACAAATAGAGAACTGAATAAATAGAGAACTACAGAACTAGAGAACTACAGAACTAGAGAACTATAAAATAGAGAACTACAGAACTGGCGAACTGAAGAACTAGATAACTACAGAACTAGAGAACTACAGAAAAAGAGAACTGAAGACCTAGAGAAAAGGAGAACCAAAGAAATGTAGAAATGAAGCAATAGAGAAATGAAGAACTGGAAAACTATAGAACTCGAGAACTGCAAAAATAGAGAACAGAAGAATGAGGGAACTACAGAACTAGAGAACTGAAGTCCGAGAGAATTGCAGAACGCGAGAAATACAGAACTAGAGAACTACAGAAATAGAGAAGTACAGAATAATAGAACTACAGAACTAGAGAACTACAGAAATGAAAATCTAGAGAACTGAAGAACTAGAGTACGGAAGAACTCCTTCCTCTGGGATGCTGGGGGTTCACCATCCTTATTTGTCTAAGGAATCTACGAGGAAAGCAGGAAAAAAAGAGCAGCAGAAGGAACAGACAAATATAAAAGTAATCCTAATTCCTACAGCTCAACGCCCTCAGTCACAACTCTCAGCAAAATATGTCAACACTCTGCTCAAGGCACACTCCACTGAAGTCACGTGTAAGCTTACATAAATTCAGAACTACAGAGTTAGAGATTTAGTGAAATAAAGAACTACAGAACTAGCAAACTGCAATGCAAGAGAAGTGGAGAACAAGCGGACTACAGAAACAGAGAACCAGAGAAACAGGTAACTAGAGTACTGAAGATCTAGAAAACTACTGAAATACATGTAACAAGCAAAGTACGAGAGAACTGGAGATCCATAGAACAGCTGCACTGGTGGATTGCAGAACTAGAGAACTGCAGAAGTAGAGAATGACAGAACTAGAGAACTACAGAACTCGAGAACTGCATTAATAAAGAACTGCAGAAATAGAGAACTACAGAACTAGAGAACTGTAGAACTAGAGAAATACAGAACTAGAGAACTGCAGTACTAGAGAACGACAAAACTTGAGAAGTGCAGAACTAGAGAACTACAGAACTAGAGAACTACAGAACTAGAGAACTACAGAACTAGAGAACTACAGAACTAGAGAACTGCAGAACTAGAGAATGAGAGAACTAGAGAACTGCAGTACTAAAGAACTACAGAACTTGAGAACGACAGAACTAGAGAACTACAGAATTAGAAAACTTCAGAACGAGAGAACGAAAGAAATAGAGAACTACAGAACTAGAGAATTAGAGAACTACAGAACTAGAGAACTGCATAAATAAAGAACTGTAGAAATAGAGAATTACAGAACTAGAGAACTACAGAACTAGAGAACTGCAGAACTAGAGAACTGCAGAACTAGAGAACTGCAGAACTAGAGAACAACTGAACTACAGAACTAGAGAACTGCAGCAATAGAGAACTGCAGAAATAGAGATCTGCAGAAATAGAGAACTACAGAACGAGAGAACTGTAGAACTAGAGAACTGCAGTACTAGAGAACTACAAAACTTGAGAAGTGCAGAACTAGAGAACGGTAGAAATAGAGAACTACAGAACTAGAGAACTGCAGAACTAGAGAACTGCAGAACTAGAGAACTACAGAACTAGAGAACTGCAGAACTAGAGAACTGCAGAACTAGAGAACTGCAGAACTAGAGAACTGCAGAACTAGAGAACTGCAGAACTAGAGAACTGCAGAACTAGAGAACTGCAGAACTAGAGAACTGCAGAACTAGAGAACTGCAGAACTAGAGAACGAGAGAACTAGAGAACTGCAGTACTAAAGAACTACAGAACTTGAGAACTACAGAACTAGAGAACTGCAGTATGAGAGAACTACAGAATTAGAGAACTACAGAACTAGAGAACTACAGAACTAGAGAACTGCAGAACTAGAGAACTGCAGAACTAGAGAACTGCAGAACTAGAGAACTGCAGAACTAGAGAACTGCAGAACTAGAGAACTGCAGAACTAGAGAACTGCAGAACTAGAGAACTGCAGAACTAGAGAACTGCAGAACTAGAGAACTGCAGAACTAGAGAACTGCAGAACTAGAGAACTGCAGAACTAGAGAACTGCAGAACTAGAGAACGAGAGAACTAGAGAACTGCAGTACTAGAGAACTGCAGTACTAGAGAACTGCAGTACTAGAGAACTGCAGTACTAGAGAACTACAGAACTAGAGAACTACAGAACTAGAGAACTGCAGAACTAGAGAACTGCAGTACTAGAGAACTACAGAACTAGAGAACTGCAGTACTAGAGAACTACAGAACTAGAGAACTGCAGAACTAGAGAACTGCAGAACTAGAGAACTGCAGAACTAGAGAACTGCAGTAATAGAGAGCTACAGAACTTGAGAACTGCAGAACTGCAGAAGTAGAGAACTACAGAAATAGATAATGAAATAATTGGAGAACTGCCGAAATGCAGAAGAAGAAAACTATAGAAAAAGGGAACTACAAAACTAGAGTACATCAGAACTAAACTACAAAACAATTAACTGGAGTGCTACAGAAATATTGATTACAGAAACATACAACTGCATAACTACAGAAATAGTGAATTGGAGGAACAGAGATGTGCAGAACTAGAGGACTGCAAAACTAGAGAACTATAGAACTAGAGAACTGCAGAAGTAGAGAACTACAGAACTAGAGAACTGCAGCACTAGAGAACTGCAGAACTAGAGTACTGCAGAACTAGAGAACTGCAGAACTAGAGAACTGCAGAACTAGAGAACTGCAGAACTAGAGAACTGCAGAACTAGAGAACTGCAGAAGTAGAGAACTGCAGAACTAGAGAACTGCAGAACTAGAGAACTGCAGAACTAGAGAACTGCAGAACTAGAGAACTGCAGAACTAGAGAACTGCAGTACTAGAGAACTGCAGTACTAGAGAACTGCAGAACTAGAGAGTTGCAGAACTAGAGATATACAGAACCATATACCTCAAGAATTAGTGAATTGCAGAATGACAAAACTGAACAATATAGAACTGGAGAACTGAAGAGAAAAATAGATAAGTAGTGGTCTGCAGAACTGGAGAATCATACAACAGCAGAACTACAGAACTGCATACTGGACAACCACAGAAGTAGAGAACGAGAGAACCAGACAGCTGCAGAATCAGGGAACTAGACGGAAAGAGGACTACAGATCTAGAGTACTACAGAACCAGGCATGAAGCGGATTAAAGAAGTAGAGAACTACCGACATAGGCAACTGCATAACAACAGTACTAGATAACTGGAGAACCATAGAACAGCTGAACTAGAGGATTGCAGAAATATAGAACTGCAGAACTAGAGAACTGCAGAACTAGGGAACCAGAGAACAATAGAGCAGCAGAACTAGACAACTGGCGAACCAGAGACCAGTAGAACTAGCGAACTGGAGAACCAGAGAGCAGCAGAACTAGAGAAATGCCGAATTGGATAAGGGCAGAACTGGAGAACCAGAGAAGAGCTGAACTAGATGACTGTAGAACTAGACAACTGCAGAACTAGAGAACTGCAGAACTAGGGAACGACAGAACTAGAGATCTGCAGAACTAGAAAACTACAGAACTAGAGAACTACGGAACTATAGAACTGCAGAACTAGAGAACTGCAGAACTAGAGCATTGCAGAACTAGAGAACTACATAACTAGAGAACTGCAGAACTACAGAAATGAAGATCTACAAAACTGAAGAACTGGAGAACTGCAGAACTAGAGAACTACAGAACTTGAGAACTGCAGAACTAGAGAACTACAGAATGGGAGAACTACAGAATGTGAGAACTATGGAACTATAGAACTGCAGAACAAGAGAACTACAGAACTAATGAACTACAGAACTAATGAACTGTGGAACTATAGAACGACAGGACTAGAGAACTGCAGAACGAGAGAACTGCAGAACGAGAGAACTGCAGAACGAGAGAACTACAGAACTGCAGAACTAGTGAACTGCAGAACTAAAGAACTACAGAACAGGAGAACTACAGAACTAGAAAACTGCAGAACTAGAGAACTGCAGAACTAGAGAACTGCAGAACTAGAGAACTGCAGAACTAGAGAACTGCAGAACTAGAGAACTGCAGAACTAGAGAACTGCAGAACGAAAGAACTGCAGAACGAAAGAACTGCAGAACGAAAGAACTGCAGAACGAAAGAACTGCAGAACTAGAGAACTGCAGAACTAGAGAACTGCAGAACTAGAGAACTGCAGAACTAGAGAACTGCAGAACTAGAGAACTGCAGAACTAGAGAACTGCAGAACTAGAGAACTGCAGAACTAGAGAACTGCAGAACTAGAGAACTGCAGAACTAGAGAATTACAGAACGAGCGAACTGCAGAATTACAGAACTGCAGCACAGGAGAACTACAGAACTAGAAAACTGCAGAACGAGAGAACTGCAGAACAATGGGCCCAAAATTGCGCAGGAGTGGCTCCATTTTTTTTTGGAGCCACTTGATTTTTCTGGAGTATCTTAAAAATCACCATTCTGCACATTTAATTTGCATCTGTGTAAGTGAGTTAGTTAGGATTTTTTTTAGTTTAGTTTAGTTTATTTATAAAGAGGGCGGGACCAGCCACCTACACCCGTTTTGGCCATTTAAGCCAGTTTGGCAAGCTAATAGTTGCTCCAAACTAGCTTAGGCCAGCGTATGTGGCCCCTTGTGGCCGCACAGTAAACCATTGTGGATAGAGTTAAGAAACCTGCGCAGGTAGGTACTAATGACTTGACTAAAGAATGTGAATAGGTTCAAACAGCTATACAGGACATCATATGACAAACTTCGCAAAGTTAATTTACTATAAAACATAAACATTCATGGAAGCTTAAACTACAGAAATAAAAAAGTAAAGAGACAATCATATTTACATCATTTTTTCAAAATATCCAAATAAAAAATAGAAGTTCTTCCAGCTTTTAGGAAAATATTTCCATCAACAGAGTTAAGGAAAGTCTGGAGTAAGCTCATTAAAATTACTGGCTATACAGTTATCACACCCTCTCCTCCCCCCGCCCCCATACCCCCCATCAAAACTCTCCTCCTCCCCGCTCCCATGGTAAAAACTCTTCCCCCAACCCCCCCGATCAAAAGTCTCCCAGCACCAACATGTTTCCTGTAGGCTCAGCGCATGAAGGCGGCGGCCGGCCGGTTCGGCAGGACACTCGGACCGGGATGGCGTGGGACGCGTTGAGTCCCACGCTGCAGGGACGCATCATAACAATAATGGGAGGATCTACTGCGCATGCGCGAATACTCTACTGTGCAAACAGATAGCTGCCGTCACTCTTTTAGGCGCAGGGCCCGAGCTCCCCGCCCCCCCCACCCCACCCCCCACCAATCGACTCGCAATGCCGCGCCAAGCCCCGGGAGAGTCAGCAGGGAGGCCAGAATCCTGGGTCACCTTTTTACCGCCGTTTGGTTATTAGGAATTCGGGGTATCTCACGTGAGTGCGCCGAAAAAATGGGTGGCCCAAATTTGGGCCCAATTAAAGTGCAGAACTAGAGAACTGCGCAACTAGAGCTCTGAGGACCTAAAGAACTGTAGAACTATGAAACTGGAGAGCTAGAGATCAGCAGAACCTCAGATCTGCAAAACTAGAGGATTTCCGAACTAGAGAACTGAAGAGCTCGTGAAATGCAGACCTGTTTAAATGTAGAAATAGAGAACTGCAGAACGAGACAACAGCAGAATCAGAGAACTGAAGAACAACGGAAATACCGAACTAGAAAAATGCAGAACTAGAGAACTGTTTAACTAGAGAACTACAGAACTATGGAACTAGAGAACAACAGAATTAGAGAAATGCAGAAAGAGAGCACTGTAAGCAAAAGATAACTAGAGAACTAGTTAACTGCAGATTTGCAGTTGAGTTAATAACAGAACTGCAGAACTAGAGATCAAGAGATCTAGAAACCTAGAGATCTGCAGAAATACAGAACTAGAGGAATGCTGATCTGGAGAAATGTTGAACTGTGAACTGCACAACTCGCGAATTGGAGATCTAACAAAATGGAGAACAAGAGACCTAGTGAACTACAGTACTGCAGAACTAGAGAACTAGGAACCAGAGAACTGCAGAACTAGAGAACTGCAGAACTAGAGAATTTCGGAGGGTGTCCCGGCAGATAAAACCGCCGGTGACACCGCGTGGTGTGGGATTGACGAATGGAGCTGAAAATGGATTGTTAACTACTTATTTTATTTTAATTTGGCGGTGCAGCTACTTGGGGGGGATGGGGTCGAGGTCGAAAAATCCACGACCTGAATTTAGGTCGTGTCAGCCTGTTGACCCCAGAGCAGCAGCTGATGAATTTTAGAAATGGCCAGTGCCAACGGGCACTAATGGGTCTCTTTGAGACCTTGAATTTGGTCCCCAAGATCTGCAGAACTAGAGAACTACAGAAAGAGAGAATAGCAGAACGAGAGAAATGCACAACTAGAGAGCTGCAGAACTACAGAACTGGAAAACTGCAGAAGCGGAGATCTGCAGAAATATTAATGATAGAACAAGAGAACTATAGAACTAGCGAATTGCAGAACTACAGACATGAAGAATTAGAGAAAAGCAGAATCACAGATTGGCAGAACTGCAGAACGAGACAAGTAGAGAACTATAGAACTAGAGAAAGGGAGAAAAGCAGAACTACAGAACTGGAGAACTACAGAACTGGAGAACTACAGAACTGGAGAACTACAGAACTGGAGAACTACAGAACTGGAGAACTACAGAACTGGAGAACTACAGAACTGGAGAACTACAGAACTGGAGAACTACAGAACTGGAGAACTACAGAACTGGAGAACTACAGAACTGGAGAACTACAGAACTGGAGAACTACAGAACTGGAGAACTACAGAACTGGAGAACTACAGAACTGGAGAACTACAGAACTGGAGAACTACAGAACTGGAGAACTACAGAACTGGAGAAATACAGAACTGGAGAAATACAGAACTGGAGAAATACAGAACTGGAGAACTACAGAACTGGAGAACTACAGAACTAGAGAACTGCAGAACGAGAGAAATGCACAACTAGAGAGCTGCAGAACTACAGAACTGGAAAACTGCAGAAGTGGAGATCTGCAGAAATAATAATGATAGAACAAAAGAACGACAGAACTAGCGAATTGCAGAACTACAGACATGAAGAATTAGAGAAAAGCAGAATCACAGATTGGCAGGACTGCAGAACGAGACAACTAGAAAACTATAGAACTAGAGAAAGGGAGAAAAGCAGAACTACAGAACTAGAGATTTACAGAACTGGAGAACAACAGAACTAGAGAACGACAGAACTAGAGAACTACAGAAGAAGAAAACTACGAACTACAGAACTGCAGAAATAGAGAACTACAGAAATAGATAAAGACAGAATTAGATAACTACAGAAATGCAGAATAAGAAAACTATAGAAAAAGGGAACTACAAAACTAGAGTACATCAGTACTAAACTACAAAACAATTAACTGGAGCGCAAAAGAAATATAGATCTACAGAAACACACAACTGCATAACTACAGAAATAGAGAACTGCAGAACTAGAGAACTGCACAACTAGAGAACTGCACAACTAGAGAACTGCACAACTAGAGAACTGCAGAACTAGAGAACTGCAGAACTAGAGAACTGCAGAACTAGAGAACTGCACAACTAGAGAACTGCACAACTAGAGAACTGCACAACTAGAGAACTGCACAACTAGAGAACTGCACAACTAGAGAACTGCACAACTAGAGAACTGCACAACTAGAGAACTGCACAACTAGAGAACTGCACAACTAGAGAACTGCACAACTAGAGAACTGCACAACTAGAGAACTGCACAACTAGAGAACTGCACAACTAGAGAACTGCACAACTAGAGAACTAGACAACAGCAGAATCAGCAGACCGCACAATTAAGAAATGCGGAGCTAGATAACTACAGAACTAGATAACTGCAGAACTGGACAACTGCAGAACTGGACAACTGCAGAACTGAAATACTACAGATTTAATGAACTGCAGCACTAGAGAACTGCAGAACTAGAGAGTTGCAGAACTAGAGATATACAGAACCATATACCTCAAGAATTAGAGAACTGCAGAATGACAAAACTGAACAATATAGAACTAGAGAACTGTTGAAGAGAGAAATAGATAAGTAGAGGACTGCAGAACTGGAGAATCAGAGAACAGCAGAACTACAGAACTGCATACTTGACAACCACAGAAGTAGAGAACTAGAGAACCATAGAACTGCAGAATCAGGGAACTAGACGGAATAAGAACTACAGATCTAGAGAACTACAGAACCAGGCATGAAGCGGATTAAAGAAGTAGAGAACTAGAGAACCATAGAACTGCAGAATAAGGGAACTAGACGGAAAGAGAACTACAGATATAGAGAGCTACAGAACCAGATATGAAGCAGATTAAAGAAGTAGAGAACTACCGACATAGACAACTACATAACAACAGTAATAGATAACTGGAGAAACATAGAACAGCTGAACTAAAGGATTGCAGAAATAGAGAACTGCAGAACTAGAGAACTGCAGAACTCGGAAACTACAGAAGTAGGGAACTGAAGAAATAGAGAGCAGCAGAACTAGAGAGCTGCAGAACTAGAGAACTGGAGAACCAGAGAGCAGCAGAACTAGAGAAATACAGAAATGGATAAGGGCAGAACTGGAGAACCAGAGAACAGCTGAACTAGATAATTGTAGAATTAGACAACTGCAGAACAAGAAAACTGTGGAACTAGAGAACTGCAGAACTACAGAACTAGAGAAATGCAGAACTGGATAACTGCAGAACTAGAGATCCAGTGAACTAGAGAACCATATAACTGCAGAATAAATGAACTAGACAACAAAGAAGATTACAGATCTAAAGAAATACAGAACCAGGTAACTAGCATAGTAAGGAACTAGAAAAATACCAATATACACAACTATATAACCACAGTACTAGAGAACTGGAGTACTATTGAGCAGCTGAACTAGAGACCTGCAGAACGAGAGAAGTGCAAACTTGATAAAGAAAGAATGAGAGGACTGGTCAACTGCGGAAGTAGAGAACTACAGAACCAGAGAACTAAAAAATTAGAGATCTACAGAAATATAGAACTGTAGAATTAATGAACTGCAGAATTTAAAAAATGAGGAATATAGAACTAGAGAACTGCAGAAATAGAGAACTGTAGATCTGTTCAACAACAGAACTAATGAATTACAGAACCATGTAATTAGCCTACTAAAGAACTAGAGAACTAATGATAATCACAACAACATAACCACAATATAAGAGAACTGGAGAACCATTGAACTGCTGAACTAGAGAAGTGCGGAACTGGACAACTGCAGATGCAAAGAACAGCAGAAATAAAGAATTACAGAACTATAGAAATGCAGAACTAGAAAACTACAGAACTAAATAAGTGCATATCTCGGCAACTGCAGAATAAGAGCACTAGGGAACTATAGAACTATAGAACTGCAGTACTATGGAAGTGCAGAACTAGAGCACGCAATGACTACAGTACATCAGAAGGAGAGAACTACAGAACTTGGCAACTGTACAAATGGAGAAATGCAGAATTATGGAAGTCAATAACTACAGAACTGTGAAATAAGAGAACTGCAGAACAAAAGAACTGCAGAACTTGAAAACTGAGAACTGAAGTACAGCAGAATAAGAGAGCGAGAGAAAAAGAGAACTACAGAACAAGAGAACAGCACAAATAAATGATTTCAGAACTGCGGAATGAGGGAACTGCAGAATTAGAGCACAAACTGCTGAACTGCAGAATAAGAAAAGTTTAGAACAAGAGGACTGCAAAATTAGAAAAAAGCAGAAATAGTGAACTACAGAAAAAGGTAACTCGACTACTAAAGAACTTGAGATCAACAGAAATACACAACTATGTAACGACAGAAATAGAGAATTGGAGAAACAGAGAACAGTGGAACTAGAGAACTACAGAACTAGAGAACTGCAGACCTATAGAACTACAGAACTAGAGAACTGCAGAAATAGAGAACTATAGAACTAGAGAACTGCAGAACAAGAGCACTACAGAACTAGAGAACTGCAGACCTATAGAACTGCAGAAATAGAGAACTGCAGAAATAGAGAACTGCAGAACAAGAGAACTACAGAACTAGAGAAGTGCAGAACTAGAGAAGTGCAGAACTAGAGAAGTGCAGAACTAGAGAAGTGCAGAACTAGAGAAGTGCAGAACTAGAGAAGTGCAGAACTAGAGAAGTGCAGAACTAGAGAAGTGCAGAAGTAGAGAAGTGCAGAAGTAGAGAAGTGCAGAAGTAGAACAACAAGGTACATAGAACTGGATAACTGACATGCAGTAGAACCAGAGAACAACAGAACGAGAGAAATGCAAAACTGGATGACTGCAGATCTAGAAAACTACAGAACTAGAGAATTGCAGGAATGGTGAACTTCAGAACAGGAGAATCAGAGAAAAGCTGAGCTAGATAATTGTAGAACTAGAGAACTACAGAATTAGAGAACTGCAGAACTGGAGATCTACAGAACCATAGAAAAGCAGAATTGGTGAACAGGAAAAAAAAAGACTACAGATTTAAAGAACTACAGAACCAGGTAACTAGATTAGTAAGGAAGTAGAGAACTATCAATATACACAACTATATAATCACAGTACTCGAGAACTAGAGATCCATAGAAAAGCTGAACTAGAGGATTGCAGAACTGGAAAACTGAAGAACGAGAAAACTACAGAGCCAGAGAACAACAGAAGTAAATATCTACAGAAATAGACAGCTGCAGAATTAGAGATCGACAGAACTTTAGAATTGCAGAATTAATGAACTGTTGAATTAAAAAAATGAAGAGATTAGAAATAGAGATCTGCAGAACTAGAGAAATAGTGAACCAGAGAAAAGCAGAAATGAAGAACTACAGAACCAGGTAACTAGCATACTAAACGACTGGAGAACTAACTATATACACAACTACATAACAACAGTACTAGAGAACTGGAGTTCCATAGAATAGCTGAACTAAAGAAGTGCAGAAACAGGACAACTGCTGAAAAAGAGAACTGCAGAAGTGTACCATTACAGAACTAGAGAACTATAGAACTGCAGAAGGATAGAACTAAAGAACTAGAGAACTACAGAGTATAGAAGTATAGAGCTGCAGAACTAAGGAAATGTAGAACTAGACTACGTAATATATACAGAACATCAGAACTCGAGAACTGCAGAACTGGACAACTATACATCTGGAGAAATGCAGTATTAGAAAAATGCGGAACTAGAGAAGTAATTAATATAGAACTGTAGGATGAGAGATCTGCCGAATGAGAGAACTGAGAACTGCAGAATAAGAGGGCTATAGAACAAGAGGACTACAGAACTGGAGAATAGCAGGAATAGAGAAATACAGAACAAAGTATCGAGAGTACTAAAGAATGAGAGCTCTACAGAAATACACAACGAAGTAACTAAAGAAATAATGAATTGGAGAAACAAAGAACTGCGGAAATAGAGAACTAGAGAACTGCAGAACTAGAGAACTACAGAACTGGAGAACTGCAGAATGAGAGAACTGCAGAACTAGAGAACTGCAGAACTAGAGAACTACGGAACTAGAGAACTACGGAACTAGAGAACTGCGGAACTAGAGAACTGCAGAACTAGAGAACTGCAGAACTAGAGAACTGCAGAACTAGAGAACTAGAGAACTAGAGAACTAGAGAACTAGAGAACTAGAGAACTAGAGAACTAGAGAACTGCAGAACTAGAGAACTGCAGAACGAGAGAACTGCGGAACTAGAGAACTACGGAACTAGAGAACTGCAGAACTAGAGAACTACAGAACTAGAGAACTGCAGAACTAGAGAACTGCATAACTAAAGAACTACAGAACTAGAGAACTACGGAACTAGAGAACTGCAGAACTAGAGAACTACAAAACTAGAGAACTACAGAACGAGAGAACTGCAGAACTAGAGAACGACAGAACTAGAGAACTGCAAAACTAGAGAACTACAGAGCTGGAGAACTGCAGAACTAAAAAACTACAGAACTAGAGAACTGCAGAACTAGAGAACTATAGAACTAAAGAACTACAGAACTAGAGAACGACAGAATAGAGAACTATAGAACTAGAAAACTACAGAACTAGAGAACTACAGAACTAGAGAACTATAGAACTAGAGAACTACAGAACTAGAGAACTATAGAACTACAGAACTAGAGAACGACAGAATAGAGAACTATAGAACTAGAAAACTACAGAACTAGAGAACTGCAGAACTAGAGAACTACAGAACTAGAGAACTAGAGAACTGCAGAACTAGAGAACTATAGAACTAGAGAACGACAGAATAGAGAACTATAGAACTAGAAAACTAGAGAACTAGAGAACTGCAGAGTACACTGACGAGTAGAGAACTCATCATCACAGGCAGTCCCTCGGAACTCCTAAAGTGAGTCTTTTGGTGGCTGAACAGTCCAATACGAGAGCCACAGACTCTGTCACATGTGCAACAAATATTCGTTGGGGGAAGGGGATAGGGTGTTGGATTGATTTGCCACAAGTTCCTTAAGCTGCCTGCACCTGGCCTCTTCATGCTCACGGCATTGAGATTTGAAGTGCTCAAAGCCCCCCCGGATGCACATTCTCCTTCAGGACGGTCTTCTGCCAGGGACTCCCAGGTGTCAGTGTTGATTTCGCCCTTTACCAGGGAGGCTTTGAGGGTGTCCTTTTAACGTTTCTGCTGCCCACCTCTGGCTCGTTTGCCATGAAGGAGCTTCACATAGAGAAATTACTTAGCGAGCCTCCTGTCTCGTTTGCGAACTATGCGGCCTGCCCAACAAAGGCAGACATCGATGCAGAGATTCAACCTAGCCTCCAGTGTGCCAGTGCAGCCTTCGTCTGCCTGAGGAAAAGAGTGATCGAAGACCAGGCCCTCAAATCTACCACCAAGCTCATGGTCTACAGGGCTGTAGTAATACCCGCCCTCCTGTATGGATCAGAGGCATGGACAATATACAGAAGGCACCTCACGTCGCGATAGATATATCACCAACGATGTCTCCGCAAGATCCTGCAAATCCCATGGGACGACAGCACACCAACATCAGTGTCCTCGACCAGGCTAACAGAGAACTACAGAACTGGAGAAATGCAGAACTAGAGAACTGAAGAACAAGAGAACTAAAGAACTAGAGAACTGCAGAACTGGAGAACAGCAAAACTAGAGAACTAAAGAACTAGAGAATTGCAGAAATGGAGAACAGCAGAACTGGACTACCATAGATTGGCTGAACTAGATGAATGTAGAACTAGACAAGTGCAGAGCTAGAGAACTATAGCACTAGAGAAATATAGATGTAGATAACTGCAGAACAGGAGAATCAGACAATTGCAGAACTGGTGAACTATAGAAATGGAGAACTAGAGCACCATAGAATGGCAGAGTAAGTGAACGAGACAACAAGACTACAGATCTAAGGAATTATAGAACCAGGTAGCTAGTATTAGTGTTAGGCAGTCCCTCGTGTCAAGGGATGACTCGCTTCCACAACAAAAAGGGATGAGTTCACAGGTAATTCAATGAGGGACCTGACAATCTCGTTCCCGAACTACATACTGAAGGGGGGAAGATGCCTGTGCATGGATTCTTTTAACGTGGGGTGGACTTTGCACACCAGCCACCACACGGGCTTGACAGAGCTAGGTCTTGATCCTGTGGCAAGGGTTAACCAAGATGACTGGAGACCAAGCTCTGCATACTAAAGAACTAAAGAACTACATTGAAATACTCTGAAATACACAACAACATAACCACAGTACTAGAGAACTGGAGAACCATAGAACAACTGAACTGGACAACTGCAGAATGAGAGGACTGCAGAGACAGAGAAAAACAAAAGTGGAGAACTGCAGAAATAGAGATCTGCAAAACTATGGGGTCAAGTTTAGGCCTGAGTTGCTCCTATTTTTTTGGAGCAACAAATTTAGAATGGAGTATCTTAGAAATTGCAATGCTCGGCGTTTAGTTTGATCCAGTTCTAGTGAGTGAGGATAATTTCATTTTAGAAGAGATTTTTTTTTTCAAAAGGGGGCGTGTCCGGCCACTTACTCCTGTTTTCCAAGTTTAGGCAGTGAAAACTTACTCCAAACTAACTTAGAATGGAGTAAGTGTAGATTTTTGTACGCTCAGAAAAACCTTGCCTACACTTCGAAAATCAGGCGTAGGGAACGAGAGATGGTGGGTGGGGAGGGGGGGGTGTAGTGGGAGGGGGATTTACAAACATTAAACACTTCACTTTTACAAATAAAGAGCCATCATCAATAATAAATGAAAAATAAATCAATAAATAAACCAATAAATCAATTAAAATAAATTAAAAAATTAAAAATTACATTTTTTTTTAAATCACTCAATGAATGAAAAATTATTTCTACTCACTTAATGCAGCACCAAGGAGAAGAGGGCGGGGGAAGAAAAGTAGATGAGATGGGGGGGGGGAAGAGAGGAAGTTGGGGGGGGGGAGAAGAGACAAAGATGAGGAAGGAAGAGAGAATAGAGGAAGATGCGGGGGAGTAGAGAGGAAGATGGGGGAGGGAAGAGCAAAGGCGACGAAGAAGCAGCCCCGCACGCAGCGAGATGCAGGGCGGGCGGGCCCCGCCGTTGACAAAGAAGCCAGGCCCCGCCAAGGACTTCTGGCGGGGCCCACATGCAGCCAATGCCGGGCTGCCGAGGTGTCTTCGGGCGTGGCCCGCCTCAGCGAGATGCACGGCGGGCAGGCCCCGCTGACGACGACGACGACGGCGGCGGCTGTCAGGAGTTCTTCGGGCGGGCCTTTGCCGCCGAGGTAAGATGCGCAGGCCACTCGGCCGGGGATAGGGGCGACGTCCCTTCAGCCTGGGATAGGGTCGTCGCCCCGGAGACATGACGCCGGCAGCTACTGCGCATGCGCGCAGCTGCCAGCACTGTTTTGGGTGCAGGGCTGTAGCTCCGCCCCCCAGCAGCTCGTGCTGCGCAGCGCTGAGGTGGAATTGGGCCGACAGCTATTGGAGAATCGCGAGGTAAGTATTCGGCGCAATTTTTGTTCTTTCAATTAGGCGGGCCTCTCCGATGTGCGCCATTCTAGCGGCTGGCTGAAACTTCACCCCTATAGAACTGCAGAATCAGTTAACTGCAGAATAAAAAAATGAAGAATATAGAACTAGAGAACTGGAGAACAAGAGAAATAGAGAAGTATAGAACTGCAGATTTGGAGAACCAGAGAACAGCAGAACGAAAGAACTACAGAACCAGGTAACTAGCATACTAAAGAACTAGAGAACTAACAAATATACAGAACTACATAACCACGGTACGAGAGAACTGGAGAACCATAGAACAATGGAACTAGAGAACTGTAGAACTGGACAACGTAGAACTGGAGAAATGCAGAATTAGAAAAATGCAGAACTAAAAAAGAAAATGCATATCGAACTGTAGGATGAGAGATCTGCCGAACAAGAGAACTGAGAACTGCAGAATTAGAGAGCTATAGAACAAGAGGACGACAGAACTGGAGAATAGCATCAAAAGAGAAAAAAAGAACTATAGAACTGCTGAATGAGAGAACTGTATAATTAGAGCACTAGAAATCTGCAGACCTGTAGAATAAATATATTTAGAACAAGAGGACCACATAATTAGAAAAGAGCAGAAATAGAGAACTACAGAACAAGGTAACTAGTGAACTAAAGAACCAGAGACCTACAGAAATACACAACTACATAACGACAGAAATAGGGAATTGGAGAAACAGAGCACTGTGGAACTAGAGAACTAAAGAACAGGAAATCTACAGAAATACATAACTACGTAATGACAGAAATAGGGAATTGTAGAAATAGAGAACTGCAGAACGAGAGAAGTGCAGAACCCAGAGAAATGCAGAAATAGATAACTGCAGAACAGGACAACTGCAGAACTAGAAGACTACAGAGTTAGAGAACTGCAGAACTAAAGAAGTGCAGAACTAGTGAACTGCAGAACTAGAGAACTGCAAAACTAGAGAACTGCAGAACAAGAGAACTGAAGAAATAGAAGAACAATAGAGATAGAGAACTCATCATCATATGCACTCCCTCGGAATCAAGGAAGACTTGCTTCCACTCTAAGAATGAGTCCTTAGATGGCTGAACAGTCCAATACGAGAGCCACAGTCCCTGTCACAGGTGGGACAGATAGTTGTTGAGAGTAAGGGAGGGTGAGACTGGTTTGCCGCATGCTCCTTCCACTGTACGCTTGATTTCTGCAAACTGTCGACAACGAGACTCGAGGTGCTCAGCGCCCTCCCGGATGCACTTCCTGCACTTTGGGCGGTTTTTGACCAGGGATTCCCAGGTGTCGGTGGGATGTTGCATTATATCAGGGAGGCTTTGAGCGTGTCCTTGTAATGTTGCCGCTGCCCAACTTTGGTTCGCTTGCCGTGAGTTCTGAGTCAAGCGCTTGCTTTGGGTATCTCGTGTCTAGTATGCGAACAATGTGGCCTGCCCAGCGGAGCTCATCAAGTGTGGTCAGTGCTTCAATGCTGGGGATGTTGGCCTAGTCGAGGACGACAAAGCAAGTGCGTCTTGCCGCCTAGGGGATTTTCATGATCTCGCGAAGACATCGTTTGTGGTATTTCTCCAGTGACTTGAGGTGTCTACTGTACATGGTCCATGTCTCTGAGCCATACAGGAGGGCAGGTATTATTACAGCCCTGTAGACCATGAGCTTGGTGGCAGATGTGAGGGCCTGGCCTTCAAACCCTTTTTCCTCAGGCGGCCGAAGGCTGCACTGGCGCACTGAAGACGGTGTTGAATACCGTCGTCAATGCCTGCTCTTGTTGATAAGAGACTCCCTAGGTATGGGAAGTGGCCCACCTTGTCCAGGCCCACACCGTGGATCTTAATGACTTGGGATCAGTGCTGTGCGGCGAGGACAGGTTGCTGGAGGACCTTTGTCTTACGGATATTTAGTGTAAGGCCCATGCTTTCGTACGCCTCAGTAAATAAATTGACTATGACCTGGAGTTCAGCCTCTGTATGTGCGCAGAAGCAGGTGTCATCTGCGTACTGTAGCTCGACGACAGAGGCTGGGGTGGTCTTGGACCTGGCCTGGAGACGACGAAGGTTGAACAGGTTCCCACTGGTTCTGTAGTTTAGTCCCACTCCAGCGGGGAGCTTGTTGACTGTGAGGTGGAGCATGGCAGCGAGGAAGATTGAGAAGAGGGTTGGGACGATAACGCAGCCCTGTTTGACCCCGGTCCGGACGTGGATTGAGTCTGTATGGATCCATTGGTAAGGATCACGGCCTGCATGTCGTCGTGGAGCAGGCGGAGGATGGTGTCGTATTTTTTGGGGCATCCGAAACGGAGGAGGACACTCCACAGACCCTCGCGGTTGACAGTGTCAAAGGCCTTTGTAAGGTCGAAGAATGTCATGTATAAGGGCTGCTGCTGTTGCTGCATTTTTCTTGCAGCTGTCGCGCTGTTTAAATCATGTCCATTTTGGACTGTACAGGACGAAATCCGCACTGCACTTCCGGGAGGAGCTCCTCTGCCACGGGAAGAAGACGGCTGAGGAGGACTATAGCGACGACTTTCCCATTGGCTGACAGCAGGGAGATACCCCTGTAATTGCCACAGTCGGAATTGTCCTCTTTTTTAAAGATGGTTATGTTCACTGCATCTCTGAGATCTCCCGGCATGCTCTGTTCCCTCCAGATGTGAGAGATGAGGTCTTGTATCCAAGCCAACAGTGCCACTCCGCCATACTTCAGTGCCTCAGCGGGGATTCCACCTGCTCCCGTAGCCTTGTTGTTCTTCAATTGTCTTATGGCTTTTGCTACCTCGTGCTGGGCTGCGGTTTTACTGAAGTAGTGACAGATAGCATGCTGTGGAATAGAGTCGAGAAGACTCGAGTCAAAGGCAGAGTTTTGATTGAGGAGATCTTCGAAGTGCTCCTTCCAGCGGGCCCTGACTGCCTCGGTGTCCTTGATGAGTGTTTCCCCGTTCTTGGCCAGCAGTGGGGTGGGGCCTTGGGTGTTTGGACCATAGGAGGCCTTGACTGCGGTTACAAATCCTCGCACATCATGGCTGTCGGCCAGCTGCTGTATCTCCTGTGCTTTCTCCATCTGCCACCTGTTCTTTAGGTACCGAATTTTTTGGTGGACCTCAGCCTTGTGCCGTCTGTACTGTTGCTTTGCTGCTCCCAAGTTGGGTTGTAGCTTGAGGCTCAGAAATGCTCTGCGTTTGTGATCTATTAGCTCCTGAATCTCCTGGTTATTCTCATCAAACCAGTCCTGTCGTTTCCTGGTTGAGTGACCGAGCGTCTCTTTGCAGGCACTGGTTATGGAGGCCTGGAGGGCAGACCAAGCGCTGTTGACATTCTGTGTCTCGGTGCCATGAAGGCACGCCAGGTTAGCTGTGAGGCATTGACTGTATCGGGCTCTCTTAGCTGAGTCTTTGAGTGCCCTGGCATTTACTTTTTTGCGGCACTGCTTCTGCTGTTCCTTCCGCTTTGGGGCTATGTTGATATCGATGATGGATCGGATTAGGCGATGGTACATCCAGCAGTCTTCAGCTCCTTTCATGGCACGGGTGATGCGCACATCCTTGCAATCCTGGCTCTGACGATGACATAGTCGAGCAGGTGCCAGTGTTTGGAGCGAGGGTGTTGCCACGATGCCTTGTACTTGTCCCTCTGGCAGAACAGGGTGTTGGTGATGAGGAGTTCATGTTCCAGAAATGTTGTCAGGAGTAGGATACCGCTGGAGTTGGCTTTCCCTACCCCCTCTCTGCCAATCACGCCTCCAAAGAGAGCTGTGTCCTTGTCGACCGTGGGCATTGATGTCACCAAGGAGGATCAGTTTACCGCCCACGGGGACATGGGAAAGGGATTTTTCGAGGCTGGAGTAAAAACCCTCTTTGTTCAATTGTCGCATCGAATGTTGGGCATACGCACTGATGACTGTGGCGCATTGGTTCCGGGATAGGGTGCGTCGGAGAATCATGAGCCATTTGTTAAACCCACAGGGGAAGTATTTGTGGCGGTCGACCAGCTTGTTTTTGATGGCGAAACCGATTCCGTGGAAGCCGTGTTCTTCCTCTGGTTTCCCTTCCAGAAGAAGATGTAACCTCCACCTTGTTCCTTGAGCTGGCCTTCCCCTGCCCGTAGCATCTCGATTAGGGTGGTGATGTCGATGTCAAAGCATCTAAGATCCCGGGCAACTATGGCGGTGCGGCATTCCGGCCTGTCGCTGTTGGAGTTGTCCATGAGGGTCCTGAAGTTTCAGATTCTGGACTTCATGTTAAAGGAGTGGAAGATGCCTGTGCGTGAGTTCTTTTAACGTGGGGTGGCCGTTGCACATTGGCTACCACACGGGCTTAGCTGAGCAAGGTCTTGGTCTAGTGGCAAGGGGGTCCAAGACGACAGGACTAGAGAACTACAGAATTATAAAACTACACAACTGGAAAACTGCAGAAATAGAGAGCTGCAGAACAAGAAACTTGTCAAACTATAGAACTAGTGAAACATAGTTTCACTACAGAATAAGTGAACAAGAGAACACGACTACAGAACTACAGAACTGCAGAACTACAGAACTGCAGAACTGCAGAGTGAGAGAACTGAAGAACAAGAGAACTGCAGAAATGCAGAACAAATAATTATAGATCAAGGAAATAGCAGAACTAGGAACAGCAGTATAATGAATTAGAGAACAAGTTAACTAGAGTACTGAAGAACTAGAGATTTGCAGAAATACACAACTGCATAATTACAGAAATAGAGCTTTGGAATAAAAGAGATCTGCAGAACTAGAGACCTGCAGAACTAGAGAACTGCAGAACTGGAGAACTGTGGAAATAGAGAACTGAAGAACTAGAGAACTGCACAATTGGAGAACTGAAGAACTGCAGAAGTAGCGAACTACAGAAATAGAGAACTACAGAACTGGAGATGTACAGAAATAGAGAACTACAGAACTAGAGAACTACAGAACTGGAGATGTACAGAACTAGAGAACTGCAGAACTGGAAAAATGCAGAACTAGAGAACTGCAGAAATAGAGAACTGCAGAACTGGAGATGTACAGAACGAGAGAACTGCAGAACTGGAAAAATGCAGAACTAGAGAACTGCAGAAATAGAGAACTGCAGAACTAGAGAACTACAGAACTAGAGAACTGCAGAACTGGAGAACTGCAGCACTGGAGAACTGCAGCACTGGAGAACTAGAGAACTGCAGAACTGGAGAACTGCAGCACTGGAGAACTGGAGAACTGCAGCACTGGAGAACTGCAGCACTGGAGAACTAGAGAACTGCAGAACTGGAGAACTGCAGCACTGGAGAACTGCAGAACTGGAGAACTGCAGCACTGGAGAACTAGAGAACTGCAGAACTGGAGAACTGGAGAACTGCAGCACTGGAGAACTAGAGAACAGCAGAACTAGAGAAATGCAGCACTGGAGAACTAGAGAACAGCAGAACTGGAGAACAGCAGAACTGGAGAACTGCAGCACTGGGGAACTAGAGAACAGCAGAACTGGAGAACTGCAGCACTGGGGAACTAGAGAACTGCAGAACTGGAGAACTGCAGCACTGGAGAACTGGAGAACTGCAGCACTGGAGAACTGCAGCACTGGAGAACTGCAGAACTGGAGGACTGCAGCACTGGAGAACTGCAGCACTGGAGAACTAGAGAACAGCAGAACTAGAGAAATGCAGTGCTGGAAGACTGCAGAAATATAAAACTACAGAACTAGAGAACCATAGAAATAGAGATTAAGGGAACTAGTGAACAAGTGGACTACAGAATTAGAGAAAAACAGAACCAGGTAACTAGCGTACTAAAGAACTATAGAACTACCGAAATACACACCTATATAACCACAGTACGAATGAACTGGAGAACCATAGAACATAGAAACATAGAAAATAGGAGCAGTGGTAGGCCCATTCGGCCCTTCGAGTCTGCACCGCCATTCAATATGAACATGGCTGAACTTCTATCTCAACACCATCTTCCCGCTTTCTCCCCATACCCCTTGATGCCTTTTGTTTCTAGAAAACTATCTATCTCCCTCTTAAATATATTCAGTGATTTGGCCTCCACAGCCTTCTGTGGTAGAGAATTCCACAGGTTCACCACCCTCTGAGTGAAAACATTTCTCCTCATCTCGGTCCTAAATTTCCTATCCCGTATCCTGAGACTGTGATCCCCTTTTTCTCGACTTCCCAGCCAGGGGAAATATCCTCCCCACATCCAATCTATCCAACCCAGTCAGAATGTTATACATTTCAATGAGATCCCCTCTCATTCTTCTAAACTCGAGTGAATACCGGCCTAGTCGACCCAATCTCTCCTCATACGACAGTCCTGCCATCCCAGGAATCAGTCTGGTGAACCTTCGCTGCACTCCCTCTATGGCAAGTATAAGGAGACCAAAACTGCACACAATACTCCAGGTGCCATCTCACCAAGGCCCTGTATAACTGTAGTAAGACATCCTTTCTCGTACTCAAATCCTCTTGCAATGAAGGCTTTATATTCCATTTGCCTTCCTAACTGCTTGCTGCACCTACATGTTTGCTTTCAATGACTGGTGTACAAGGACACCCAGGTCCCTCTGTACATCGACACTTCCCAAGTCAGCACCATTTAAATAATACTTTGCCCTCATGATTTTCCTACCAAACTGGATAACTTCACATTTATCCACGTTATACTGCATCTGCCATGTGTTTGCCCACTCACTCAACCTATCTAAATCGCCTTGCAGCATCTTTGCATCCTCCTCACAACTCACAATCCCACTTAGTTTGGTGTCATCAGCAAACTTGGAAATATTACATTTGGTTCCCTCATCCAAATAATTTATATATATTGTGCATAGCTGGGGCCCAAGCACTGATCCCTGTGGTACCCCACTAGTCATTGCCCGTCACCCCAAAAAAGATCCATTTATTCCTACTCTCTGTTTCCTGTCAGTTAACCAATTTTCAATCCATGTCAATACATTACTCCCAATCCTATGAACTTTAATTTTGAACACTAACCTCTTTTGTGGGATTTTATCGAAGGCCTTCTGAAAATCCAAATACACTACATCCACTGGTCCTCCCTTATGTATTCTAACAGTTACATCCTCAAAAAACTCCAGTAGGTTTGTCAAACATGATTTTCCTTTCATAAATCCATGATGACTTTGTTTAATCCCGTTAATATTATCTAAGTGTGCCTTTATCACATCTTTTCTAATAGACTCCAGCTTTTTCACTACTACTGGTGTCAAGCTAACCGGTCTATAGTTCCCCATTTTCTCTCTCCTTTTTTAAATAGTTGGGTAACATTTGTTACCCTCCAAACTGCAGGAATTTTTCCATAATTTATAAAATTTGGAAGATGACTACCAATGCATCTACTATTTCCATGGCTACCTCTTTTAGTACTCTGGGATGCAGATCACCAGGCCCTGGGGATTTATCTGCCTTCAGTCCCATTAGTTTCTGCAGCATTATTTTCTTACTAATAATAATTTCCTTTAATTCCTCTTGCTGACTAGACACTTGGTTCCCTAGCATTTCTGGGACGTTATTTGTGTCCTCTTCCGTGAAGACAGAACCGAAGTATTTATTTAATTGTTTTGCCATTTCCTTGTTAACCATTGCAAATTCTCCCGTTTCTGTCAGTAAAGGACATACATTTGTCTTCACTAATCTTTTTGTTTTTACCTACTTGAAGAAACTTTTGCAGTCAGTTTTTATGTTCCTTGCAAGTTTACTTTCATACTCTATTTTTCCCCTCTTAATCAATCTCTTGGTCCTTTTTTGCTGAGCTATAAATTGCTCCCAATCCTCAAGCTTGCTACTTTTTTCTGGCAAATTTGTATGACACCTCTTTGAATCTAATACTATCCTTCATTTATTTTGTTTGCCATGGTTGGGCCACTTTTCCTTTTGTTTTTACACCAGAAAGGAATGTATAACTGTTGCAGTTGATGCATTCGTTGCTTAAATGTTAGCCATTGCCTATCCACCGTCATGCTTTTTAATGAATCTTCCCAATCTATCATAGCCAATTCATTCTTCATAGCTTCATAGCTTCCTTTGTTTAGATTTAGGACCCTAGTTTCGGATTGGGCTACTTCACTTTCCATCTTAATAAAATTTCAATCATGTTATGGTCACTCTTCCCTAAACGACCTCGCAAAACAAGACTGTTAATTAACCCCTTCTCATTACACAACACCCAATATAGGATAGCCTGTTCCCTAGTAGGCTCCTCAACATACAGGTCTAAAAAAAACACCTCATACACACTCCAGGAAATCATCTGCCACAGTATTATTACTAATTTGCTTTGGCCTGGTTATATGTCGATTAAAATCTCTTACGATTACTGTAGTACCCTTGCTATATGCATCTCTAATTTCCGATTTGATTCCATCCCCTACAATACCACTACTGTTTGAAGGCCTACACACAACTCCCACCAATGTTTTCTGCCACTTGATGCTCTTTAGCTCCACCCAGACTGATTCTACATCTTGATTTTCTGAGCCAATATCCTTTCTCACTATTTCTCTGATATCATCCTTCACTAACAATGCCACATCACCCCCTCTTCCTTTTTGCCTGTCCTTCCTAAATATCGAATATCCTTGGATATTCAGTTCCCAGCCCTGGTCACCCTGCAACCATGTCTCCGTAATTGCAGCTATATCATATCCATTTACATCTATTTGTGCTATTAATTCATCTACCTTATTACAGATGCTTCGTGCATTCAGATACAATGCTTTTAAATTTAACTTTTTGACATTATTAGACATCTTAACATTATTTTGTATGGTGGCCCTATTAGTCTTATTGCTATTTTTTCTTACCTGGACCCTATTTGCTAATGCACTCTTTTGTTTGTATGCTCTGTGCCTTCCTGACATCATCTGGTTATCCTTACCACAATCACTTTCCTGCATTGCTTCCTTTTCTTTTCTCTTTTTCATTCTAGATTGCTCTCCATTGCGACCGTCCTCCACCGCCACCCCGCCTCCACTTATTTAGTTTAAAACCCTATCTACCTCCCGAGTTATTCGGTTCACTAGAACTCTGGTCCCAGCATAGTTCAGGTGTAGTCCATCCCTATGGAACAGCTCTCTCTTTCCCGAGTACTGGGGTCAGTGCTCCACGAATCGAAACCCACTTCTCCCACACCTACCTCTGAGCCACACATTCATTTCCCTGATTCTATTGACCCGATGCCAATTTGCGTGTGCCTCATATAATAATGCAGAGATTATTATTTTTGTGAACAGCTGAGCTCGAGAAATGCAGACGTAGATATCTACAGAATTAGATAACTGCAGAACTGGACAACTGCAGAACTAGAAACCTACAGAGTTAGAGAACAGCAGAACTAGAGAACTACAGAACTAGAGATATACAGAACATAGAAACATAGAAACATTGAAAATAGTTGCAGGAGTAGGCCATTTGGCCCTTCGAGCCTGCACCGACATTCAATAAGATAATGGCTGATCATTCCTTCAGTACCCCTTTCATGCTTTCCATCCATACCCCTTGATCCCTTTAAATGTAAGAGCCATATGTAACTCCCTCTTGAATATATCCAGTGAACTCTCTGCAGCAGGGAATTCCACAGGTTAACAACTCTCTGAGTGAAGAAGTTTCCCCTCATCTCAGTCCTAAATGGCCTACCACTTATCCTAAAACCAAGTCCCCTGGTTCCGGACTTCCCCAACATCGAGAACATTCTTCCCGCATCTAACCTGTCCAATCCCATCAGAATATTATATGTTTCTATGCGATACCCTCTCATCCTTCTAAACTCCAGTGAATAAAGGCCCAGTTGATTCAGTCTCTCCTTATATGACAGCCCAGCCATCCCTGGAATCAGTCTAGTGAACCTTCGCTGCACTCCCTCAATAGCAAGAACATCCTTCCTCCAACTAGGAGACTAAAACTGAACACAATATTCCAGGTGTGGCCTCACCGAGGCCCTGTACAACTGCATTAAGACCTCGCTGCTTCTATATTCAAATCCCCTAGCTATGAAGGCCAACATACAATTTGCCTTCTTTACTGCCTGCTGTATCTGCGTGCCCACTTTCAGTGACAGATGAACCATGACACCCAGATCTCATTGCACCTTCCCTTTTCCTAGTCTGCCGCCATTCAGATAATATTCTGCCTTTGTGTTTTTGCCCCCAAAGTGGATAACCTCACATTTATCCACATTATACTGCAACTGCAATGCATTTGCCCACTCACCTAACCTGTCCAAGTCACCCTGCAGCCTCTTAGCGTTCTCCTCACAGCTCACACCGCCACCCAGTTTCGTGTCATCTGCTAATTTGGAGATATTACACTCTATTCCTTCATCTAAATCATTAATGTATATTGTAAAGAGCTGAGGTCCCAGCACTGAGCCCTGCGGCACTCCACTAGTCACTGCCTGCCATTCTGAAAAGGACCCGTTTATCCTGACTCACTGCTTCCTATCTGCCAACCAGTTCCCTATCCACATCAGTATATTACCCCCAATACCATGTGCTTTAATTTTGCAAAATAATCTTGTGCGGGACCTTGTCAAAAGCCTTTTGAAAGCCCAAATACACCACATCCACTGGTTCTCCTCTGTCCACTCTGCTAGTTACATCCTCAAAAAATTCCAGAAGATTCGCCAAACTTGATTTCCCTTTCATAAACCCATGCTGACTTGGTCCGATCCTGTCACTGCTTTCTAGTTCACTTATTCTGCAGTTCTTTGGTTCTCTTGTTCTATATAACTGAAGAATTAGAGAACTGCAGAATGGCAAAACTGAACAATATAGAACTGGAGAACTGTAGAAAAGAAAAATAGAGAAGTAGAGGACTGCGGAACATGAGAATCAGAGAGCAGCAGAACTAGGCAACTGCAGAAGTAGGCAACTGCAGAACTGTGTAACATCAGAACTAGAGACCTAAAGAACCATAGACCTGCATAATAAGGGAACTAGAGATAAAGAGGACAACAGATCTAGAGAACTACAGTACCAGGTAACAACATATTAAAGAAGTAGAGAACCTCTGACATACACAACTACATAACCACAGTACTAGAGAAATGGAGAACCATTGAACAGCTGCACTACAGGATTGCAGAACAAGAGACATTCAGAACTATAGAACTACAGCATTAGACAACTATACAACTAGGACACTGATGAATGTAGAACTCGAGAACTGGAGAACTGTTGAAACAGAGAACAGCAGAACTAGACAAATGCAAAGCTGGCCGACTGCAGAACGATGGAACAAGAGAACAGCTGAACTAGAGAATAAGAGAACAAAAGAATTGCAGAATAAGTGAGAATGAAAGGACTACAGAACTAGAGAGCTACAGAATGAGGTAACTGGAGTAATAAAGAACTAAATACACACAAACAAATAACCACAGTACTAGTGAACTGGAGAATCATAGAACAGCAGAACTAGATCATTGTAGAACTAGGCAAATGCAAAACTAGAGACATACAGAGTTAGAGAAGTACAGAAGTAGAGAACTACAGAACTAGACAACTGCAGAACTAGAAAACTACAGAGCTAGAGAACTGTAGAACTAGAGAACTGCAGAAAAAGCAAAGTGGAGAACTGCAGAACTGGAGAACTAGAGAATTAGAGAAATGCAGAACTAGTAAACTGAAGAATATAAAACTAGAGAATAGTAGAACTAGAGATCTGTAAAACAGGGGAACCAGACAACAGCACAACTGAAAGATAACTGCAGAACTGCAGAACTAGAGAACCATAGAACTACAAAATTATTGAACTAGAGAACAAGAGGATTACAGATCTAGAAATTAAAGAACCAGGTAGCTAGCGTACTAAAAAACAAGAGAAATACCAACATACACAACTACATAAGAACAAGAGAACTAGAGAACCAGAAAACAACTGAACTCGAGGATTACAACAGTAGAGAAAAGCAGAACTAGAAAATGAAAGAATATTGAACTAGAGAACTGCAGAACTAGAGAACTATCGAATAACGAACTGTAGAACTAGCGAACTGCAGAAATAGAAAACAGTAGAACTAGTTAAATAGAGAACTAGAGAACTGCAGAACTGTTGAAATGCAAAAGTAGAGAACTAGTGAACTATAGAACTGCAGGATAAGAAAACTAGAGAACATGAGGACGACAGATCTAGCCATATACAGAACCAGGAACTAGCGTACTAAAGAACTATAAAACTACCGAAATACACAACTACAAAACCACTGTAATAGAGAACTGGAAAACGATAGAACAGCTGAACGAGAGGATAGTAGAACTAGAGAAGTGCAGAATCAGAGAACTGCAGAACTGTTGAACTAAATAACTAGAGAACAACACAAATGAAGAATTCAAGAAAAGCGGAACTACAGGACTGAAGAATTATAGTAGTGCAGAATGAGAGCACTACAGAACCAGAGAACTGCAGAGCTAGTGAACTGCAGAACTAGAGATCACAGAACTGGACAACTGAAGAATTAGAGAACTGGAGAACTAGAGAACTGATTAACTATAGAACTGAAGAAGTGGAGAACAGCAGAACTAGAGAACTGCAGAATTAGAGAATGGTAGAACTAGTATACTGAATAATATATAACTGGAGAAATGTAGAACTATAGAACTGAAGAACTAGAGAATTGCAGAACAAGAGATCTACAGAAGTGGAGAATGGCAGAACTAGCAAAGTGAACAATATAGAACAGGAGAACTGTAGAACAAGGGAATTAGAGAAGTAGAGAACTGCTCAACTGTTGAATTAGAGAACAGCAGAACTAGAGGACTGAAGAAATAGAGAACTACTGAACTATCGAACTACAGAATTACAGAACTGCAGAACTGGACAACTGAAGAATTAGAGAACTGAAGAACTAGAGAACTGAATAACCACAGAACAGATGAGCTAGAGGATTGCAGAACCAGAGAACAGCAGAACTGGAAAAATACAGAACTGGACAACTGAAGAATTGTAGATCTACAGAACTCTAGATCTGTAGAATTAGAGAACTGAAGAACTAGAGATCCGAAGAACTAGAGAACTGAAGAACTAGTGAACTGGTGAACTAGAGAAATGAGAATTATAGAACTACAGAACTAGAGAACTACAGAACTGGACAACTTGAAAACGGGAAAACTACAGAGCCAGAGAACTACAGAACTAGTGAACTACCGCACTAGAAAACTGAAGAATTATAAAATTGAATAACTAGAGAATTGAAGACCGAGAGAACATGAGAACTAGAGAACTGCAGAACTAGAGAACTGAAGAACTGGAGAACTGTAGAACTAGAGCATTAAAGAAGTAGGGAACTGCAGAACTGGACAACTGTAGAACTAGAGATTTACAGACCTGTAGTGCTGCAGAAGTACAGAATGGTATAACTAGAATACTGAAGAATATAGAACTAAAGAACTTAAGAACAAGAGAAATAGAGAATTAGATAAGAGCAGAACTAGAAAAATGCAGAGCTGGGTGACTGCAGAAGTAGAAAATTACCGAACTAGAGAACTAGGGAACGAACGAATTCCAGAATAAGAGAACGAGAGAACAAGAATACTACAGAAGCAGAGAACTACAGAACGAGGTAAATAAATACATACAGAACTAGAGGAATGCAGAAATGGAGAACTGAAGAACATAGAACTAGGGAAGAGGAGAACTAGAGAACTGTAAAACAGGAGAAATAGAGAAGTAGAGAACTGCAGAACTGGGGAACCAGAGAACAGCAGAACTAGTAGATTGCAGATCCAGAGAATGGGAGAATGAGAGAACAGAAAAACTAAAGCACAGCAGGTCATTGGAGAACTGCAGAGCCACAGAATAAGATAACAGCAGAAGAAGAGAACTACAGAACAAAGTAACTAGAGTGCTGAAGAACTAGTGATCTACAGAAATGCACAAATACATAACTTCGTAAATAGAGAATTAGAGATACTGAAAACTGTAGAAATAGAGATATACAGAACGAGAGTGTAGTGTATGGAGAAAGAGTCAGACTGAACACTGTGAGCTCAAAGTAAAGTGTGACCTTAGTCTTTTATTGCAGGTCTCCAGAGTGGCTCTCCAATCTGTGAAGCACTCTTGAATACCTATGATCCCAAGGAATTATGGGATCTCTTGGGACTCCGGGAAATGTGCCCTCTGGTGGCTGTACAGAGCATATACAAGACCAGATACATAACAGAGAGAACTTCAGAACTAGAGAACTATGTAGGCAGTAGTAGAGAACGATAGAATAAGACAACATCAGAACTGGAAAACTGCAGAAATAGACAACTGCAGAAATACACAACTGCAGAGCTAGAGATCTACAGGACTAGAGAAGAACAGAACTAGAAACTACGGGCGCAAGTTTCGGGCCACGCCTAAAACAGCGCAGCCCAGACCTGGACGCCCGTTTTTCGCATCAGAAAGTGCACCTAAAAAAAACTTACCTCTGGAGCAGGGCGCAGCGCAACACGAGCTGTAGGGGGCAGAGCCAGGTCCCTGCGCTGAAAACAGTGCCGGGACCTCTGCACATGCGCGCTACAGTGGGCGCGCATGTGCAGTAGCTCCAGGTCGCCTAAAACTGTGGGAGGGGCCCGAAGCACGCAGCCCTAGCCCTGGCTGAATGGACTCACTGGGGCTGCGTGGATAAGGCTCCTCCCACCCGACCCAACCCTCACTCCCCCCGGACGTCCGCGACTCTCTCTCCGCCCCCACCGGACCTCCGCGACTCTCCCCCCAACCCCGGATCTCCGCGTCTCTTCCCCCCTCCCCCGGACCTCCGCGACTCTTCCCCACACCCACCAGACCTCCACGACCTCCCCCCGAGACCCGACGCCACCTACCTGTAAATCCAACCTGAAGTCTTGGGCCTGGCCATTCAGCCTCCTTCTCTCCCTTTCCCCCCCCTCTACTTCCCTGCCTCCCTCCCTCCTCTCTCCTTCCCTCCCTCCCTCCCTCCTCTCTCCTTCCCTCCCTCCCTCCCTCCATTCTCCTTCCCTCCCTCTCTCCTCTCTCCTTCCCTCCTTCCCTCCCTCCCTCCTCTCTCCTTCACTCCCTCCTTCCACCCTCCCCCTTTTCCCCTCTCCCCCTCTCCCCCCCTTCTCCCCCTCCTCCCCCTCCCCCACTCTGGACAATTGCAGAACTAAAAACTACAGAACCAGAGAACTGCAGTAATAGAAAACAGAAGAATTACAGAAATGAAGAACTAGAGAACTGAAGAACTAGAGAAATGAACGAGAGAACTGAAGAACCATAGCGAAGATGAACTAGATGATTGCAGAACTAAAGAACTGCAGAATAAGAGAAATAGAGAACTGCAAATCTCGAGAAAAAGAGAACTGCAGAACAAGGAAACTGCAGAACTAGAGAACTGGGATCCACAGAATTGAAGAATGAGAAAAATACATGACAAGATTACGACAGAAGCAGAGAACTACAGAACCAGGTAATTAGAGATCTACAGAACTAGAGAACTAGAGAACTCGAGAACTACAGAATTGGACAACTGCTAAGAACTCAAGAACTAGAGAACTGCAGAAATGGAAAACTGAAAAACAAGATAAGTGAATAATTAGAGAACAGAAGAACTGGAGAATTGAAGATCTAAAGAACTGAATAACTATAGAAGAGATGTACTAGAGGATTGCAGAAATAGAGAACTGTAGAACTAGAAAACTGAAGAATTAGTGAAATGAAGAACTAGAGAACAGAAGAACTAGAGACCTGAAGAACGAAAGGTTTGCTGCATACAAGGACTGCAGAACTAGAGATTTGCAGAACTGAAGAACGAGAGAACTGAAGAGCTAGAGAACTGCAGAATTAGAGAACTACAGAACAGGAGAATAGCAGAACTAGTGAACTGCAGAACTACAGAACTGAAGAACGATAGCATTGCAAAACTAGAGAAATGAGGAACTCGAGAACTGAAGAACGAGAGAACTGCTGTATTAGCGAACAGCAGAGCTTCCAAACTGCAGAAGTGGACAAGTGCAGAACTGGACATCAACATAATTCGAGAATTGCAGAACGAAAATACAGCAGAAGTAGAGAACTGATGAACTAGACGATTGCAAACTAGAGAACAGAAGAACTGGAGAAGAGTAGAATGAGGGATTTGAGAAGTAGAGAACTGCACATCTAAAGATTTCAAAAACAGCAGAATGAGAGGACTGAAGAAACAGAGAATTGCACAACTATTGAACTAGAGAACTGCAGATTGACAGAACTGCATAACCGAAGAAATACAGAACTAGAGAACCGCAGAACGAGAGAACTGCATAACTAGTAAACTACATAACTAGTGAACTGCAGAACTAGAGAACTGCAGAACAAGAGATATGCAGAATTAGAGAAGTTCAGAACTAGAGATCAGTAGAACTAGAGAACTTGAAGAACTAGGGAATTGCAGATCTAGAGAAGTGCGAAAGTAGAGAACTGAAGAACTAGAGAAATCGAGAACTGGAGAAATGCAGAACTAGAGATCTACAGAACTGGAAAATTACATAATTGGAAAACGGCAAAACTAGAAGAAATGGAAAACTACAGATCTAGAGAACTACAGACCTGCAGAACTACAGAAATAGAGAACTACAGAAATGGTCAACTGCAGAACTTGAGTACTGCAGAACTAGAGAACAGAAAAAAAAATAACTGCATAATTAGAGAACTAAAGAACTAGAGAATTGACGAACTAGAGAATTGAAGAAAAAGAGACCTTAATAACTATAGAAGAGATGAACGAAGAATTGCAGAACTATAAACTTGCAGGATTGGAACACAGAAGAATTAGAGGAATGAAGTATTAGAGAATTGCAGAACCATACAACAGATGAATTAGAGGATTGCAGAAATAGTGAACTGCAGAACTGGAGAACTACAGAACTGGTCAACTGTAGGATTGGAGACCTAGAGAACTATAGAATTGCAGAATTAGTGAAGTAAGAAAATATCAAACGGAAGAACTGGAGAACTAGAGAACTGGAGAACTAGAGAACTGAAGAAATAGAGAACTGAAGAAATAGAGAACTGAAGAACTAGAGAACTACAGAACTAGAGAACGGAAGAACTAGAGAACGGAATAACTAGAGAACTATGGAACTAGAGTATTGTAGAACTAGAGAACGGAAGAACTAGAGAACTACAGAACTAGAGTATTGTAGAACTAGAGAACTACAGAACTAGAGTACTGTAGAACTAGAGAACTACAGAACTAGAGAACGGAAGAACTAGAGAACTACAGAACTAGAGTACTGTAGAACTAGAGAACTGCAGAACTAGAGAACTACAAAACTAGAGAACTACAGAACTCGAGAACGGAAGAACGAGAGTACTGTAGAACTAGAGAACTGAATAACTAGAGAACTACAGAACTAGAGAAAAAAATAACTTGAGAGCTGCAGAACTAGAGAACTGCAGAACTAGTGAACTGTAGTACTAGAGAACTGCAGAACTAGTGAAAAAAATAACTTGAGAACTGAAGAACTAGAGAACTGCAGAACTAGAGAACTACAGAACTAAAGAACTGCAGAACTAGAGAACTACAGAACTAGAGAACTGCAGAACTAGAGAACTGCAGAACTAGAGAACTACAGAACTAGAGAACTACAGAATTAGAGAACTGCAGAACTAGAGAACTACAGAACTAGAGAACTGCAGAACGAGAGAACTGCAGAACTAGAGAACTACAGAACTAGAGAACTACAGAATTAGAGAACTGCAGAACTAGAGAACTACAGAACTAGAGAACTGCAGAACGAGAGAACTACAGAACTAGAGAACTGCAGAACTAGAGAACTGCAGAACTAGAGAACTGCAGAACTAGAGAACTGCAGAACTAGAGAACTGCAGAACTAGAGAACTACAGAACTACAGAACTAGAGAACTACAGAACGAGAGAACTGCAGAACGAGAGAACTACAGAACTAGAGAACTACAGAACTAGAGAACTGCAGAACTAGAGAACTACAGAACTAGAGAACTGCAGAACTAGTGAAAAAAAGAACTTGAGAACTGAAGAACTAGAGAACTGCAGAACTAGAGAACTGCAGAACTAGTGAAAAAAAGAACTTGAGGACTACAGAACTAGAGAACTGCAGAACTAGAGAACTGCAGAACGAGAGAACTACAGAAATAGAGAATGGAAGAACTAGAGAACTGCAGAACTTGAGAACTACAGAACTAGAGAACTGCAGAACTGGAGAACTACAGAACTGGAGAACTACAGAACGAGAGAACGGAAGAACTAGAGAAATGCAGAACTAGAGAACTGCAGAACGAATGAAAAAAAGAACTTGAGAACTACAGAACTAGAGAACTGCAGAACGAGAGAACTGCAGAACGAGAGAACTGCAGAACGAGAGAACTGCAGAACGAGAGAACTACAGAAATAGAGAACGGAAGAACTAGAGAACTGCAGAACTTGAGAACTACAGAACGAGAGAACTGCAGAACGAGAGAACTACAGAAATAGAGAACGGAAGAACTAGAGAACTGCAGAACTTGAGAACTACAGAACTAGAGAACTGCAGAACGAGAGAACTACAGAAATAGAGAACGGAAGAACTAGAGAACTGCAGAACTAGAGAACTGCAGAACTAGAGAACTGCAGGACTAGAGAATTACAGAACTAGAGAACTGCAGAACTAGAGAACTGCAGAACGAGAGAACTGCAGAACGAGAGAACTGCAGAACGAGAGAACTGCAGAACTAGAGAACTGCAGAACTAGAGAACTACAGAACTAGAGAAAAAAAGAACTTGAGAACTGAAGAACTAGAGAACTGCAGAACTAGAGAACTGCAGAATTGGAGAACTACAGAACTAGAGAACTGCAGAACTAGTGAAAAAAAGAACTTGAGAACTGCAGAACTTGAGAACGACAGAACTAGAGAACTGCAGAACTTGAGAACTGCAGAACTAGAGAACTACAGAACTAGAGAACTACAGAACTAGAGAACTACAGAACTAGAGAACTTCAGAACTAGAGAACTGCAGAACTAGAGAACTGCAGAACTAGAGAACTGCAGAACTAGAGAACTACAGAACTAGAGAACTGAAGAACTAGAGAACTGCAGAACTAGAGAACTGCAGAATTGGAGAACTACAGAACTAGAGAACTGCAGAACTAGTGAAAAAAAGAACTTGAGAACTGCAGAACTTGAGAACTACAGAACTAGAGAACTGCAGAACTTGAGAACTGCAGAACTAGAGAACTACAGAACTAGAGAACTGCAGAACTAGAGAACTGCAGAACTAGAGAACTGCAGAACTAGAGAACTGCAGAACTAGAGAACTGCAGAACTAGAGAACTGCAGAACTAGAGAACTGCAGAACTAGAGAACTGCAGAACTAGAGAACTGCAGAACTACAGAACTACAGAACTAGAGAACTGCAGAACTAGAGAACTATGTGTGCAGATGTAGAGAATTTTAGAATAAGGCAACATCAGAACTAGAGAACTGCAGAACTAGATAACTACAGAAATATATAAATGCAGAGCGAGAGATCCACAGAACTAGAGAACAACAGAAATAGAAACGACAGAACTGGACAATTGCAGAACTAAAAAACTACAGAATCTGAGAACTGCAGTACTAGAAAACTGAAGAATTGCAGAAATGAAGAGCTAGAGAACTGATGAACTAGAGATATGGTGAATGAGAGAATAGAAGAACTAGAGAACTGAAGAACCACAGAATAGATGAACTAGAAGATTGCAGAACTAGACAATGACAGAACTGGAAAACTGCAGAACAACAGAAGTGGGGAAATAGAGAAATAGAGAACTGCAAAACTCGGGAACAAGAGAATTGCAGAACTAGGGAACTGCAAACTAGACAACTAGGGAACCACAGTTGTAGAATAAGAGAACTACATAACAGGAATACGACAGAAGAAGGGAACTACAGAAACGGGCAACTAGAGATCTACAGAACTGGAGAACTGCAGAACTCGAGAACTACAGAACTGGACAACTGCAGAACTAGAGAACTGAAGAACTAGAGAACTGAAGAAGTAGAGAGCGACAGTACTAGAGAACTGAAGAACTAGAGAACTGAAGAAGTAGAGAGCGACAGAACTAGTGAACTGCAAAACGAGAGAACTGATGAACTGGAGAACTACAGAACTAGAAAGTTGCAGAATTGGAGAACGACAGAAGTAGAGAACTGCAGAACTAGAGAAAAAAAGAACTAGAGAACTGAAGAACTAGAGAATTACAGAACTCGAGAGCTACAGAATTAGAGAAGTGCAGAACTAGAGAGCTGAAGATCTAGAGAGCTACATAACTGAAGAACTAGAGAACTGCAAACTAGAGAACTGAAGAAGTAGAGAACTTCAGAATAACAGAAATGCAGAACTAGACAACTGTAGAACTACAGATGTGCAGAACTAGAGTACTACAGAACTAGCGATCAACAGAACTGGAGAACTACAGAAGTGGAGTACGCCAGAACTAGAAATCTGAGCAACATGGAACTGGAGAACTGCAAAACAAGGGAATTTTTCAAGTAGAGAACTGGACAAATGTAGAATTCAATAACAGCAGAACTAGAGGACTGACAAACTCGGCAACTGCAGAACTAGAGACCTCCAGAAGTAGAGAACTGAATGAACATCTAGAGAACTGAAGAACTAGAGAACTGCAGAACTATACAACTGAAGAACTTGAGAACTGAAGATCTAGAGATGAACAGAACTAGAGAACTGCAGAACTAGAGAACTGAAGAACTAGACAACTGCAGAACTAGAGAACTGCTGATCTTGAGAAATGAAGAACTAGACAACTGCAGAGCTAGAGAACTACAGAACTGGACAACTTCAGAATTTGAGAACTGAAGAACTAGAGAACTGCAGAACTATAGATTTGAAGAACTAGCCAAATGCAGAGCTCGAGATCTAGAGAACTGGAGAACTACAGACGTGGTTAACAGCAGAACTGGTTAATAATATAGAAATGGAGAATTGCAGAACAAAGGAATTAGAAAAGTAGAGAACTGTACAATTGGAGAATTTGTGAACAGCAGGAATACAGGACTGATGAAGTAGAAAACTGCAGATCAAGAGAATTGAAGAATTGGAGAACTGAATAGCTAGAGAACAGAACAATTGGAGAACTGAAGAAATAGAGAACTGCATAATTAGTAAACTGCATAACTAGAGAACTGCATAACTAGTGAACAACAGAACTAGTGAACTGCAGAACTAGAGAACTGCAGAACTGCAGAACTGATGAACGAGAGAACTGCAGAACTAGAGAACTGCAGAATTACATAACGGTAAAAAGAGAGAAATGAATAAGTAGAGAACTGAAGAACTAGAGAACAGAAGAATGAGGGAACTGATGAACTGGAGAGCTGAAGAATTAACAAGTTGCAGAACTAGATTTGTGATCAAGTAGAGAACCAAAAAACTGTACAACTGCAGAACTAGAAATCTACAGAGCCAGCGAATTACAGAACTAGTGAACGGCAGAACTAGAAAAATGAAAAATTGGAGAACTGAATAAATCGAGAACTAAATCATTACAGAAATGAAGAACTGAAGAACTGCAGAACTACAGAACTGGAGAACGAGAGAACTACATAACTAGAGAACTACAGAACTAGAGAACTACAGAATGAGAGAACTGCAGAACTAAAGATCTACAGAACTAGAGAAATGCAGAACTAGACACATACAGAACTGGAAAACTACAGAACTAGAGAACTGCAGAACTAGAAAAATGAAGAACTGGGGAACTGAATAACTCGATAATCAAATAATTAGAGAACTGAAGAACTGAACGACTGTAGAACTAGAGAACTTCAGAACTAGACAAATACAGAACTAGAAAACTACAGAACTGGAGAGCTACAGAATTGGAGGACTACAGAAGTGGAGAATGATGGAACTAGAAATCTGCACAATATAGAACTGGAGAACTGCAGAAAAATGAAATTAGAGAAGTAGAGAACTGGACAACTGGTGAATTCAAGAACAGCAGAACTAGAGAACTGCAGAACTGGACAACTGCAGAACTAGCGAACTGCAGAACTACAGATCTGCAGAACTGGACAACTGCAGAACAAGAGAACTGCAGAACTACAGATCTGCAGAACTGGACAACTGCAGAACAAGAGAACTGCAGAACTACAGATCTGCAGAACTGGACAACTGCAGAACAAGAGAACTACAGAACTACAAATCTGCAGAACTGGACAACTGCAGAACAAGAGAACTAAAGAGCTAGAGAACCGAAGAACTAGAGGATTGGAAAACGAGAGAAAGGGAGAACTAGAGAAATACAGAACTTAAGAGCAGTAGAAAGAGGGAATTAGAGAAGTAGAGAACTGCACAACTGAAGTATTCGAGAACAGCTGAACCAGAGGACTGAGGAACTAGAGAATGCAGAACTAGAAAACTGAAGAACTAAAGAGCTGAAGAACTAAAGGATTGTGGCATTAGAGAATGCAGAACTAGAGTACTGTAGAACTAGAGAACTGAAGAACTAGAGAACTACAGAACTGGAAAACAACCGAAGTTAAGAACTGAAGAACTAGAGAACGGCAGACCTAGAGAACTGAAGAACTAGAGAAATGAAGAACTAGGGAACTGAAGAACTAGAGAACCGTAGAACTAGAGAAATGTAGAACTACAGAACTAGAGAACTGTAGAACTTGAAAACTGAAGAACTAGAGAACTACAGAAATGGGAACTGTAGAACTACAGAACTAGAGAACTACAGAAATAGTGAACTGTAGAACTAGAGAACAACAGAACTAAAGAACTGCAGAACTAGATTTCTGAAAAATTAAAGAACTGCAGAACTAGAGAACTGAAGAACTAGAGTACGACAGGTCTAGGCAAATACAGAACTAGAGAAAAAAAGACCTAGAGAACCGAAGAACTAGAGAACTACAGAACTAGAAAATAGCAGCAGTAGAGAATTACAGAACTAGAGAACTGAAGATCTAGAGAAGTACAGAACTGGAGAACTGAAGATCTAGAGAAGTACAGAACTGGAGAACTGCAGAATTAGAAAACTGAAGATCTAGAGAAGTACAGAACTAGAGAATTACAGAACTAGAGAAATGAAGAACTAGAGAAATGAAGAACGAGAGAACTGCTGTATTAACGAACAGCAGAACTTCCAAACTACAGAACTGGAGAAGTGCAGAATTGGACAACAACATAATTAGAGAATTGCAGAATGAAAAAGTGCAGGTATAGAGAACTGATGAACTAGAGGATTGCAAAATAGAGAACAGCAGAACTTGAGAAGTGTACAAAGAGGTAATTAGAGAAGTAAGAACTGCACATCAAAAGAATTCAAGAAAAGCAGAATGAGAGAACTGAAGAAACAGAGAAATGCAAAACAATTGAACTGCAGATCTAGAGAACTGCAGATCTAGAGAACTGCATAACTGCTGAAATGCAGAACTAGAGATCTGCAGAACGAGAGAACTGCCAAACAAGTGAACTACATAACTACTGAACTGCAGAACTAGAGAACTGCAGAATTTGAGAACTACAGGACTGGACAACTGCAGAACTTGAGAATTGCAGAACTAGAGAACAGAAAAAAAGAGAACTGAATAATTAGGAAACTAAAGAACTAGAGAATTGATGAACTAGTGAATTGAAGAAAAAGAGACCTTAATAACTATGGAAGAGATTAACTAGAAGATTGCAGAACTTTAAACTTGTAGGATTGGAAACTGAATAATTAGAGAAATGAAGAATTAGAGAATTGCAGAACCATAGAACAGATGAATTAGAGAATTGCAGACATAGAGAATTGCAGAGCTGGAGAAGTACAGAACTGGTCAACTGTAGAAATGGAGACCCAGAGAAATATAGAATTGCTGAATTAGTGATCTAACAAAATAGTGAATGGAAGAACTAGAGAATTGTAGAACAAGAGAACTGTAGAACTAGAGAACTAAAGAACTAGAGAACTGAAGAACTAGAGAACTGAAGAACTAGAGAACTGAAGAACTAGAGTACTGTAGAACTAGAGAACTACAGAACTAGTGAACTACAGAACTAGAGAACTGCAGAACTAGATTCGTGAAAAATTAAAGAACTGCGGGAGAACTAGAGAACTGTAGAACTAGAGAACTGAAGAACTAGAGAACTAAAGAATTAGAGAACTGTGGAACTAGAGAACTACAGAACTAAATAACTGAAGAGCTATAGAACTGAAGAGCTATAGAACTGAAGAACTAGAGAACTGTAGAACTAGAGAACTACAGAACTAGAGAACTACAGAACTAGTCAAATGTAGAACTACAGAACTAGAGAACTACAGAACTAGAGAACTGAAGAACTAGAAATCTGCAGACTAGAGAACTGCATAACTAGATTCCTGAATAATTAAAGAACTGCAGAACTAGAGAACTGCGGAAATAGAGAACTGCGGAAATAGAGAACTGCGGAAATAGAGAACTGCAGAACTAGAGAACTGCAGAACTAGATAACTACAGAAATATATAAATGCAGAGCGAGAGATCTACAGAACTAGAGAACAACAGAAATAGAAACTACAGAACTGGACAATTGCAGAACTAAAAAACTACAGAGCCAGAGAACTGCAGTACTAGAAAACTGAAGAATTACAGAACTGAAGAGCTAGAGAAATGATGAACTAGAGAAATGGTGAATGAGAGAAATGACAAATTAGAGAACTGAAGAACCATAGAAAAAATGAACTAGAGGATTGCAGAACTAGACAACTACAGAACTAGAAAACTGCAGAACAAGAGAAATGGAGAAATAGAGAAATAGAGAACTGCAAAACTCGAGAACAAGAGAATTGCAGAACTAGGGAACTGCAGAACTCGAGAACTAGGGAACCACAATTGCAGAATAAGAGAACTACATAACATGAATATGACAGAAGCAGGGAACTACAGAACCTGGTAACTAGAGATCTACAGAACTGGAGACTACAGAACTCGAGAACTACAGAACTGGACAACTGCAGAACTAGAGAACTGAAGCACTAGAGAACTGAAGAAGTAGAGTGCGACAGAACTAGAGAACTGCAGAACGAGAAAACCGATGAACTAGAGAACTAGAAAAATGCAGAACTAGAGAACTACAGAAGTAGAGAACTGCAGAATTAGAGAAAAAAAGAATAGAGAACTGAAAAACTAGAGAACTACAGAACTGAAGAACTCGAGAACTGAATAACTAGAGAACTGCAAAACTAGAGAACTGAAGAAGTAGAGAACTTCAGAATAACAGAAATGCAGAACTAGACAACTGTAGAACTACAGATGTGCAGAACTAGAGTACTACAGAACTAGCGATCAACAGAACTGGAGAACTACAGAAGTGGAGTACGCCAGAACTAGAAATCTGAGCAACATGGAACTGGAGAACTGCAAAACAAGGGAATTGTTGAAGTAGAGAACTGGACAACTGTAGAATTCAATAACAGCAGAACTAGAGGACTGACAAACTCGCCAAATGCAGAACTTGAGAACTAAAGATCTAGAGATGAACAGAACTAGAGAACTGCAGAACTGGACAACTTCAGAAGTTGATAACTGAAGAACTAGAGAACTGCAGAAGTACAGAATTGAAGAACTAGCCAACTGCAGTGCTCGAGATGTAGAGAACTGGAGAAATACAGACGTGGATAACAGCAGAAGTGGTTCATAATATAGAAATGGAGAGTTGCAGAACAAGGGAATTAGAGAAGTAGAGAACTGTACAATTAGAGAATTTGTGAACAGCAGAAATACAGGACTGATGAAGTAGAAAACTGCAGAACTAGAGAATTGAAGAATTGGAGAACTGAATAACTAGAGAACTGAAGAATTGGAGAACTGAAGAACTACTGAACTGAAGAAATAGAGAACTGTATAACTAGTAAACTGCATAACTAGAGAACTGCATAACTAGTGAACAACAGAAATGGTGAACTGCAGAACTAGAGAACTGCAGAACTGATGAATAAGAGAACTGCTCAACTAGAGAACTTCAGAACTGGGCAAATGCAGAACTTCAGAACAGAAGAACTAGAGAACTGCAGAACTAGAGAACTGCAGAATTAGATAACTGTGAAAAAAGAGAAATGAATAACTAGAGAACTGAAGAACTAGAGAACTGCAGAACTAGGGACCTGAAGAATGATGGAACTGACGAAATGGAGCTGAAGAACTAACAAGTTGCAGAACTACATTCGTGATCAACTGGAGAACCGAAAAACTGTACAATTGCAGAACTAGAAACCTACAGAGCCAGCGAATTACAGAACTAGTGAACTGCAGAACTAGAATACTGAAAAATTGGAGAACTGAATAACTCAAGAACTAAATCATTGGAGAACTGAAGAACTGCAGAACTACAGAACTGCAGAACTAGAGAACTACATAACTAGAGAATTAGAGAACTACAGAACTACAGAACGAGAGAACTGCAGAACTAAAGAACTACAGAACTAGAGAACTGCAGAACTAGACAAATACAGAACTGGAGAACTACAGAACTAGAGAACTGCACAACTAGAAAAATGAAGAACTGGAGAACTGAATAAGTCGAGAATTAAATAATTAGACAACTGAAGAACAGTAGAACTAGAGAACTGCAGAATTAGATAACTGTGAAAAAATAGAAATGAATAACGAGAGAACTGAAGAACTAGAGAACTGCAGAACTAGGGACCTGAAGAACAATGGAACTGACGAAATGGAGAGCTGAAGAACTAACAAGTTGCAGAACAAGATTCGTGATCAACTAGAGAACCGAAAAACTGTACAACTGCAGAACGAGAAACCTACAGAGCCAGCGAATTACATAACTCGTGAACTGCAGAACTAGAATACTGAAAAATTGGAGAACTGAATAACTCAAGAACTAAATCATTGGAGAACAGAAGAACTGCAGAACTACAGAACTGCAGAACTAGAGAACTACATAACTAGAGAATTAGAGAACTACAGAACTACAGAACGAGAGAACTGCAGAACTAAAGAACTACAGAACTAGAGAACTGCAGAACTAGACAAATACAGAACTAGAGAACTACAGAACTAGAGAACTGCAGAACTAGAAAAATGAAGAACTGGAGAACTGAATAACTCGAGAATTAAATAATTAGAGAACTGAAGAACAGTAGAACTAGAGAACTGCAGAACTAGACAAAAACAGAACTAGACAACTACAGAACTGGAGAGCTGCAGAATTGGAGGACTACAGAAGTGGAGAATGATGGAACTAGAAGTCTGCACAATATAGAACTGGAGAACTGCAGAAAAATGGATTAAGAGAAGTAGAGAACTGGACAACTGGTGAATTCAAAAACAGCAGAACGAGAGGACTGAAGAACTTGAGAACTGCAGAACTGGACAACTGCAGAACTAGCGAACTGCAGAACTACAGATCTGCAGAACTGGACAACTGCAGAACAAGAGAACTAAAGAGATAGAGAACTGAAGAACTAGAGGGTTGGAACACTAGAAAAAGAAAGAACTAAAGAAATGCAGAACTAAAGAGCAGTAGAAAGAGGGAATTAGAGAAGTAGAGAACTGCACAACCGAAGTATTCAAGAACAGCTGAACCAGCGGACTGAGTAACTAGAGAACGCAGATAGAAAACTGAAGAACTAAAGAGCTGAAGAACTGAAGGATTGCGGCATTGGAGAACTGCAGAACTAGAGTACTGTAGACCTGGAGAACTGAAGAGCTAGAGAACTACAGAACTGGAAAACTGCAGAAGTTTAGAACTGAAGAACTAGAGAACTGCAGACCTAGAGAACTGAAGAACTAGTGAAAAAAAGAACTAGAGAACTGAAGAACAAGAGAAGAGTTGAACTAGAGGATTGCAAAAAGATAAAACTAAAGAAGTGGAGATCAACAAACCTAGAGTACTGCACAATTAGTGAACCGAGGAACTAGAGAACTGAAGAACTGGAGAACTGAAGAACTAGAAGACTGCAGAACTAGTTTCCTGAAAAACTATAGAACTGAAGAACTGGACAACTGAAGAATTGGAAAACTAGTGAGCCGCAGATGATCAGAACTAGACTGCGGAAGAACGAGAGAACTGAAGAAGGAGCAAACTGCAGAACTGGAGAAGTGAAGTACTAGATAACTGAAGAACTGGAGAACTGAAGAACCATAGATAAGATGAACGAGAGAACTGAAAAACTAGAGGAGTACAGAACTAGAGAACAGCAGAACTGGAGAACTGTAGAACTAGAGACGTACAGAACTAAAGAATTGCAGAATTAGAGAAGAGTAGCATTAGAAAACTGAAGAATATAGAACTAGTGAACTGTAGAACTAGAGATTTAAAGAAATCATGAACTGCGGAACTAAGGAACAGAAGAACTCGAGATCAGAACAAGTAGTGAAGTGTAGAATTAGAGAACTGCAGAACTAGAGAACTGCAGAACAGGAGAACTGCAGAACTGTACAGCTGCAGAACTTGAGATCTACAGAACTATAGCACTGCAGAAGTAGAGAACGAGAGAACTAGAAAACTGAAGAACATAGAGAACTGCAGAACTAGAGAACTGCAGAAATAGAGAGCTGAACTTAAGAACATAAGAACATCAGAAATAGGAGCAGGAGTCGGCCATACGTCTCAGTTTGAAATGGGTGGACCCTTATTTTAAGATGGTGCCCTCTAGTTCTAGTCTCCCCCATCAGTGGAAACTGCCACTCTGCATCCACCTTGTCAAGCCCCAACATAATCTTATACAGTTCGTTAAGATCACCTCTCATTCTTCTGAATTCCAATGAGTAGAGGCCCATTCTACTCAACCTCTCCTCATAATTCAACCCCATCTGGTCCAGTATCAACCTAGTGAATCTTCTCTGAACTGCCTCTAAAGCAAGTATATCCTTTCATAAATATGGAAACGAAAACTGCAGACTGTATTTCAGGTGTGGCCTGACCAATACCCTGTATAACTGTAGCAAGACTTCCCTGCATTTATACTCCAACCCATTTGCTATAAAGGCCAACATTCCATTGGCCTTCCTGATCACTTGCTGTACCTGCATACTAACCTTTTGTGTTTCATGCAGAATACACCCAGGACCCGCTGTACTGCAGCACTTTGCAATCTTTATCCATTTAAATAATAACTTGCTCTTTGAATTTTTCTACCAAAGTGCATGACCTCACACTTTCCAAAATTATACTCCATCTGCCAATATTTTGCCCACTCACTTAACCTGTCTATGTCCTTTTGCATATTTTTTGTATCCTCCTCACACATTGCTTTTCCTCCCATCTTTGTATCATCAGCAAATTGGCTACGTTAAACTCAGTCCCTTCCTAAAAGTCGTAAATATAGATTGTAAATAGTTCGGCAACCAGCACTGATCCCTGCGGCATCCCACTGGTTACTGGTTGCCAACCCGAGAATGAACCATTTATCTCTACTCTCTGTTATCTATTCATTAGCCAATCCTCTATCCATGTTAATATATTACCTCCAATCCCATGAACGTTTATCTTGTGCAGTAACCTTTTATGTGGCACCTTGTCAAATGCCTTCCCGAAATACAAATACACCACATCCACTGGTTCCCCTTTATCCACCCTCTTCTCTACAACCTAAAGAATTCTAGCTAATTGGTCAAACAAGACTTCTCCTTCATAAATCCATGCTGAATCTGCCTGACAGAATTTTGCTTTTCCAAATGACCTGCTATTGCTTCTTTAATAATGAACTCCAACATCTTTCCAATGACAGATGTTAGGCTAACTGGTCTATGGTTTCCTGCTTTTTGTCTGCCTCCTTTTTTAAATAGGGAAGTGAGGAACTAGAGAAATGAAGAATTAGAGAACTGAAGAACTAGATAAATGAAGACTAGAAAACTGAAGACCTAGAGAACTGAAGAACTGAAGAACTGCAGAACAAGAAAACTGAAGAACTAGAGAACAGAAGAACTAAAGAACTGAAGAAACATAGAACAGATGAACTAGAGGATTGCAGAAGTAGAGAACTACAGAACTGGACATGTGCAGAATTATAAATCTACAGAGCCAGAGAATTGCAGAACTAGAAAACTGAAGAATTAGTGTAATGAAGAAATAGAGAAATGAAGAACTAGAAACTTGAAGAACTAGAGAAATGAAGAACTAGAGAACTGCAGAACTAGAGAACTGAAGAAATGGATATCTGAGATAAACTAGAGAACTGAAGAATAGAGAACTGAAGCACAAGAGAACTGCAGAACTGCAGAACTGCAGAATTGGAGAACTGAAGAACCATAGAACAGATGAACGAGAGGATTGCAGTACTAGAGAACTGCAGAACTGGAGAACTGCAGAACTTTAGATCTGCAGAATTAGAGATTTGCAGAATTCGAATACCGAAGAATATAGAACTAGAGAATTGTAGAACAAGAGAAATAGAGAAATAGAGAATTGCAAAACTCGAGAACTAGAGGACAGCTGAACAAGAGAACTGCAGAAGTAGAGAAACACAGAAACATAGAAACATAGAAAATAGGTGCAGGAGTAGGCCATTTAGCCCTTCCAACCTGCACCACCATTCAATAAGATCATGGCTAATCATTCACCTCAGTACCCATTTCCTGCTTTCTCTCCAAACCCCTTGATCCCTTTAGTCGTAAGGGGCATATCTAACTTGCTCTTGAATATATAAATGAACTGGCATCAACAATTCTCTGCGGTTCGGAATTCCACAGTTTAACAACACTGAGTGAAGAAGTTCCTCCTCATCTCAGTGCTAAACGGCTTACCCATTATCCTTAGACAGCCTCTCCTGGTTCTGGACTTCCAGAACATCAGGAACATTCTTCCTGTATCTAACCTGTCCAGTCCCATCAGAATTTTTTATGTTTCTGTGAGATCCCCTCTCATACTTCTAAACTCCAGTGAATACAGGCTCAGTCAATCCAGTCTCTCCTCATATGTCAGTCCTGCCATCCCGGAAATCAGTCTGGTGAACCTTCGCTGCACTCCCTCGAGAGCAAGAACGTCCTTCCTCAGATTAGGAGACCAAAACTGTACACAATATTCCAGATGAGGCCTCACCAAGGCTCTGTACAACAGCAGTAAGACTTCCCTGCTCCTATACTCATATCCCCCAGCTATGAAGGCCAACATACCATTTGCCTTCTTCACCGCCTGCTGTACCTGCATGCCAACTTTCAATGACTGATGAACCATGACACCCAGGTCTCGTTGCACCTCCCCTTTTCCTAATCTGCCGCCATTCAGATAATATTCTGCTTTCGTGTTTTTGCCAGCAAAGTGGCTAACCTCACATTTATCCACATTATACTGCATCTGCCATGCATTTGCTCACTCACCTAACCTGTCCAAATCACCCTGCAGCCTCTTAGCGTCCTCCTCACAGCTCACACCACCATCCAGTTCAGTGTCATCTCTGGAGATGTTACACTCAATTCTTTCTTCTAAATCATTAATGTATATTGTAAAGAGCTGGGGTCCCAGCACTGAGCCCTGCAGCACTCCACTAGTCACTGCCTGTCATTCTGAAAAGGACCCGTTTAACCCGAATCTCTGCTTCGTGTCTGCAAACCAGTTCTCTATCCATGTCAGTACATTAACCCTAATACCATGTGCTTTAATTTTACACACCAATTTCTTGTGTGGTACCATGTCAATGCCTTTTGAAAGTCCAAATACACCACATCCACTGGTTCTCCCTTGTCCACTCTGCTAGTTACATCCTCAAAAAATTGCAGAAGATTTGTCAAGCATGATTTCCCTTTTCATAAATCCATGCTGACTTGGACCGATCCTGTCACTGCTTTCCAAATGCGCTGCTATTTCATCTTTAATAATTGATTCCAACAATTTCCCCACTATTGATGTCAGTCTAACCGGTCTATAATTACCCGTTTTCTCTCTCACTCCTTTTTTAAAAAGTGGTGTTACATTAGCTACTCTCCAGTCCATAGGAACTGATCCAGGGTCGATAAACTGTTTGAAAATTATCACAAATGCATCCATTATTTCTAGGGCCACTTTCTTACGTACTCAGTGATGCAGACTATTAAGCCCCAGGGATTTAGCGGCCTTCAATCCCATCAATTTCCCTAACACAATTTCCTGACTAATAAGGATTTCCTTCAATTCCTCCTTCTCACTAGACCCTTGGTCCCCTAGTATTTCCGGAAGGTTATTTGTGTCTTCCTTCTTGAAGACAGAAAAAATGTATTTGTTCAACCGGTCTGCCATTCCTTTGTTTCCCATTATAAGTTCACCTGATTCTGTCTGCAAGGGACCTATGTTTGTCTTCACTAATCCTTTCCTCTTCACATATCTATAGAAGCTTTCGCAGTCAGATATTATGTTCGCAGCAAGCTTCCTCTCATACTCTATTTTCCCCCTCCTAATTAAACTGTTTGTCTTCCTCTGCTGAATTCTAAATTTCTCCCAGTCCTCAGGTTTGCTGCTTTTTCTGGCCAATTTATAAGACTCTTCCTTGGATTTAACACGATCCTTAATTTCCCTTGTTAGCCACGGTTGAGCCACCATCCCTGTTTTATTTTTACTCCAGACAAGGATGTACAATTGTTGAAGTTCATCCATGTTATCTTTAAATGTTTGCCATTGCCTATCCACCTTCAACCCTTTAAGTATCATTCGCCAGTCTATTCCAGCCAATTCACATCTCATACCATCGAATTTACCTTTCCTTAATTTCAGGAACCTAGTCTATGAATTAACTATGTCACTCTCCATCTTAATATAGAATTCTACCATATAATGCTCAATCTTCCCCAAGGTGCCTCGCACAACAAGATTGATAATTAGTCCTTTCTCATTGAACATCACCCAGTCTAGGATGGCCCAGTTTAGTTGGTTCCTCAACATATTGGCCTAGAAAACCATCCCTAATACACTCCAGGAAATCCTCCTCCACCGTATTACCACCATTTTAGTTAGCCCAATCTATATGTTGATTAAAGTTGCCCATGATAACTGCTGTACCTTTATTGCATGCATCCCTAATTTCTTGTTTCCTGCTGTCCCCAACTTCACTACTAATGTTTGGTGGTTTGTACATGAGTCGCATTAGTGTTTTCTGCCCTTTAGTTTTCCGCAGCTCCACCCATACAGATTCCACGTCATCCACGCTATTGTCCTGCCTTACTATTGCGTTAATGTCCTCTTTAACCAGCAATGCTATCCCTCCTCCTCTCCTTTCTGTCTATCTTTCCTGAATGTTGAATACCCCTGGATGTTGAGTTCCCAGCCTTGGTCACCCTGGAGCCATGTCTCTGTGATGCCAATTATATCATATCCATTAATTGCTGCCTGTGCAGTTAATTCATCCACCTTATTATGTATACTCCTTGCATTGTGGCACAGAGCATTTAGGATTGTCTTTTCAACACATTTTGCCCCTTTAGAATTTTGCTGTAATGAGGCCCTTTTTGATTTTTGCCTTGGGTTTCCCTGCCCTCCACTTTTACTTTTCCTCTTGCGATCATTTGCTTCTACCCCCAGTCTACTTCCCTCCATCTTCCTGCATAGGTTCCCATTCCCCTGTCATATTAGTTTAACTCCTCCCCAACAACACTTGCAAACATTCCCCTTGGTTCCAGTCATGCCAAGGTGCAGACCGTCCGGTTTGTACTGGTCCCACCTCCCCTAGAACCGGTTCCAATGTCCCAGGATTTTGAATCCCTCCCTTCTGCACGACTCTTCAAGCCATGTATTGTAGAACTGCAGAATAAGAGAAGTAGAGGACAGCAGACCTAGAAAAATGCGGAGCTGGACGACCTCAGAACTAGATCATTATAGAACTAGAGAACTAGGGAACCATAAAATTGCAGAACAAGAGAACTGGAGAACAAGAATACTACAGAAGCAAAGAACTACAAAACCATGTAACCAGAGATCTACTGAACTAGAGAAGAGCAGAACTAGAGAACTGTAGTCCATGAGAAATAGACAAGTAGAGAACTGCTGAACTGGAGAACCAGAGAACAGCATAACTGGAAGATTGCAGATCTAGAAAATGGCAGAATGATAGAACATAAGAACGAGAGAACAGCAGGTCACTGGAGAACTGCAGAGCCTCAGCATAAGAGAAAAGCAGATGAAGAGAACTAGCGAACAAGGTAACTAATGTCCTGAAGAACTCGTGATATACAGAAATGAAAAATACATAACTTCGGAAACAGAGAATTGGAAAAGCAGAAAACTGCAGACATAGAGAATGACAGAACTAGAGAACTTCAGAAATAGAGAAGTACAGAAATACTGAACTTCAGAACTACAGAACTAGACCACTGCAGAACTGGATAACTAGAGATCTAGAGAATTACAAAACTAGAGATCTGCAGAACTAGAAAACTGAACAATATAGAACTGGAGCACTGCAGAACAAGGGTATTAGAGAAGTAAGGTACTGTACAACTGGAGAATTTTTAAAGAGCAGAATTAGAAAACTGAAGAACTAGAGAGCTAAAGAACTGAACAACCAGAGAATTGAGGAATTAGAGGAGCATAGAATGATGAACTAGAAGATAGCAGAACTAGAGAACTGCAGAACTGCTGAACTACAGAACTAGAGAACTGCACAAGTGGACAACTGCAGAACTGTTGAACTGGGAAACTGCAGAATTAGAAAATTGAAGAATTATAGAACTGCAGAACTAGAAACATGAATAATTAGAGAATTGAAGATCGAGAGAAGTACAGAACTGCAGAACTGGACAACTGCAGATGTTCAAAACTAAACACCTGCAGTACTGTAGAACTAGAGTACAGAAGAGCTAGTGAACTGCAGAACTAGGGAACTGAAGAAGTAGAGACTGAAGAACTAGAGAACTGAAGAACCATCGAACAGATGAACTAGAGGATTGTAGAACTGTAGAACTGCAGAACTGTAGAACTACAGAATAAGAGCGCTGCAGAACTAGAATACTGAAGAACTAGAGAACTGAAGAAATAGAGAACTGAAGAACCGGTGAACTACATTATTGCACAAGAGCAGAAATAGAGAACTGAAGAATAAGAAAACTGAAGAATTACAGAACTGAAGGTGCATAGAAGAGATGAACTAGAGATTGCAGAACTAGAGAATTGCAGAAATAGAAAACTGAAGATTTATTGCACCGAACAACTGGAGAACAGAAGAACTAGAGAACTGAAGAACTAGAGAACTACAGAACATGACAATTGCTGAACTAGACAACTGAGGAACTAGAGAGCTGATGATTTATAGAAGAGATGAACAAGAGAAATGCAGAACTAGAGAAATGCAGAACTGGAGAACTAAGGAATTAGTGAACTGCAGAATTAGAAATGTGAAGATTTAGAGAACTGAAGAACTAGAGAACTGGAGAAGTAGGGAAATGTAAAACTAAAGAACTGAAGAAATGAAGAACTAGAGAATTGAAGAACTAGTGAAGTTTAGAACGCGAGAACTGAAATACTAACGAACTGCAGAAATAGAGAAATAAAGAAATGTTGAATACCAGAAAAAGAGAACTGAAGAACTAGAAAATTGAATAACTAGACAACCACAGAACTGGACAACTGCAGAACTAGAGAACGGCAGAACTAGAAAACTGAAGAATTAAAGTAGTGAAGGAGCATGGAAATGATGAACTGCAGAACTAAAGAACTTACCGAACTGGATAACTGCAGAACTATAGAACTGCAGAATGAGAACACTGAAGAAATAGACAACGGAAGCTCTAAAGAACTACAGAACTAGCGAACTGCAGGACTGCAGAACTGCAGAACTGCAGAACTAGAGAACTGCAGAATGAGAAAACTGAAGAAATAGACAAATGAAGCTCTAAAGAAATACAGAACTAGCGAAGTGCAGAACTGCAGTACTGGATAACTGTGTAACGAGAGAACTACAGCACTACAGAACTGAAGTACTAGAGAACTGAAGAACTAGAAGGTTGTAGAAATAGAGAATTACTGAACTTTAGAAATGCACAATTAGCAAATTGTAGTACTAGAAAAGTGAGGAATATAGAATTATAGAACAGTAGAACAAGAATAATAGAGAAGTAGAGAACTGCAAAGTTCGAGAACCAGAGAACAGCAAAACAAGAGAACTGTAGAACTCGAGTACTGTAGAACAAGAGAAATATAGAGTTAGAGAACAGCAGAACTAGAGAAGTGCAGAGCTGGATGACACAGAACTATCAAACTACAGAACTAGAGAACCAGGGAAACATAGAATTGCAGACGAAGAGCACTACAGAACAATAATACTACAGTAAGTGAAATACAGAAGCAGGTAACTGGAGATCTAGAGAACTAGAGGAATGCAGAGCTAGAGAACTGAAGAATATAGAACTAGTGAAGAGCAGAACTACACAATTTTAGAACAGGATAGATAGAGAAGTAGAGAATTGCAGATCTGGAGAACTGGAAAAAAGCAGAACTGGAAGATTGCAGATCTAGAGAAAAGCAGAATGAGAGAACTGAAAAACTAGAGAACAGCAGGTCACTGCAGAAATGTAGAGCCACAGAATAACAGAACAGCAGAAGAAGAGAACTACAGAACAAGGTAACTAGTGTACTGAAGAACTAGTGATCTACAGAAATGCACAAATACATAAATTCGGAAATAGAGAATTAGAGAAATAGAAAACTATAGACTGAGAACTACAGAACTAGAGACCTACAGAACGGGTAAACTGCAGAACTAGAAAACTGAACAACATAGAACTGAAAAACAGCAGAACAAGGGAGTTAGAGAAGCAGAGAACTGCACAACTGGGGATTTCAAGAACAGCAGAGCTAGAAGACTGAAGAAATAGAGAACTGAAGAACTCGAAAAATACATAAAAATAGAACTGCCGAACTATAGAACTACAGAACTGGACAACTGGAAAAATAGAAAACTACAGAGCCAGAGAACTACAGTACTAGAAAACTGAAGAATTGTAGAACTGAAGAAGCAGGAAACTGAAGACCTAGATAACTGAAGAAAGATAGAATAAATGAACAAGAGGATTGCAGAACTAGAGAACTGAAGAACAGCAGAATTAGAGAAGTGCAGTACTAGAAACCTGACAGAGTAGAGAAGTGACAAAATTGAGAACTAAAGAACTTAGAACTGGAGAACTGAAGAACTACAGAACTGCAGAATGAGAGAAATGAAGAACAAGAAAAATGAAGAACTATAGAACTGAGGTTTCATACAACAGATGAAATAGAAGATTGCGGAATGAGAGAACTGCAGAACTGGACTACTGCAGAACCAGAGACATACAGGACTATAGAACTGTAGAATTAGAGAGCAGTAAAACTAGAAATCTGAGGAATATAGAACTTGTGAACTGTAGAACTGGAGCACTGAAGAACTAGAGAACTGAAGAAGCAGAGAAGTGCAGAAATAGAGAACTGAAGAACTAGAGAAATGAAAGGCCATAGAATAAATGAATTAAGAACTGAAGAGGTAGAGAACTGAACTGAATTGAAGAAATACAGAACTAGAAAACTGAAGAATTAAAGAACTCAAGTACCATAGAACAGATGAACTAGTGGATTGCAGCACTAAAGAACTGCAGACCTGCAGAATTAGAGAAATGTAGCACTACAGAATTGCAGAACTAGAAAATTGAAGATTTAGTGAACTGACGAACTCGAGTACAGGAGAAGTAGAGAATTGAAGAACTAGAGAAAGGAAGGAATAGAGGACTGCAGTACTAGAGGATTGCAGAACTAGAAGGACTGCAGAACTGCAGAACTGCAGAATTACAGAACTAGAGACCTGCATAAATACGGTAATGCAGAATTGGACAACCAGAGACCTAGAGAACTAAAGAACTAGAAACTGCAGAACAAGGGAACTACAGAGCTAGCGATCTGCACAATTAGAGAACTACAGAACTAGAGAACTACAGAAACATGGAACTGCAAAACTAGATAACTGCAAAAGTAGAAAACTGCAGAGCTAGAGAACTACAGAACTAGAGAACTAGAGATCTCGAGAATGACAGAACTGGAGAATGGCAGAACGAGAAAACTGAACAATATAGAACGGGAAAACTGGAGAACAAAGGAATTAGAGAATTAGTGAACTGGTGAAATCATGAACAGCAGAACGAGAGGGCTGAAGAATTAAAGACCTGCATAACTGGACAACTGCGGAACTAGAGGTCAACTGAAATAGAGAATGGCAGAACTAGAAAGCTGCAGAACTAGAGAACTACAAAGCTAGCGAACTGCAGAACTACAGAATGGCAGAACTTAACATCTGCAGAGCTAGAGAACTGCAAAACTGGAGAACAGCAGAACAAGAGAACTACAGAACTAGACAACTGCAACAGAAGAGAACTGAAGAAATAGAGAACTACAGAACTAGAAAACTGAAGAAATAAGAACTGAAGAACTAGGGAACTGAACAATGAGAATCAAGTAACCTGATGAATTAGAGAACTGAAGAACCATAGAACAGATGAACTAGCGGACTGCAGAACCAGAGAAAAGCAGAATTCGAAAACTGCAGAACTAGAGAATGACAAAACTCGCGAACTGTAGAACTACAAAACTGCAGAGCTGGACAAAGGCTGAACTAGAGAACTACAGAACTCAAGAACTGCAAAACTAGAGAACAGAATAACTAGTGAATGGCAGAACTAGAGAACAGCAGAATGAGATAACTAGAGAAATAGACATCTGCATAACTAGAGAACTATAGATAATTGGAGAGATGCTTAACAAGGGAATTAGAGAAGTAGAGAACTGCACTAGTGGTGAATTCGAAAACAGCAGAACTAGAGATCTTCAGAATTAGAAAACTACAGAACTGGTCAACTGCAGAACTAGGGAACTACAAAAGTGCAGGACTAAAGAACAAGAGAACTGCAGAACTAGAGAATTATAGAGCAAGCGAATTACAGAACTACAGAACTGCGGAGGTGGACAATTGCAGAACTTTGGAAATGCTGGACGACAGAACTGAAGAACTAGAGAACTGAAATACTAGAGACGTGAAGAACAAGAGAACTGCAGAACTAGAGAAGTGAAGAACTAGAGAACTCAGAATAGGAGAACTGAATAACTACAGAACAGATTTAATAGAAGATTGCAGAACTAGAGAACTGAAGAACTTGAGAATGGAAGAACTGGAGAACTAAAGAACTAGACAACTGAGGAACCAGATAACTGAAGACCTGGAGAACTGAAAAACTAGAGAGCTACAGAAGTGGAGAGCGGCAGAAAAAAAAACTGAACAATATAGAACTGGAGAACTGCAGACCAAGGGAATTAGAGAGGTAGAGAAATGTACAACTGTTGAATTCGAGAACGGCAGAACGAGAGGACTGAAGGACTAGAGAACTGCAGATCTGCACAACTGCAGAAATAGAGATCGACAGAACTGGACAACTGCAGAGCCAGAGAACAACGGATGTGCAGGACTGAAGAAGCAGAGAACCGCAGAATGAGAGAACTACAAAATTAGAGCACAGAAGAATTAGAGAACTTAAGAATTAGAGAACTGCAGAACTACAGAACTGCAGAACTGGACAACTGCAGAAATAGAGAACTACAGAACTAGAAAACTGCAGAACTAGAGAACTACATTACGAGAAAACTGCAGAACTTGAGAACTGCAGAAGTAGAGAATTGCAGAACTAGAGAATTGCAGAACGAGACAACTGCACAACGAGACAACTGCAGAACTAGACAACTGCAGAGTTAGAGAACTAGAGAGCTGGAGAACTACAGCAGTTGAGAACAGCAGAAATAGAGAACAGCAGAAATAGAGAACTGAAAAAGCATAGAACTGAAGAATCATAGAACAGGTGAACTTGACGACTGCAGAACTAAAGCACTATAAAACTGGACAACTGCAGAACTAGAGAAATACAGAACAAGAGAACTAGAGAATCAGAGAACTACAGAACTAGAGAACTACAGAACTGCAAAGCAAGAGAACTGCAGAACCAGACAACTGCAGAGGTAGAGAACTGAAGAACTGGAGAACTATAGCATTGATGAACGGCAGAAGTAGAAAACTCAACAATATAGAGCAGGAGAACTGCAGAACAGGGGAATTATAAAAGTAGGCAACTGCACAATTGGTGAATTGGAGAAATGCAGAACGAGAGAGCTACAGAACTCGAGAACTGCAGAACTAGAGAACTACAGAACTAGAGAACTACAGAACTAGAGAACTCGTGAACTACAGAACAAGATAACTGCAGAACTAGAGCACTGGAGAACTAGTGAACTACAGAACTAGACAACTGCAGAACTAGAGAACTGCAGAACTAGAGAATTACAGAACTAGAGAACTAAAGAACTGGAGAATGACAGAACTAGAGAATTGCAAAAGTAGAGAACTCTAGAAATAGAAAATTGCAGAAATAGAGAACTGCTGAACTAGAGAACTACAGAACTGGACAAATGCTGAATTAAAGATCTACAGCACTAGAAAACTGCAGACCTGGAGAAATACAGAACTAACGAACAGCGGAACGAGAGAACTACACAACTGGACAAATGGCGAACAAGAAAACGACATGGCCATCGAACTGCTGAACTAGATTACTGCAGACCTCTAGAACTGCACAACTGGAGAACTGGAGAACTAGAGAACTGAAGAATTAGAGAACTGAAGTACTAAAGAAATGAAGAACTAGTGAACTGCAGAACTAGAGAATTGTAGAAATAGAGAAGTACAGAAATGGACAACTGCAGAAATAGAGAATTAGAGAACTACAGAACTGCAGAACTGGACAACTGCAGGGCAAGAGAACTGCAAACTGGAGAACTGCAGTACTAGAGAAATTCAGAAATAGTCAACTGCTGAACTAGACATCTGCAGACAGAGAGAACAAGAGAACTGGATTACCTAAAGCAGTGGAGAACAGCAGAACTAGCGAACTGAAGAACTAGAGAACTGTAGAACCAGAGAACTGATGAACTAGAGAACTATAGAGCTATAGAATTGAAGAGCATTACAACAGATGAACTAAACATTTGCAGAACTAGAGAACTACAGAATTGGAAAACTGCAGAACTTGAGAACTAGAGAACAAGGCAACTGCAGAACTAGAGAACTACAGAACTAGAAAACTCCAGAACCAGTGAATGACAGAACTAGAGAACTGTAGAACTAGAGAACTACAGAACTAGAGAAATACAGAACTAGAGAACTACAGAATTGAGAACTACAGAACTAGAAAACTACAGAATTGCGAACTACAGAATCAGAAAACTACAGAAATAGAGAACTGCAGAACTGCACTACTAGATAACTACAGAACCATAGAACTACATAACTAGAGAACTGCAGAAATCGAGAACTCCAGACCTAGTGAACTGCAGAACTAGAGAGCTACAGAACAAGAAACCGACAGATCTAGAGAACTGCAGAACTAGAGAACTGCAGAACAAGGGAACTGCAGAATTGGAGAACTACAGAATGAGCGAACTGCAGAAATAGTGAACTAAAGAACTAGAGAAAGACAAAACTAGCGAACTGCAGAACTAGAAAACTGAAGAATTAGAGAAACACAGAACTAGGCAACTGCAGAGCTAGAGAACTACAGATCTAGGGAACTGCAGAATTGCGTGCTACAGAATAAAAGAACTGCAAAACTGGACAATTGCAGAGTAGAGAATTACAGAAGTGGAGAACAGCAGAACCAGAAAACTGAACAATATATAACAGGAGAAATGCAGAACAAGGGAATTGGAGAAGTAGAGAACTGCACAACTGCTGAATTGCAGAACAGCAGCACTTCAGGACTAAAGATCTGGAGAACTGCTGATCTGGACAACTACAGAACTAGAGATCTACAGAACTGGACAACTGCAGAACTAGTGCACTACAGAAGTGCTGGAATGAAGAACCAGCAAACTACAGAATTAGAGAACTACAGAACTAGCGAAAGGCAGAATCACAGAACTGCAGAACTGGACAACTGCAGAACTATCTAACTGCAGAGGTACTGAATGGAAGAACTAGAGAACTGATGAACGACAGAACAGATGAACTAGAGGATTGCAGAATTAAAGAATTGAAGAACTGGAGAACTACAGAACTAGAGAACTACAGATCTAGAAAACTGCAGAACTATCGATTTGCATAACGAGAGAAATACTGAACTAGAGATCTGCAGAACCAGAGAGATATAGAACATGGAAATGCAGAACTAGTGAACTGCAGAACTAGTGAACTGCAGAACTATTGAACTGCAGAAATAGAGAACGACAGAAGTGGAGAACGACAGAAATGGAGAATGGCAGAACTAGAAAACTGTGCAATATACAACTGCAGAACTGCAGAGAAAGGGAATTAGAGAAGTAGAGAACTGCACAACTGTTGAAGTCGAGAACAACAGAACTAGCGGACTGAAGAACGAGGGAACTGCTGAACTAGAGAACTGTAGAGCTAGAGAACTGCAAAACTAGATAACTGCAGAAATAAAGAACTGCAGAACTGAACAACTGCAGAACTATGGAACTGCAGAACTACAGAACAGAAGAACTAGATAACTGCAGAACAAGAGATAGGAAGAACTAGGTAACTGAAGTAATAGAGAACTGAAAAAACATAGAACAGATGAACTAGAGGATTACAGAAGTAGAGAAATGAAGAACTAGCGAACAGAAGTACTGGAGAACTACAGAACTGGAGAACTGAGGAACTAGAGAACTGAAGTACTAAAGAACTGCAGAACGAGATAACTGAATATCTAGTGAACTAAGGAACTTGTGACCTGCAAACTAGCGAACTGAGGTCTTGAGAACTGAAGAACTGCAGATCTAAAAAACTGGAGAACTACATACTTGGATAATGGCAGAACGAAGAACCTGAACAATTTAGAACTGGAGAGTTACTAAACAAGGGGATTAGAGAAGTAGAGATCTGCACAACTGGTGAATTTGAAAAGAGCAGAAATAGTGGACTGAAGAACTAGAGAACTGCAGAACTACAGAACTGCAGAACTGGAAAACTGCAGAAATAGAGAACTACAGAACTACAAAACTGCAGAAATAGTGAACTACAAAACTAGAGAACTGCAGAACTACAGAACAACAGACTAGACAAATGCAGACCTAGAGAACTACAGAACTAGAAAACTGCAGAACTATAGAACTACAGAAAAAGAAAACTGCAAAAATAGAGAGCTACAGAACTAGCGAACAGACTAGACAAATGTAGACCTAGGAACTACAGAACTAGAAAACTGCAGAACTATAGAACTACAGAAAAAGAAAACTTCATAAATAGACAGCTACAGAACTAGCAAATTACAGAACGGCAGAACTGGACAACTGCAGAGTTGGAGAACTACAGAACTAGAGAAGTACAGAACTAGTGAGCTACAGAATTAGACAACTGCTGAAAAAGAGAATGACAGAACTAGACATCTGCAGAGCTAGAGAACTGCAGAAGTGGAGAAATGCAGAACTAGACAACTGCAGAGGTAGAGAACTAGAGAGCTGGAGAACTACAACAGTGGAGAATGGCAGACATGGAGAACTAAAGAATTAGTGAACTGAAAAACCATAGAACTTAAGAATCATAGAACAGGTGAACGAGACGATTGCAGAACAAAAGAACCTCAGAACTGAACAACTGCAGAACGAGAGAACTACAGAACTAGGGAACTACAGAACTAGAGAACTACAGAACTAGAGAACTACAGAACTAGAGAACTACAGAACTAGAGAACTACAGAACTAGAGAACTATAGAACTAGGGAACTACGGAACAAGAACATTGCAGAACAAAGAACCACAGACCCTGTGAATTGCAGAATTACAGAACTGTAGAACTGGACAACTGCAGAACTAGAGAACTACAGACTAGAAAACTGCAGAACTAGAGAACTACAGAACTAGAGACCTATAGAACTACAGATCTAGAGAACTGGGGAGCTAGCGAACTACAGAACTAGAGAACGACAAAACTAGTGAACTGCAGAGCAAGAGAACTGCAGAACAAGACAACTACAGAGGTAGAAAACTAGACAACTGGATAACTATAGCATTGATGAAAGGCAGAACTAGAAAACTTAACAATATAGAACAGGAGAACTGCAGAACACGGGAATTACAGAAGTAGAGAACTGCACAACTGGCGAACTCAAGAAGTGCAGGCTAGAGGACTGTGGTACTTGAGAGTTACAGAAAAGGACAACTGCAGAAGTAGAGAACTGCAGAACCAGAGAACTACAGAACTGGAGAACTACAGAACTACAGATCTAGAGAAATGGGGAGCTAGAGAACTACAGAACTAGATAAGTGGAGAACTACAGAACCACAGAACTAGACAATTATAGAACAAGAGAAGTACAGAACTAGGGAACTGCAAAACAAGAGAACTCCAGAACTAGAGAACTGCTAAACTAGAGAACTGCAGAACTAGATAACTGCAGAACTGGGCAAATGCAGAACTAGTGATCTACAGAACTAGAAAACTACAGAACTACGGAAATAATGAACTAGCGAACAGCAGAACGAGAGAACTACACAACTGGACAAATGGAGAACTAGAAAACTGCATGGCCATAGAACTGCACAACTAAATTACTGCAGAACTGGAGAACTGGAGAACTAGAGAACTGAAGAATTAGAGAACTGAAAAACTAGAGAAATGAAGAACTAGTGAACGGCAGAACGAGAGAATTGTAGATATAGAGAATTACAGCAATGGGCATCTGCAGAAATAGAGAATTACAGAACTACAGAACTGCAGAACTGGACAACTGCAGTGCAAGAGAACTGTGAACTGGAGAATTGCAGAATTAGAGAACTACAGAAATAGTGAACAGCAGAACTAGACAACTGCAGATGTCCAGAACTAGATAACTGGATTACTACAGCAGTGGAGAAAAGCGGAACTAGAGAACTATAGAATTAGAGAACAGAAGAACCATAGAACAGATGAACAAAGGATTGTAGAAATATAGAAGTGAAGTACTAGAGACCTGAAGAACTAGAGAATATGTAGAACTAGGGAACTGAAGAACTAGAGAGCTGATGAGCGATAGAACTGAAGAGCCATAGAACGGGTGAACTAAGAGTTTGCAGAATTAGAGAACGATAGAATTGGAAAATTGCAGAACTCGAGAACTGCAGAAATAACCAACTGCAGAACTGTGGAACTGCAGAACTGGACAATTGCAGAACTAGAGAACTAGAGAACTAGAAAACTCCAGAACGAGAGAACTAGAGAACTGTGGAACTAGAGAACCACAGAACTAGTCAGCTGCAGAGAACTGGAGAATTACAGCCGTGGAGAGTGGAAGAACTAGAAAACTGAACAATATAGAACATGAGAACAGCAGAGCAAGGGAATTAGAGAAGTAGAGAACTGCGCAACTGGTGAATTAGAGAACAGCAGAAGTAGAGGACTTAAGAACTAGAGAACTACATAAATAGAGGACTAAATAACAATAGAAAGGAAGACGTCGACAACTGCAGAACGAGACAACTGCTGAGCTAGAGAACTACAGAACTAGAGAACTGCAGAACTAGAGAACAGTAGAACTAGAGAACTGCAGAACTTGAGAACTACGAAAGTAATGTTAGCGTTAGTGGTTTCTTAGAAGAATCACTCAACACTCAGGGTCAGTTCCAATGCTGAAGCAGCTTTTATTACGCTCAGCGGGAAGGAAAAACTCAGGACCGTATCCAGGTTTCTCTTCACAGAACAAAGAGTTACATGTACCTTTATATGTTTCACAACAGTTACAAAACAGTTTACTGCAGCTACACAGCCCATCACGGCTGGACACAAGCCAATCACAACGATTATAGATTACATATAGGTTATTTTAACCCAATAGAATTCCCCTTATGTCTCAGGAACCATGTGTTCGTCTTTTGTCAGCTTGGGCTGATTGATATAGGTTCTCTCACTAGTTCTTTCTTTTTGGAGAAATAATTGGTATATAGCCTTGTTTACAGCAAATGGTTTCCCTCTTATCTTTCTTCCTGAAATAATTGGTTTCATGGCCTTGTTCACAGGAGATGGTTTCCTTCTTATCTCTGTCTTCCCAGGCATTCCTACAGTGGGCCTCACAGGGTTATTGCTCGGTCAGTGAACGTTCAACAGTTCACAGTTTGACTACCTGATTTCCCATAATGCCTGGGCAGCCATTTTATGTGTGTGTCCATTTAAGCTTATGTGAGTTTTAAATATCCAGCAGGTGCCTAATGCCTAAGTCTATATATATTTCTACTCTCTACAACAGTAAAAACTGCAGAACTAGAGAACTGCAGAACAAGAGAAAATAGAACTCGAAAACTGAAGAACTACAGAACTGCAGAACTAAATAACTGCAGAAATAAAGAACTGCAGGACTAGAGAACTAAAGAACTGGAGAACTACAGAACTAGAGAAATACACAACTAGAGAATTGCAGAAATCGAGAACTCCAGACCTAGTGGACTGCAGAACTAGACCACTATAGAACTAGAGAACTACAGAACGAGAGAACTGCAGAAATAGAGAACTGCAGAATTAGAGAACTACAGATCTAGAGAATGACAGAACGAGAGAACTTCAGAACTAGAGAACTACAGAACTAGAGAACTACAGAATGAGAGAACTGCAGAACTAGAGAACTACAGAACTAGAGAACTACAGAACTAGAGAAAAAAAGAACTGGCGAACTGCAGAATTGGAAAACTGAACAATTAGAGAACTACAGAACTAGACAACTGCCGAGCTAGAGATCTACAGATCTCGGGAACTGCGGAATTTAGTGCTACAGAATAAGAGAATTGTAGAACTGGTCAACTGCAGAGTTGAGAATTACAGAAGTGGAGAACAGCAGAACCAGAAAACTGAAAAATATATATCTGGAGAACTGCAGAACAATGGAATAAGAGAATTAGAGAACTGCACAATTGGTGAATTGCAGAACAGCAGCACTGCAGGACTGAAGAACCAGAGAACTGCAGAACTAGAGAACTACAGAACTTGCAAACTGCAGAACTATCTAACTGCAGAGCTACTGAATGGAAGAACTAGAGAACTGAAGAACTAGAGAACTGCAGAACGAGACAAACGAAGAACGAGACAACTGCAGAGTTTCATAACTACAGAACTAGAGATGAGCAGAACCAGAGAACTACAGAACTAGAGAACTAGAGAACGACAGAACTAGACAACTGCAGAGCTACATAACTACATAACTTGCAATTGAGCGAGTGCAGCGAAGGTTCACCTGACTGATTTCAGGGATGGCTGGACTGACATAAGAGGAGAGACTGGATCAACTGGGCCATTATACACTGGAGTTTAGAAGAATGAAAGAGGATCTCATAGAAATGTATTAGATTCTGACGGGACGGGACAGGTTAGATGTGGGAAGAATGTTCACGATGTCGGGGAAGTCCAGAACCCGGGGACACAGTCTTAGAATAAAGGGTAGGCCATTTACGTCTGAGCCGAGGAGAAACTTCTTCACTCAGAGAGTTGTTAACCTGTGGAATTCCCTGCCGCAGAGAGTCATTGATGCCAGTTCATTGGATATATTCAAAAGGGAGTTGGATGTGGTCCTTATGGCTAAAGGGATCACGGGGTATAGAATGAAAGTGGGAAAGGGTTACTGAGGTGAATGATCAGTCTTGATCATATTGAATAATGGTGGAGGCTCGAAGGTTCGAATGGCCTACTCCTGCACCTATTTTCTATGTTTCTAGAGAATTGCAGAACTAAAGAACAACAGAACTAGAGATCTGCAGAACTAGAGAGAGATAGAACTATAGGATTGCAGAAGTAGAGTACTAGAGAACTGGAGAACTACAGAAGTGGAGAATGGCAGAGCTAGTAAACTGTGCAATATACAACTGCATAACTGCAGAAAAAGGGAATTAAAGTAGAGAACTACAGATCTGCAGAACTGGACAATTGCAGAACTATGGAAATGCAGAACTACAGAACAGAAGAAAAGATAACTGCAGAACTAGGGAATTGGAGAACTAGGTAACTGAAGTAATAGAGAACTGAAAAAACATAGAACAGATGAACTAGAGGTTTGCAGAAGTAGTGAACTGGAGACCTGCAGAACTACAGAACAGGAGAACTGAGGAACTAGAGAACTGAAGATCTAGAGAACTGCAGAACTAGAGAACTGAATATCTAGTGAACTGATTAATTTGTGACCTGCAAACTAGAGAACTGAGGAATTAAGAACTGAAGAACTGCAGAACTGAAGAACTGCAGAACCACAGACGTGGATAATGGCAGAACTAAGAAACTGAACAATTTAGAACAAGAGAGCTACTAAACAAGGGATTGAGAGAAGTAGAGAACTGCACAACTGGTGAATTCGAAAACAGCAGAACTAGAGGAGGGAAGAACTCGAGAATTGCAGAACTGGACAACTGCAGAACTCGGGAACTACAGAACTAGAGAACTACAGCATTAGAGAACTGAATAACTAGATAACTGAAGAACTAAACAACTGCAGAACTACAGAACAGCAGAACTGGACAACTGCAGACCTAGAGAACTACAGAACTAGAGAACTACAGAAATAAGAAAAGTGCAGAACTAGAGAACTACAGAAATAGTGAACTGCAGAACTACACAATGGCAGAACAGGACAACTACAGAACTAGAGAACTACAGAACTAGAGATCTGCAGAACTAGATAACTGAAGAACTAAGCAATTGCAGAACTACAGAACAGCAGAACTGGACAACTGCAGACCGAGAGAACTACAGAACTAGAGAACTACAGAACTAGAGAACTACAGAAATAAGAAAACTGCAGAACTAGAGAACTACAGAAATAGCGAACTGCAGAACTACAGAATGGCTGAACAGGACAACTGCAGAACTAGAGAACTACAGAACTAGAAAACTGCAGAACTAGAAATCTAAAGAACTAGAATAGGGCAGAGCTAGAGAAGTACAGAACTAGTGATCTACAGAACTAGACATATGCTGAACAAGAGAACTACAGAACTAGAGAACTGCAGAACTAGAGAAAAAAAGTACTTGCGAACTGCAGAACTAGAAAAGTGAAGAATTAGAGAGCTACAGAACTAGACAACTGCAGAGCTAGAGATCTACAGATCTAGGGAACTGCAGAATTGAGTGCTACAGAATAAGAGAACTGCAGAACTAGACAACTGCAAAGTCGAGAATTTCAGAAGTAGAGAACAGCAGAACCAGAAAACTGAACAAAATATATCTGGAGAACTGCAGAACAACAGAATTAGAGAAGTAGAGAACTGCACAACTGATGAATTGCAGAACAACAGCACTGCAGGACTAAAGAGCTGGAGAACTATTTATCTAGACACCTACAGAACTAGAGATCTACAGAACTGGACAGCTGCAGATCTAACACAGGACAGAAGTGCTGGATTAAGAACCAGAGAACTACAGAACTAGAGAACTGCAGAATCACAGAACTGTAGAACTGGACAACAGCAGAACTATCTAATTGCAGAGCTACTGAATGGAAGAGCTAGAGAACTGAAGAACTAGAGAACTGCAGAACTAGACAACTGCAGAATGAGACAACTGCAGAGCTTCATAACTACAGAACTAGAAAACTGCAGAACTGGAGAACGACAGAACTAGACAACTGCAGAGCTACATAACGACAGAACTTGCAATTGAGGGAGTGCAGCGAAGGTTCACATGACTGATTCCAGGGATGGCTGGACTGACATAAGAGAAGAGACTGGACCAAATGGGCCATTTTACACTAGAGTTTAGAAGAATGAGAGGGGATCTCATAGAAACGTGTAAGATTCTGACGGGACGGGACAGGTTAGATGTGGGAAGGATGTTCCTGATGTTGGGGAAGTCCAGCACCTGGGGACACAGACTTAGGATAAGGTGTAGGATATTTAGGTCTGAGATGAAGAGAAACTTCTTCACTCAGAGAGTTGTTAACCTGTGGAATTCCCTGCCGCAGTGAGTCGTTGATGCCAGTTCATTGGATATATTCAAGAGGGAGTTACATATGGCCCTTATGGCTAAAGGGATCAAGGGGTATAGAGAGAAAGTGGGAAATGGTTACTGAGGTGAATGATAAGCCATGATCATATTGAATGGTGGTGGAGGCTCGAAGGTCCGAATGTCCTACTCCTGCACCTATTTTCTATATTTCTATGTTTCTAAAGAACTGCAGAACTAGAGAACTATAGAACTAGAGAACTACAGAACTAGACAACTGCAGAACTAGCGAACTGCAGAACTAGACAACTGCAGAACTAGAGAATTGCAGAACTAGCGAATTGCATAATCAGAGAAATACAGAACTAGAGATCTGCAGAACTAGAGAGATACAGAACTACAGGATTGCAGAACTAGAGAACTAGAGAACTGGAGAACTACAGAAGTGGAGAACGGCAGAGCTAGAAAACTGTGCAATATACAACTGCAGAACTGCAGAAAAAGGGAATTAAAGTAGAGAACTGCACAACTGGTGAATTCGAGAACAACAGAACGAGAGGACTGAAGAACAAGTGAATTGCTGAATTAGAGAACTGTAGAGCGAGAGAACTGCGAAACTAGATAACTTCAGAAGTAAAGAACTACAGAACTGGACAACAGCAGAACACTAGAACTACAGAAGTGCGGGACTAAAAAACCAGAGAACTGCAGAATTAGAGAACTACAGAAAAAGTGAACTGTGGAACTACAGAACTACAGACTGCATAACTAGAGAACAGAAGAAAAGATAACTGCAGAACTAGAGAATGGGAGAACGAGGTAACTGAAGTAACAGAGAACTGAAAAAAACATTGAAAAAATGAACTAGAGGTTTGCAGAAGTTGAGAAGTGAAGAACTAGTGAACTGAAGAACTGGAGAACTACAGAACTGGAGAACTGAGGAACTAGAGAACTGAAGAACTAGAGAACAGCAGAACTAGAGAACTGAATATCTAGTGAACTGATGAAATTGTGACCTGCAAACTAGAGAACTGAGGAATTAAGAACTGAAGAACTGCAGAACTGAAGAACTGCAGAACTACAGACGTGGATAATGGCAGAACTAAGAAACTGAACAATTTAGAACTAGAGAGTTACTAAACAAGGGATTTAGAGAAGTAGAGAACTGCACAACTGGTGAATTCGAAAACAGCAAAACTAACGGAGAGAAGAACTAGAGAATTGCAGAACTGGACAACTGCAGAACTAGGGAACTACAGAACTAGAGAACTGCAGAACTAGAGAACTGCAGATCTAGAGAACTGAATAACTAAACAACTGCAGAACTACAGAACTGCAGAACTGGACAACTGCAGAAATAGAGAACTAGAGAACTAGAAAGCAGCAGAACTCGAGAACAACAGAACTAGTGAACTGCAGAACTACAGAACAGCTGAACTGGACAACTGCAGACCTAGAGAACTACAGACCTAGAGAACTACAGAACTAGAGAACTACAGAACTAGAGAACTACAGAAATAAGAAAATTGCAGAACTAGAGAACTACAGAACTAGCGAACTGCAGAACTATAGAATGGCAGAACAGGACAACTGCAGAACTAGAGATCTACAGAACTAGAATAGGGCAGAATTAGAGAAGTACAGACTAGTGATCTACAGAACTAGACATATGCTGAACAAGAGAACGACAGAACTAGATATCTGCAGAACTAAAGAACTACAGAACTAGAGTCCTGCAGAACTAGAGAACTAGAGAAGTACAGAATTGCAAAACTGCAGAACTGGAGAACTGCAGAACAAGCCAACTGAAGAACGACCGAACTGAAGAACTGGAAAATTGCAGAACTAGAGAACTACAGAACTTGAAAACTCCAGATCTTGAGAACAACAGAACTAGAGAACTGCAGAACTAGAGAACTGCAGAACTAGAGAACTGCAGAACTAGAGAACTGCAGAACTACAGAACTGCAGAACTACAGAACTGCAGAACTAGAGAACTGCAGAACTACAGAACTGCAGAACTACAGAACTGCAGAACTACAGAACTGCAGAACTACAGAACTGCAGAACTAGAGAACTGCAGAACTAGACAGCTGCAGAGGTAGAGAACTAGATAACTGGTGAATTAAAGCCGTGGAGAATGACTGAACTAGAAAACTGAACAACTTAGAACAGGAGAACTGCAGAGCAAGGGAATTAGAGAAGTAGAGAACTGCACAACTGGTGAATTAGAGAACAGAAGAACGAGAGGACTGAAGAACTAGAGAACTAGAGAATTAGAAAACTGCAGAACTCGAGAACTACAGAACCAACCAATTGCAGAACTATAGAACTGAAGAACTGGACAATTGCAGAATTAGAGAACTACAGAACTAGAGAACTGTAGCACAAGAGAACTGCAGACCTAGAGAACTACGGAACTAGAGAACTGCTGAACTAGGGAACTGCAGAACTAGATAACTGCAGAACTACAGAACTGCAGAACTAGATAGCTGCAGAGGTAGAGAACTAGAGAACTGGTGAATTAAAGCCGTGGAGCATATCAGAACTAGAAACCTGAACAATATAGAACAGGAGAACTGCAGAGCAAGGGAATTAGAGAAGTAGAGAACTGCACAACTGGTGAATTAGAGAACAGCAGAACTAGAAGACTGAAGAACTAGAGTACTACATAACTAGAGGACTAGTTAACTAGAGAACTGAAGAATTTGAGAACTGCAGAACTAGAGAACTGCAGAACTAGAGAAGTACATAACTGCAGAACTGTAGAACTGGAGAACTGCAGAACTAGAGAACTGCAGGACTAGTGAGCTAAAGGACTAGATAACTACAGAAATAGAGGACTACAGAAATAGAGAACTACAGAACTAGAGAACCGCAGAACTAGAGAACAGCAAGACTAGAGAGCTAAAGAACTAGAGAACTAGAGAACTAGAGAACTGCAGAAATCGAGAACTGCAGAACTAGAGAACTGCAGAACCAGAGAACTGCAGAACCAGAGAACTGCAGAACCAGAGAACTACAGAACGAGAGAACTGCAGAACTAGATAAAAAAAAGAACTAGCGAACTGAAGAACTAGAGAACTGCAGAACTAGTGAAATAAAGAAAGCGAATTGCTGAACTAGAAAACTGAAGAATTAGAGAACGACAGAACTAGACAACTGCAGCACTAGAGATCCACAGATCTTGGGAACTGCAGAACTGAGTGCTACAGAGTAACAGAACTGCAGAACTGGACAATTGCAGAGCAGAGAAATACAGAAGTGGAGAACAGCAGAACCAGAAAACTGAACAATATATAACTGAAGAACTGCAGAACAAGGGAATTAGAGAGGTAGAGAACTGCACAACAGGTGAATTCCAGAACAGCAGCCCTAGAGGACTAAAATAACTGGGGAACTGCTGATTTGACAACTACAGAAGGAGAGATCTACAGAACTGGACAACTGCAGAACTAGTGCACTACAGAAGTGTGGGACTGGAGAACCGGGAACTGCAGAACTAGAGAACTACAGAACAAGCGAACGGCAGAATCACAGAACTGCAGAACTTGATAAGTGCAGAACAATCTAACTGAAGAGCTACTGAATGGAAGAACGAGAGAACCTAAGATCGACAGAACAGATGAACTAGTGGATTGCAGAATTAAAGAACTGAAGAATTGAGAACTGCAGAGCGACATAACTGCAGGATGGGATAACGGCAGATTTGGAGAACTACAGAAGTAGAGAACTGCAGAACTAGACAACTGCAGAGCTACATAACTACAGAACAATGAACTGCAGAACTAGCCAGCTACAGAACTAGACAACTGCCAAAAAAGATAACGACAGAACTAGACATCTGTAGAGCTACAGAACTGCAGAAGTGGAGGACTGCAGAACTAGAGAAGTGCAGAACTAGAGAACTGCAGAACTAGACAACTGAATAAAAAGAAAGCTGAAGAGCTATAGAACTGAAGAGCCATAGAACAGGTGAACTAAAAGTTTTCAGAACGAGAGAACTATAGAATTGGAAAACTGCAGAACTCGAGAACTACAGAACTAGCCAACTGCTGAACTTGAGAACTGCAGAACTAGGCAGCTGCAGACGTAGAGAACTAAAGAACTTGGAGAATTACAGCCGTTGAGAAAGGCAGAACTAGAAAACTGAACAATATAGCACAGGAGAACGGCAGAGCAAGGGAATTAGAGAAGTAGACAACTGCACAACTGGTGAATTAGAGAACAGCAGATCTAGAGGATTGAAGAAGTAGATAACTACATAACTAGTGAACTAGAGAACTGAAGAATTCGAGAATTGCAGATCTAGAGAACTGCAGAGCTTGAAAACTACAGAACTAGAGAAATACAGAACGACAGAACTGTAGAACTAGAGAACTACAGAATTAGAGAAATACAGAACGACAGAACTGTAGAACTAGAGAACTACAGAACTAGAGAACTGCAGGACTGGAGAACTAAAGAACTAGAGAACTACAGAATAACAGAACTAGAGAACTGTAGAACTAGAGAACTACAGAACTAGAGAACTACACAACTAGATAACTGCAGAAATCGAGAACTACAGAACTAGAGAACTGCAGAAATCGAGAACTACAGAACTAGAGAACTACAGAACTAGAGAACTGCAGAACTAAAGAACTGCGGAACTAGAGAACTGCTGAAATCGTGAACTGCAGAACGAGACAACTGCAGAACTATAGATCTGCATAACTAGAAAAATACTGAACTAGAGATCAGCAGAACTAGAGAGATACAGAACTAAAGAACTGCAGAACTAGAGAATTGCACAACTAGAGAACTGCAGAATTAGAGAACTAGAGAAGTGGAGAACTAAGGAACTGAAGATCTACAGAAATGCAGAATTGGAGAACAACAGAACTCTCCAACTGCAGAACTACAGAACTGCAGATCTGGAGAACTGCAGAACTAGAAAATGGCAGAACTAGAGACCTTCAGAACTAGAGAACTGCAGTGCTAGAAGGTTATTTGTGTCTTCCTTCGTGAAAACAGAACTATAGTATTTGTTTAACTGGTCCGCCATTTCTTTGTTCCCCATTATAAATTCACCTGATTCAAAATGCAAGTGACCTACATTTGTTTTCACTAATCTTTTGCTCTTCACAAATCTATAGAAGCTTTTGCAGTCAATTTTTATGTTCCCAGGAAGCTGCCTCTCATGCTCTATTTTCCCCCTCCTAATTAAAACCTTTTTCCTCCTCTGCTGTATTACAAACTTCTCCCAGTCCTCAGGTTTGCTGCATTTTCTAGCCAATTTATATTCATCCTCTTTGGATTTAATACTATCCTTAATTTCCCTTGTTAGCCACCGTTGTGCCACCTTCCCCGTTTTATTTTTTACTCCAGACAGCGATGTACAATTGTTGAAGTTCATCCACGTGATCTTTAAATGTTTGCCATTGCCTATCCACCATCAACCATTTAAGTATCACCTGCCAGTCTATTCTAGCCAATTCACATCTCATACCATCGAAGTTACATTTCCCCAAGTTCAGGGCCCTAGTCTCTAAATTAACTGTGTCACACTCCATCTGAATAAAGAATTCTACCATATTATGGTCACTTTTCCCCAAGGGGCCTCGAACAAAAAGATTGTTAATTAGTCCTTTCTCATTAAACAACATCCAGTTTAGGATGGCATCCTTCTAGTTGGTTCCTCGAAATATTGGTCTAGAAAACCATCCCAAAAATACTCCAGGAAATCCTCCATACCGCATTGCTACCAGTTTGTTTAGCCCAGTCAATATGTCGATTAAATGCCTCCCATGATTACTGCTGTAACTTTATTGCACGCATCCCTAATTTCTTGTTTGATGTAGTCCCCATCCTCATTACTACTGTTTGGTGGTCTGTACACAACTCCCACTTGCGTTTTCTGCCCTTTGGTATTCCGTAGCTCCAGCCATAAAGATTCCAGATCATCGAAGCTAATGTCCTTCCTTACTATTGCATTAATTGCCTCTTTAACCAGCAACGCCACCCCACCTCCTTTTCCTTTCTGTCTATCCTTCCTAAATGTTGGATACCCATGGATGTTAAGTTAAGCCTTGGTCACCCTGGAGCCATGTCCCCATGATGCCAATTACATCATATCCATTAACTGCTATCTGCGCAGTTAATTCATCCACCTTATTCTGAATACTACTCGTATTGAAGCACAGAGCCTTCAGGTTTGCCTTTTGTTGCAATGTGGCCTTTTTTCTTTTTAGGCTTGGGTTTCTCTGCTCTCCACTATTACTTTTCGTCTTTCAATCTTTTGCTTCTGCCCCCATTCTACTTCTCTCTGTCTCCCTGCATTGGTTCCCATCCACCTGTCATATTATTTTAACCCCTCCCCAACAGCACTACCAAACACTCCCCCTAGGACAATGGTTCCGAGCCTGCCCAGGTGCAGACCATCCGGTTTCTACTGGTCCCACCTCCCCCAGAACCGGTTCCAATGTCCCACTAATTTGAATCCCTCCCTTCTGCACCATTCCTTAAGCCACGTATTCATCTGAGCTATCCCCTGATTAAAATTCTGACTAGCACGTGGCGCTGGTAGCAATCCTGAGATAATTACTTTTGAGGTCCTACTTTTTAATATAACTCCTAGCTCTGGAAATTCGTCTTGTAGGGCCTCATCCCGTTTTTTACCTATATTGTTGGTAACTATATGCACCACGACAATTGGCTGTTTACCCTCTCCCTTCAAAATGTCCTGCACCCGCTCTGACACATCCTTGACCCTTGCACCAGGGAGGCAACATACCATCCTGGAGTCTCGGTTGCGGCCGCAGAAACGTCGATCTATTCCACTTAAAATAGATTACCCCATCACCATATCTCTCCCACTCTTTTTCCTGCCCTCCTGTGCAGCAGAGCCACCCATGGTGCCATGGACTTGGCTGCTGCTGCCCTCCCCTGATAAGTCATCCCCTCAACAGTACTCAAAGCAGTGTATCTGTTTTGCAGGGGGATGACCGCAGGGGACCACTGCACTACCTTCCTTCTACTGCTCTTCCAGTTTGTCACCCATCCCCTATCAGGCTGTGTAACCTTTACCTGCGGTAAGACCAACTCACTAAACATGTTATTTACGTCATTCTCAGCATCGAGGATGCTCCACATTAAATCCACCCACAGCTCCAGTGCCGCAATGTGGTCTGTCAGGAGCTGCAGCCGGATACACTTCCCGCATATGTAGTCATCAAGGTCACTGGAAGCGTCCCTGACTTCCCACAAAGTACAGGAGGAGCATAACACGTGTTCGAGTTCTCCTGTGATGACTTAACCCCTAGCTTAACTTAATTTGGCAACAATAATGCTAAAGGTTACATACTGATTAAAAAAAAGAAAAAGAAAAAGCTACTCACCAATCATCAGCCAATCACTTACCCCATTGTCTGTGACGTCGCCTTTCAATTTCTTTCTACTTCTTTTTTGCCTTCTCTCCCTGCTGGAGCTGCACCAGCTGGCCTTTATAGGCCACTCCGATGTCCCCGAAACTCTTGATGTGACGTCACATTACGTTTTCTTTTCCTCTCAGGTCGGGGAGTCAGCCTGGTGGGGAAAACAAGACAAAACAACACCTCCCGCTCCCAGTTGCCTGAACTCTCCCACTTACCAAACTCTGTATTCTGACCTGCAAATGCACTCCGAGCAAGTCTGCACCAAACCCGCATTTTTTATACTATTCCTGGCTGACTCACCACTGGCCTGTTTAGAGAACCAGTTTTTACTAGCTGTCCAATTAACTAAGCTCGCTTGCTTGATTGTGTCTGCTTAAACCTACAAGAACCTATCTGTTTAATATTGCAGTTTTACTTAAACTTGTAATCTTATTTTACCTTTATAGCAACAAGAAATTGTCATTAGTAATTTACACCAATCTTGAAATGGTTTTAAAGGGATTAACCCTTAAAGTTCTCCCACTTACCAAACTCTTACCTTTTCGCACTGATCTGCTGCTGAAGAATTAAAGAACTGAAGAACTAAAGAACAGCAGAACTGCAGAACTGCAGAATTAGAGAACTGCAGAACTAGAGAACCGAAGAAATATAGATAACTGAAGAACTAGGGAAATGAAGAACTAGAGAATTACAGAAATAATGATCTGAAGAACTGGAGCACTGATGAACTAGAGAACTGAAGAAATAGATAATCAAAGATCTAGAGAACTGAAGAACTAGAGAACTGTGAACTAGAGAACTGCAGAACTAGAGAACTACAGAACTGGAGAACTGAAGAACAGGAGAACTTTAGAATTAAAGACCTACAGAACTAAAGAACGGCAGAATTAGAGAAGAGTAGCACTAGCAAACCAAAGATATAGAATTAGTGAATTGTAGAACTGGAGAACTGAAGAACTAGAGAAGTGAATAAATAGTTAACTGCTGAACTACTCAACTGAAGAACTAGAGAACAAAACAACTGGAGAACTGAAGAACTGGGGATCTGAAGGGCCATTGCACAGATGAACTAAGAACTGAAGAACTAGAGAACTGAACAACTAGAAAACTGGAGAACAGGAGAAATAAAGAACTAGTAAACTGAAGAATTAGAGAACTGAAGAACAATAGAATAGATGAATGAGAGGATTGCACAAAAAGAAAACTGCAGAACTAGAGAAGTACAGAACTAGCGAACTGCAGAACTACAGAACTGCAGAACTAGAGAACTGCAGAACTAGAGAATTGCAGAACGAGAGAACTACAGAACAAGAGAACTAAAGTAGTAGTGAAGAGCAGAAAGAGAAAAGTGAACAATTTAGAACTGCAGAACAAGGGAATTAGAGAAGGAAAGAACTGCACAACTGGTGAATTCGAGAACAGCAGAAGTAGATGACTGAGAGATAGAGAACTGCAGAACTGGACAACTACAGGACTAAAGAGTTACAGAACTAGAGAACTACAGCAGTGGAGAACTGCAGAACAAGAGAGCTGCAGAACTAGAGAAGTACAGAACTAAAGAAATACAGAACTAGCGAACTGCGAAACAGGAGAAAAATGAACTGTACAACTGGAGAACGAGAGAATCACAGAATAAGAGAACTGCAGAACTAGACTGCCGCAGAGCAAGAGGACGACAGAATTGTAGAACTACAGAAGTCGGAACATCAGAACTAGAAAACTGAACAATACAGAACTGGAGAACTGCAGAATAAGGGAATTAGAGAAGAAGAGAACTGCACAACTGGAGAAGTCGAGAACAGCAGAACTAGAGGACTGAAGATCTAGAGAACTGCAGAAATTTACAAGTACAGAAATATTGATCAACAGAATTAGAGAACTACAGAACTAGAGAACTACAGAACTAGAGAACTGCAGAACTGGATAACTACGGAACTAATGAAATACAGAACTAGCGAACTGCAGAACTAGAGAACTACGGAACTAGAGAACTATGGAACTAGACAACTACGGAACTAGAGAACTACAGATCTAGATTACTGCAGAACTAGAGAAAAAAAGAACTAGTGAACTGACGAACTAGAGAACTGCAGAACTAGAGAAAAAAAGAACAAGCGAACTGCAGACCTAGAAAACTGAAGAATTAGAGAACTACAGAACTAGACAACTGCAGATCTAGAGATCTACAGATCTAGGGAACTGCAGAATTGAGTGCTACAAAATACGAGAACTGCAGAACTGGACAACTTACCGAGTATAGAATTACAGATGTGGAGAACAGCAGAACCAGGAAACTTACAATATATAACTGGAGGACTGCAGAACAAGGGAATTAGAGATGGAGAGAACTACAAAACTGGTGTATTCCAGAACAGCAGCACTAAAGAATTGGAGAACTGCTGATATGGACAACTACAGAGCTAGAGATCTACAGAACTGGACAACTGCAGAATTAGTGCACTACAGAAGTGCAGGACTGAAGAAAGAGAGAATGGCAGAACTACAAAACTACAGAACTAGTGAACTGCAGAATCACAGAACTGCAGAACTGGACAACTACATGACTAGATACCTACAGAGGTACTGAACGGAAGAACTAAAGAACCGAAGAATGACAGAACAGATGAACAAGAGGATTGCAGAATTAAAGAACTGAAGAATTGAGAACTGCAGAACTAGATAACTGCAGAACTAGAGAACTACAGAACTAGAGAACTGCAGAATTGGAGAACTACAGAACTAGAGAACTGCAGAACTAGACAACTGCAGAGCTACATAACTACATAACTAGAGAACTGCAGAAATAGAGAACTAAAGAACGAGAGAACTACAGAACTAAACAAATGCAGAACTAGCGAACTGCACAACTAGAGAAATACAGAACTAGAGATATGCAGAACTAGAGATACAGAACTAGAGAACTGCAGAACTAGAGAGATACAGAACTAGAGAACTGCAGAACTCGAGAACTGCAGAACTAGAGAACTGCAGAACTAGTGATCTGCAGAACTGGAGAACTACAGAAGTGGAGAATGGCAGAACTAGAAAACTGTTCAATATACAATGGCAGAACTGCAGAAAAAGGGAATTAGAGCAGTAGAGAACTGCACAACTGGTAAATTCGAGAACAGAACAAGAGGACTGAAGAATTAGTGAACTGCTGAACTAGAGAACTGTAGAGCTACAGAACGGCAACACTAGATAACTGCAGAAATAAAGAACTACAGACCTGGACAACAGCAGAACAATCGAACTACAGAAGTGCAGGACTGAAGAACCAGAGAATTGCAGAATGAGTGAACTACAGAAAAAGTGAACTGCGGAACTACAGAACTGCAGAACTGGACAACTACAGATCTATGGAACTGCAGAACTACAGATCAGAAGAACTAGATAACTGCAGAACTAGAGAATGGGAGAACTAGGTAAATGAAGTAATAAAGAACTGAAACAACATAGAACAGATGAATTAGACAATTGCAGAAGTAGAGAACTGAAGCACTGCAGAACTAGAGAACTACAGAACTAAAGAACTACAGAACTAGAGAACAACAGATCTAGAGATCTACGGAACAAGCGAAATACAGAACTAGCGAACTGCAGAACTAGAGAACTACGGAACTAGAGAACTACGGAACTAGAGAACTACCGATCTAGAGTACTGCAGAACTAGAGAAAAAAAGAACTAGTGAACTGACAAATCAGAGAACTGCAGAACTAGAGAAAAAAAGAACTAGCGAACTGCAGAACTAGAAAACTGAAGAATTAGAGAACTACAGAACTGGACAACTGCAGAGCTAGAGATCTACAGATCTAGGGAACTGCTGAATTGAGTGCTACAGAATAGGAGAACTGCAGAACTGGACAACTGCCGAGTAGAGAATTACAGAAGTGGAGAACAGCAGAACCAGGAAACTTACAATATATAACTGGAGGACTGCAGAACAAGGAATTAGAGATGTAGAGAACTGCAAAACTGGTGAATTCCAGAATAGCAGTACTAAAGAATTGGAAAACTGCTGAGCTTTACAACTACAGAGCTAGAGATCTACAGAACTGGACAACTGCAGAACTAGTGTACTACAGAAGTGCAGGACTGGAGAAAGAGAGAATGGCAGAACTACAGAACTACAGAACTAGTGGACTGCAGATTCACAGAACTGCAGAACTGGACAACTGCAAGACTATCTACCTACAGAGCTACTGAACGGAAGAACTAAAGAACCGAAGAATGACAGAACAGAAGAACTAGAGGATTGCAGAATTAAAGAATTGAAGAATTGAGAACTGCAGAGCTAGATTACTGCAGAACTAGAGAACTGCAGAACTAGGGAACTGCAGAATGGGACAACTGCAGAGCTACAGAACTAGCGAACTGCAGAATTGGAGAACTACAGAACTAGAGAACTGCAGAACTAGACAACTGCAGAGCTACATAACTACAGAACTCGAGAACTGTAGAAATAGAGAACTACAGAACTAGAGAAATACAGAATTAAACAACTGCAGAACTAGCGAGCTACACAACTAGAGAAATACAGAACTAGAGATATGCAGACTAGAGTGATATAGAACGAAAGAACTGCAGAACTAGAGAGATATAGCACTAGAGAACTGCAGAACTAGAGAACTGCAGAGCTATAGAACTGCAGAACGAGTGAACTGCAGAACTAGTGAACTGCAGAACTGGAGAACTACTGAAGTGGAGAATGGCAGAACTAGAAAGCAGTTCAATATACAACTGCAGAACTGCAGAAAAAGGGAATTAGAGAAGTAGAGAACTGCACAACTGGTGAATTCGAGAACAACAGAACAAGAGGACTGAAGAACGAGTGAACTACTGAACTAGAGAACTGTAGAGCTACAGAACGGCAACACTAGATAACTGCAGAAATAAAGAACTACAGAACTGGACAACAGCGGAACAATAGAACTACAGAAGTGCAGGACTGAAGAACCAGAGAATTGCAGAATTAGAGAACTACAGAACAAGTGAACTGCAGAACTACAGAACTGCAGAACTGGACAACTGCAGATCTATGGAACTGCAGAACTACAGAACAGATGAACTAGATAACTGCAGAACAAGAGAACGGGAGAACTACGTAAATGAAGTAATAGAGAACTGAAACAACATAGAACAGATGAACTAGAGGATTGCAGAAGTAGAGAACTGAAGCACTAGCAAACTGGAGTACTACAGAACTGGACAACTGAAGAACTGGAGAACTGCAGAACGAGAGAACTGAATATCTAGTGAACTGATGAACTTGTGACCTGCAAACTAGAGAATTACAGAACTAGAGAACTACAGAACTAATGAACAGCTGAACTAGAGAACAAAGAAACCGAACAATTTAAAAATGGAGAGCTACTAATCAAGGGAATTAGCGAAGTAGAGAACTACACAACTGGTGAATTCAAAATCAGACGAACTAGAGGACTGAAGAACAAGAGAATTGCAGAACTAGACAACTGCAGAACTAGAGAACTACAAAAATAGAGATCTATAGAACTAGCGAACAGCAGAACTAGAGAATTACAGAACGCGACAGCTGGAGAACTTGAATTCTATAGGGCCAGAGCTAGACAACTGAGGCAGTAGAGTACTGCAGAACTGGAGAACTTGACAAATGGAGAAGAGGGGAACTAAAGAATTAGAGAACTGAAGAACAAAAAGACTGTAGAACTAAGGGAACTGCAGAAATAGAGAATTTCAGAACTAGAGAACTGATGAAAGAGAGAACTGAAAACTAAAGATATGCATAATTGGAGAACTACAGAAATGTCCAACTGCAGAATTACAGAACTGCAGAACTGGACAACTGCTGAACTAGAGAACTGCAGAACTAGAAAATGGAAGAACTACTGAACTACAGAACTAGAGATCTACACAACTAGAGAACTACAGAACTAGAGAACTGCAGAACTAGTGAACTGCGGAACTAGAGAACTACAGAACTAGAGAACTGCAGGACTAGTGAACTGCAGAACTAGAGAACTACAGAACTATAGAGCTACAGAACTAGGGAACAGCAGAACTAAACAACTGCCGAGTTAGGGAACTAGGAAACTGGAGAACGACAGCAGTGGAGAACGGCAGAACTAGTCAGCTGAACAATATAGAACAGGATAACTTCAGAACTTAGGAATTAGAGAAGAAGAGAACTGCACAACTGGTGAATTAGAGAACAACAGAACTAGCGGACTGAACCGCTGGAGAACTGCAGAAAGAGAGAACTGCAGAACTAGCAAACTGCAGAACTAAACAACAATGCAGATCTACAGAACTGCAGGACCAGACAACTGCAGAGCTAGAGCACTACAGAACTAGAGAAATGCAGAACAAGAAAAATGCAGAATTAGAGAACTGAATAGCAAGAGAATGGAAGAGATAGGGTACTACAGAACTAGAAAACTGCAGAACTATGCACCTTCTGAACTAGAGAACTAGAGAACTGGAGAACTACAGCAGTGGAGAATGGCAGAAATAGAAACCTTAACAATATTGAACTAGAGAACTGCATAACAAGGGTATTAGAGAAGTAGAGAACTGCACAACTGGTGAACTTTAGAAGAGCAGAACTAGAGACCTGAAGAACTAGAGAACAGCAGAACTGGAAAACTAGAGAACTGGACAACTGCAGACCTAGAGAACTGAAGAGCTGCAGAACTGCGGAACTAGACAACTGCAGAGCTCGCCAAATCCAGAACTCAAGAACTGCAGAACTGGACAAATGCGGACCTAGACAACTGTAGAACTTGAGAAATACAGAACTAGAGAAATACAGAACTAGATTACTGCAGAACTAGAAAACTGATGAATAATAGAACTGAAGAATTGGAGAACTGAAGAACTAGCGAATTAGAGAAATAGAGAACGGCAGAACTAGAGAACTACAGAACTAGAGAACTGCAGAAGTTAAGAACTACAGAACTAGAGAATTGAAGTGCCCGAGAACGGCAGAACTAGAGAGCAGCAGAACTGCCCAAATACAGAACTGGAGAACTGCAGAACTATAGAATTGTAGAAATAGACAACTGCAGAGCTAGAGAATTACAGATCTAGACGACTGCAGAAGTAGTGTTCTACAGAATAAGAGTACTGCAGAACTGGCAATTGCAGAACTAGAGTGCTACATAATAAGAGAACTGCAGAACTGGACAAGTGCAGAGCTAGAGAACTACACAACTGGAGAATTACAAAAGTGCAGAATGGCAGAACTAGAAAACTGAACAACATATAACTGGAGACTTGCAGAGCAAGGTAATTGAGAAGTAGAGAACTTCACTACTGGTGAATTCGAGAATAGCAGAATTGATGATTGAAGAAGTGGAGAACTACAGATCTACACAATTGGAGAATTAGCGAAATGTACAACTAGAGAACTACAAAACTGGACAAATGCAGAACTGGAGAACTACAGAAGTGCAGGACTGAAGAACCAGAGACCTGCCGAAGTAGAGAACTACAGAATTCGAGTACTGCAGAAATAGAGAACTGCAGAACGAGAGGACTACAGAACTGCAGAACTGAAGATCTGGTGAACTGATGAACTAGGGACCTGCAGAACTAAAGAACTGAATCATTAGATAACCTCAGAGCTCGAAAACTGAAGTACTGGAGAACTACAGAACTGTAGAACTGAGGAGCTAGAGAACTGAAGAACTGGACAACTGCAGAACTAGAGATCTGACGATCTGGTGAACTGATCAACTAGGAACCAATAATCTAGAGAATTGAGGAACTAGAGAACTGAAGAACTGGAGAACTACAGAAATGGGGAACGGTAAAGCTAAAAAAGTGAAAAATGTAGAACTGGAGACTGGCAGAACAATGGAATTAGATAAGTAGAGAAATGCACAACTGGTGAATTGGAGAACAGCAGAACTTGAGGACTGCGGAACTATTGAACAGCAGAACTGGACAATTGGAAAACTAGCAAGCTACATGGCCAGAGAACTGAATAACTAGAGGAATACATAACTAGGTATCTGCATAACTAGAGAAGTGAAGAATTGGTGAACTGAAAAAATAGTGAACAGACGAACTAGAGAACTGAAGAACTAGTGAACTGAAGAACTAATGAACTGAAGAACTAGAGAACTGAAGAGTCATAAAACAGATGAACAAAGGATTGCAGAACGAAAGAACTGCAGAACTAGAGAACTGAAGAATTAGTGAACAGAAGAACTAGAGATATACAGAACTAGATAACTGAAGAACTAGAGAACTGAAATACTGCAGAACTGCAGAACTAGAGAACAGCAGAATCAATGAACTACAGAACTAGAGAACTGCAGAACTAGAGAACTGCAGAACTAGGGAACTACAGAAATGGAGAACTACAGAATGAGAGAAAGACAGAACTAGAGAACCGCAGAACTAGAGAACTGCAGAATTGGAGATCTGCAGAACTAGAGAACTGTCGAACTAGAGAACTACATAACTAGAGAGCGACAGAACTAGAGAACTGAAGAGCTGTAAAACAGATGAAGAAAGGATTGCAGAACAAGAGAACTGCAGAACTAGAGAAGTGAAGAACTAGTGAACAGAAGAACTAGAGATCTACAGAACTAGATAAATGAAGAACTAAAGAACTGAAGTGCTGGAGAACTGTAGAACTAGAGAACTGCAGAACCAGCGAACTACAGAATGAGAGAACTGCAGAACTAGAGAACTGCAGAAATAGAGAACTGCAGAACTAGAGAACTGCAGAACTGGAGAAATGCAGAACTAGAGAACTGTAGAACTAGAGAACTACAGAACTAGAGAACTACAGAACTAGAGAACTACAGAACTGGAGAAATGCAGAACTAGAGAACTGTAGAACTAGAGAACTACAGAACTAGAGAACTACAGAACTAGAGAACTACAGAACTAGAGAACTGAAGTAGTTGGGAACTGAAGAACTAGAGAACTGAATAACTACAGAAACATAGAAAAAATGAACTAGAATATTGCAGAACGAGATAACTGCAGTAGTGGAGTACTGTGGGAATGGACAACTATAGGACTAGAGATTTGTAGAACAAAAGAAATAGAGAAGTAGAAATTGCAAAATTTGAGAACCAGAGAACAGCAGAACAAAAGAACTGCAAAATTAGAGAAATGCAGAGCTGGATGACTGCAGAACTACAAAACCACAGAGCTAGAGTACTAGGGAACCATTCAATTTTAGAACAAGAATACTAGAGAAGCAGACAACTATAGAATGAGGTAAATAGGGATCTGCAGAACTAGAGTACTGCAGAACCCGGGAACTGAAGAATATAGAACTAGAGAACTAGATAACTAAAAAATTAGAGAACTGAAGAAATAGAGAACATCAGAACTAGAGAATAGAAGATCTCATGAACTGCAGAACTACAGAATTAGAGAACTGAAGAACTGAAGAACTGAAGAATAAAGAACTGCAGAACTAGAGAAATGAAGAAGCAGAGAACTGAAGAACCATACAAGAGATGAACGAAAGGATTGCAGAACTAGAGAACTGCAGAAATGCAGCACTATAGAAATACAGAAATGCAGAACTAGAAAACTTAACAATTACTGAACTGAAGAACTAGAGAACTGAAGTACTAGAGAATTGCAGAAATAGGGAACTAAAGAACTAGAGAACTGATGAACTAGAAACATAGAAATATAGAAAATAGGTGCAGGAGTATACCTTTCGGCCCTTCGAGCCTGCACCACCATTCAGTAAGATCATGGCTGGTCATTCCCTCAGTACCCCTTTCCTGCTTTCTCTCCATACCCCTTGATCCCTTTAGCCATAAGGGCCATATCTAACTCCATCTTGAATATATCCAATGAACTGGCATCAACAACTCTCTGTGGCAGGGAACACGACAGGTTAACATCATTCTGAGTGAAGAAGTTTCTCCTCATCTCCGTCCTAAATGGCTTACCCCTTATCCTAAGACTAGGTCTCCTGGTTCTGGACACCACCAACATTGGGAGCATTCTTCCTGCATCTAACATTTCCATTCCCGTCAGAATTTTATACATTTCTATGAGATCCTCTCTGATCCTTCTAAACTCCAGTGAATACAGTCCCAGTCGTTCAAGTCTCTGCTCATATATCATACTGCCATCCCGGGAATCAGTCTGGTGAACCTTCTCTGCACTCCCTCAATAGCAAGAACATCCTTCCTCAGTTTAGGAGATGAAAACTGAACACAATATACCAGGTGTGGCCTCACTAAGGCCCTGTACAACTGCAGCAAGACCTCCCTCCTCCTATGCACAACTCCCCTAGCTATGAAGATCAAAATACCATTTGCCTTCTTCACCGCATGCTGAACCTGCATGCCAACTTTCAATGACTAATGTGCCATGAAACCCAGGTCTTGCTGCACCTCCCCTTTTCCTAACCATTTCTGTATTTCTGTAGTTCTGTATTTCTGTATTCTCTATTTCTGCAATCATCTCGTTCATCTGTTCTATGGTTTCTGCAGAACTAGAAAAATGAAGAAATAGAGAACTACAGAACTAGATAAATGTAGAAATAGGAAAATGAAGAACAAGAAAACTGAATAACTAGAGAACTAAAGAATCATAGAACAGATGAACTGAAGGATTACAGAACTAGAGAACTACAGAAATAGAGAACTACAGAATGGGTGAACTGTGGAACTGGACAACTGTAGAACTAGAGATCTTACAGAACAATAGAACTGCAGAATTGGAGAATGGTAGAAGAAGAAAATTGAATAATATGGAACTATAGAACAAGAGAACAAAGAAGTAGAGAACTGCAAAACTTTAGAACCAGAGAACAAGAGAAAAAGAGAACTGCAGGACTAGAGAAATGCAGAGCTGGATGACTGCAGAACTACAAACCTACAGAACTAGGGAACAGCAGAATAAGACAACTACAGAACAAGGTAACTAGCGTACTGAAGAACGAGTGATCTACAGAAATTCACAAATACATAATTTTGGAAATGGAGGATTGCAGAAGCAGAAAACAGCAGAAATAGAGAACTACAGAAATAGAGAACTGCAGAACTGGAGAATTGCAAAACTCGAGATCTACAGAACTAGAGAACTACAGAACTGGAGAACAACAGAAGTGGAGAATGGCAGAACTAGATAACTGAACAATATAGATCTGGAGCACTGAAGAACATGGGAATTAGAGGAGTAGAGAACTGCACAACTGGGGAATTCAGGAACAGCAGAACTAGAGGACTGAAGAACTCGAGAACTGCAGAACTAGATAACTACAGGAGGGAAGGACAAATGAACCAGACAACTGAAGAATCGGACAACTACAGAATTAGCGAATTGCAAACCAAAAAACTGCAAAGCTGGATAACGGCAGAACTATGGAATCGCAGAACTACAGAACTAAAGAAATAGAGAACGGCAGTGCTAGAAAACTGAAGAACAAGAGAACTGCAGAACAAGAGAACTGAAGAAATAGTGAACTGCAGAAGCAGAGAACTGAAGAACCATAGAACAGAAGAACTAGAGTATTGCAGAATTAGAGAACTGAAGTTCTAATGAACTGATGAACTAGGGACCTGCAGAACTAGAGAACTAAGCAACTAGAGAACTGGAGAACTGAACAACTAGAGATCTGAAGAATAAGAGAGGTGAAGGAACATAGAAGAGGTGGACTAAGAACTGAAGAAGTAGAGAACTGAACAACTAGAAAACTGAAGAACAGGAGAACTACAGAATGAGTAAATTGAAGAATTAGAGAACTGAAGAACCATAGAAAAGATGAACAAGAGGATTGCAGAACTAGCGAAATGCACAACTAGAAAACTGCAGAAGTGGAGAACTACAGATCTAGCGAATTGCAGAACTACAGAACTGCAGAACTAGACAACTACAGAACTTGCGAGCTACAGAACAAGACAACTACAGAACGAGAGAACTACAGAGCTAGAAAACTGCAGAACTAGAGAACTGCAGAACTAGAAAACTGCAGAACTAGAGAAGTACAGAACTAGAAAACAGCAGAACTGGACAACTGCAGAACTAGAGAACCACAGAACTAGAAAACAGCAGAACTGGACAGCTGCAGAACTAAAGAACTACAGAGCTAGAAAACTGCAGAACTAGAGAACTGCAGAACTAGAGAAATCCAGAATTTTAGAACTACTGAACTAGAGACCTACAGAAATAAAGTAATGCAGAACTAGAGATGAATGGTACTAGAAAACTGAAGAATATGGAACCAGTGGACGGTAGGACTTCAAAACTGAAGAACTAGAGAAGTGAAGAAATAGTGAACTGCTGAACTAGAGAACTGACGAACTTAAAAACTGAACAAATAGAGAACTGAAGAACTAGAGATGTAAAGGACCATAGAACAGGTGAACTAAGAACTGAAGAACTAGAGAACTGTACAACTAGATAACTGAAGAACAGCAGAACTACAGAACTAAAGAATTGGAGAACTGAAGAACCATAGAACAGACGAACTAGAGGATTGCAGAACTAGAGAAATGCACAACTAGAAAACTGCAGAAGTGGACAACTACAGATCTAGCAAGCTGCAGAACTAGAGAACTGCTGAACTGGACAACTGCAGAACTAGAGAATTACAGAACTGGAGAACTACACAAGTGGAGAACTACAAAAGTGGAAAATGGCAAAACTAGAAAACTGAAGAATATAGAACTGGATCACTGCAGAACAAAGGAATTAGAGGAGTAGAGAACTGTGCAACTCAGAAATTCGGGTGCAGCAGAACTAGAGGACTGAAGAACTCCAGAACAGCAGACATGGAGGACTGAATAACTAGAGAACAGCAGAACTAGAGAACTACAGAACTAGCGAACTGCAGAACTACAGAACTGCAGAACTGGATAAATGCAGAACTATGGAACTGCAGAAATGCAGAACTGAAGAACTAGAGAATGGCAGAACTAGGAAAGTGAAGAACTAGAGAACTGCAGAATTAGACAACTGAAGAACTAGAGAACTGAAGAACTGGAGAAATAAGGAAATGTAGAACTGATGAACTAGAGAACAGCATAACTAGATAACTGATTTTCTAATGAACTAATAAGCTATGGACCTGCAGAACTGGAGAACTGAGGAATTTGCGAACTAGAGAACTGGAGAACTGAAGAACTAGAGATCTGTAGAACTAGAGAACTGAAGAACTAATGATCTACTGAACTTGAGAACTGCAGATTGAGAGAACAGAAGAACTAGAGATCTGAAGAACTACAGAACTGAAGAAATATGGATCTGCAGAACTGGTGAGCTGAGGAATTGGAGAATGAAGTAGTTGTGAACTGCAGGACTAGAGAATTGAAGAACTAGTCAGTTGATGAACTAGAGAACTGCTGAACTAAAGAACTGCAGAACTGTAGAACTAGAGAACTGAACAACTAGAGAACTGATCAACTAGAGATCTCATGATCCATATAAAGATGAACTGGATGATTGCAAAACTTGAGAACTGCCGAACTGAAGAAACATTGATCTACAGAATTATATAATTGCAGAATTAGGGAATGTCAGTTCTAGAATACTGAAAAATATAGGAGATGAGAACTGTACAGTTGGAGCACTGAGGAACTAGAGAACTGAAGAAACATAGAACAGATGAACTAGAGGTCTGAAGATCTGTAGAACGGAAGGAGTGGAGAACTGCAGAACTGGACAACTGTAGAACCAGACAACTGCAGAAATTAAGAACTACAGAACTAGAGAACTGAAGTATATAGAACTAGTGAGCTATAGAATAAGAATAATAGAGATATCGAGAACTGGAAAACTGCTGAACCAGAGAAGAGCAGAAACATTGAACTGCAGAAATAGAAAACTACTCAACTTGAAAACTAGGGAAATATACAATTGCAGAATAACAGAAATAGAGAACAAGAATAATAGAGAATGCAGAGAATTACAGAAACAGGTAACTAGAGATCCACAGAACTAGAGGACAGCAGAACTAGAGAACTACTGAAACAGAGAACTGCAGAACTAGAGAACTACAGAAGTAGAGAACTGCAGATGTTGAGATCTACAGATCTGGAGAATGACAGAACGAGAGAACTACAGAACTAGAGAAGGACAGAATTAGAGAACTGCAGAAGTAGACAACTGCAGATTTCGAGATCTACAGATCTAGAGAACTACAGAAGTGGTGAACGACAGAAGTAGATACTAAACAATATAGAACTGGAGAAATGATGATCAAGGGCTCGACAGAACCAGAGGACTCGTGAACTGGAGACCTGAAGAATATAGAACGAGAGAAGAGCAGAACTAGAGAACTGTAGAACTGGAGAAACAGAGAACAGCAGAACTGGAAGATTGCAGATCTAGACATTGGCAGAATGAGAGAACGGAAGAAGTAGAGCACAGCAGGTCACTGGAGAACTGCAGGGCCACAGAATAAGAGAACAGCAGAAGAAGAGAACTACAGAACAAGGTAACTAATGTATTGAAGAACTCGTGATCTACAGAAATGCACAAATAAATAACTTCAGAAATAGAGAATTGGAGAAGCAGAAAACTGCAGAACTATAGAACGACAGAACTCGAAAATTTCAGAACTAAAGAACTGCAGAAATAGAGAACTACAGTACGAGAGAAATACAGAACTCGAGAACTACAAAGCTAGAGAACTACAGAACTAGAGAACTACAGAAGTAGAGAACTACAGAACTAGCGAACTACAGAACTGGAGAACTACAGAACTAGAGAACTAGAGAACTACAGAACCAGAGAACTACAGAACTATAGAACTACAGAACTAGAGAACTGCAGAACTGGAAAACTACAGAACTAGAGAACTAGAGAACTAGAGAACTACAGAACTAGGGAACTGCAGAACTAGAGATCTACAGAACTAGAGAACTACAGAACTAGAGACCTAGAGAACTACAGAACTATAGAACTACAGAACTAGAGAACTGCAGAACTAGAAAACTACAGAACTAGAGAACTACAGAACTAGAGAACTACAGAACGAGAGAACTACAGAACGAGAGACTTACAGACCTAGAGAACTATGGAACCAGAGAACTGCAGAACTAGAGAACTGCAGAACTAGAGAACTATAGAACTGTTGAACTATAGAAGTGGTGGCAGGCAGGACTAGAATACTAAACAATATACAACTGGAGAACTGTTGAACAAAGGAATTAGAGAAGTGGAGAACTGAACAACTGGAGAATTTGAGAGCAGCAGAACGCGAGTACTGCAGAACTAGAGAACTGCGGAACTAGAGAAGTACTAAACTAAAGAGATACAGAACTAGCGAACTGCAGCACAGGAGAACAATAGAACTGTACAGCTGGAGAACTAGCGAATGACAGAACTAAAGAACTACAGAATTGGAAAGCTACAGAATGGAGAACTACAGAAGTCGGAATGGCAGAACTAGAAAACTGAACAATGTAGAATTGGAGAACTTCAGAACAAGGGAATTAGAAAATTGCAGAACTAGAGAACTAGAGAACTCGAGAACTGCAGAACTAGGGAAATACAGAACTAAAGAACTGCAGAACTAGAGAACTACAGAACTAGAGAAATACAGAACTAGCGAACTACGGAAGTTGAGAACTAAGAACTGGACAACTGGTGAACTAGAAAACTAGACAGCCAGATAACAGCAGAACTCGAGAACTGCTGAACTAGAAAACTGAAACATAGAAACATAGAATATTGGTGCAGGAGTAGGCCATTTGGCTCTTCGAGCCTGCACCACCATTCAATAAGATCATGGCTGATCGTTCCCTCAGTACCCCTTTCCTGCTTTCTCTCCATACCCCTTGATTTCTTTAGCTGTAAGGGCCATATCTACCTCCCTCTTGAATATATCCAATGAACTGGCATCAACAACTCACTGCGGTTGGGAATTTCCACAGATTAACAACTCTCTGAGTGAAGAAGTCTCTCCTCATTTAAGTCCTAAATGGCCCTTATCCTAAGACTGTGTCCTCTGGTTCTGGACTTCCCCATCATCGGGAACAATCTTCCAGCATCTAACCTGTCCAGTCCCGTCAGAATCCTATACGTTTCTATGAGATTCCCTCTCATCCTTCGAAACTCCAGTGTATAAAGGCCTAGTTGATCCAGTCTCTCCTCATGTGTCAGTCCCGACATTCCCAGAAATCAGACTGCTGAACATTTGCTGCACTCCCTGAATAGCAAGAACGTCCTTCCTCAGATTAGGAGACAAAAACTGAACACAATATTCCAGTTGAGACCTCACCAAGGCCCTGTACAACTCAGTAAGACATCCCTGCTCCTATACTCAAATCCTCTCGCTATGAACGCCAACATTCCATTTGCCTTCTTCACCGCCTGCTGTACCTGCATGCCAACTTTCAATGATTGATGACCCATGACACACCGGTCTCGTTGTACCTCCCCCTTTTCCTAATCTGCCGCCATTTAGTTAATATTCTGCCTTTGTGTTTTTGCCCCCAAAGTGGATAACCTCACATTTATCCATATTATACTGCATCTGCCATGCATTTGCCCACTCCAATAACCTGTCCAAATCACGCTGCAGCCTTTAAGTGTCCTCCTCACAGCTCACACTGCCAATCAGTTTAGTGTTATCTGCAAACTTGGAGATATTACACTCAATTCCTTCATCTAAATCATTAATGTATATTATAAATAGCTGGGGTCCCAGCACTGAGTCCTGCGGCACTCCACTAGCCACTGCCTGCCATTCTGAAAAGGACCCGTTTATCCCAACTCTCTGCTTCCTGTCTGCCAACCAGTTCTCTATCCACGTCAGTACATTACCCCCAAAACCATGTGCTTTGATTTTGCACACCAATCTCTTGAGTGGGACCTTATCAAAAGCCTTTTGAAAGTCCAAATACACCACATCCACTGGTTCTCCGTTGTCCACTCTACTAGTTACATCCTCAAAAAATTCCAGAAGATTTGTCAAGCATGATTTCCCTTTCATAAATCCATGCTGACTTGGACTGATCCTTTCACTGCTTTCCAAATGCGCTGTTATTTCATCTTTAATAAATTGATTCCAACATTTTCCCCACTACTGATGTCAGGCTAACCGGTCTATAATTACCCATATTCTCTCTCCCTCCTTTTTTAAACAGTAGTGTTACATTAGCTACCATCCAGTCCATAGGAACTGATCAAGATTCGATAGACTGTTGGAAAATGATCACCAATGCATCCACTATTTCAATGGCCACTTCTTTAAGTACTCTGGGATGCAGACTATCAGGCCCAGGAGATTTATCAACCTTCAATTCCATCAATTTCCCGAACACAATTTCCCGCTTTATAAGGATATTCTTCAGTTCCTCCTTCTCAATAGACCCTCGGTCCCCTAGTATTTCCGGAAGGTTATTTGTGCCCTCCTTCGTGAAAACAGAGCTATAGTATTTGTTTAACTGCTCCGCCATTTCTTTGTTCCCCATTATAAATTCACCTGTATCTGACTGCAAAGGACCTACATTTGTTTTCACTAATCTTTTTCTCTTCATATATCTATAGAAGCTTTTGCAGTCAGTTTATATGTTTCCAGGAAGCTTTCTCTCATACTCTATTTTCCCCTTCCTAATTGAACCCTTTGTCCTCCTCTGCTGTATTACAAAATTCTCCCAGTCCTCAGGTTTGCTGCATTTTCAGGCCAATTTATATGCATCTTCTTTGGATTTAACACAATCCTTCATTTCTCTTGTTAGGCACGGTTGAGCCAGCTTCCCCGTTTTATTTTTTACTCCAGACAGGGATGTACAATTGTTGAAGCTCATCCACGTGATCTTTAAATGTTTGCAATTGCCTATCCACCATCAACCCTTTAAGTATCACTTGCCAGTCTATTCTAGCCAATCTCCTTCTCATACCTTTGAAGTTACCTTTCCTCAAGTTCAGGACCCTCGTCTCTGAATTAACTGTGTCACTCTCCGTCTTAATAAAAGAATTCTACCATAGTATGGTCACTCTTCCCCAAGGGACCTCGAACAACAAGATTGTTAATTAGTCCTTTCTCATTACACAACACCCAGTTTAGGATGGCCAGTCGTCTAGTTGGTTCCTCGACATATTGGTCTAGAAAACCATCCCTAATATACTCCAGGAAATCCTCCTCCACCGCATTGCTACCAGTTTGCTTAGGCCAGTCAATATATCAATTAAAGTCGCCCATGATAACTGCTGTACCTTTATTGCACGCATCCCAAATTTCTTGTTTGAATCTGTCCCCATCCTCATTACTACTGTTTGGTGGTCTGTACACAACTCCCACTTGCGTTTTCTGCCCTTTGGTATTCAATAGCTCCACCCATACAGTATCTAAATTATCCAAGCTAATGTCCTTCCTTACTATTGCATTAATTTCTTCTTTAACCAGCAACGCCACCCCACCTGTTTTTCCTTTCTGTCTATCCTTCCTAAATGTTGGATACCCATGGATTATAAGTTCCCAGCCTTGGTCACCCTGGAGCCATTGCTCCGTGATGCCAATAACATCATAACTCTCTGCGCAGTTAATTCGTCCTCCTTATTCTGAATACTCCTCGCGTTGAGGCACAGAGCCTTCAGGTTTGTCTTTTTAACACGTTTTCCCCTTTAGGATTTTGTTGCAATGTGGCCCTTCTTGCTTTTTACCTTGGGTTTCTTATCGCTCCACTTTACTTTTCTTCTTTCAATCTTTTGCTTCAGCCCACATTCTACTTCCCTGTCTCCTGCATAGGTTCTCATCCCCCTGCCATATTATTTTAACCCCTCCCCAACAGCACGAGCAAACACTCCCCCTAGGACATTGGTTCTGGTCCTGCCCAGGTGCAGACCATTCGGTTTCTACTGGTCCCAACTCCCCCAGAACCGGTTCCAATGTACCAGGAATTTGAATCCCTCCCTTCTGCACCACTCCTCAAGCCACATATTCATCTGAGCTATCCTGCGATTCCTAATCTTACTAGCACGTGGCATTGGTAGCAATCCTGAGATTACAAATTTTGAGGCGCTACTTTTTAATTTAGCTCCTAGCTCCCTAAATTTGTCTTGAAGGACCTCATCCCATTTTTTACCTATATTGTTCATACCTATAAGCATCATGACAAGTGGCTGTTTACCCTTTCACTTCAAAATGTCCTGCACCCGTCCCGAGACATCCTTGACCCTTGCACCAGGGAGGCAACATACCATCCTGGAGTCTCGGTTGCGACCGCAGAGATGTCTATCTATTCCACTTACAATAGAATCCTCTATCACCATAGCTCTCCCACTCTTTTTCCTGCCCTCCTTTGCAGCAGAGCCAACAACGTTGCCATGGACTTGGCTGCTGCTGCCCTCCCCTGATGAGTCATCTCCTCAACAGTACCCAAAGCAGTGTATCTGTTTTGCAGGGGGATATCAGCAGGGGACCACTGCACTACCTTCCTTCAACTGCTCCTCCTGTTGGTCACCCATCCCCTATCAGGCTGTGTAACCTTTACCTGCGGTAAGACCAACTCACTAAACATGATATTTACATCATTCTCAGCATCAAGGACGCTCCACAGTAAATCCACCCACAGCTCCAGTGCCGCAATGTGGTCTGTCAGGAGCTGCAGCTAGATACGCTTCCCGCATATGTAGTCGTATGTGTCACTGGAAGTGTCTATGACGTCACACATAGTACAGGAGGAGCATAACACGTGGTCGAGCTCTCCTGCAATGAATTAACCTCTAGATTAACTTAATTTGGCAACAATAATGCTAAAGGTTACATACTGATAAAGAAAAAAAAAGAAAAAGCTACTCACCAATCATCAGCCAATCACTTACCCCATTGTCTGTGACGTCGCCTTTCAATTTCCTTCTACTTCTTTTTTGCCTTCTCTCCCTGCTGGAGCTGCACCAGCTGGCCTTTATAGGCCACTCCGATGTCCCCGAACCTCTTGCTGTGACGTCACACTTCATTTTCTTTTCCTCCCAGGTCGGGGAGTCAGCCTGGTGGGGAAAACAAGACAAAGCAACACCTCCCGCTCCCAGTTGCCCGAACTCTCCCACTTACCAAATTCTTACCTTTGTATTCTGACCTGCCGATGCACTCCGAGCAAGTCTGCACCAAGCCTGCATTTTTTATACTGTTCCTGGCTGACTCACCACTGGCCTGTTTTTAGAACCAGTTTTTACTAGCTGTCCAATGAACTAAGCTAGCTTGCTTGTTTGTGTCTGCTCAACCCTACAAGAAACTATCTGTTTAATATTGCAGTTTTACTTAAACTTGTAATCTTATTTTACCTTTAGAAGCGATGAGAAATTTTCACTAGTAATTTACACCAACCTTAGAAACATAGAAACATAGAAAATAGGTGCAGGAGTAGGCCATTCGGCCCTTCTAGCCTGCACCGCCATTCAATGAGTTCATTGCTGAACATGCAACTTCAGTACCCCATTCCTGCTTTCTTGCCATACCCCTTGATCCCCCTAGTAGTAAGGACTTCATCTAACTCCTTTTTGAATATATTTAGTGAATTGGCCTCAACAACTTTCTGTGGTTGAGAATTCCACAGGTTCACCACTCTCTGGGTGAAGAAGTTTCTCCTCATCTCGGTCCTTAATGGCTTACCCCTTATCCTTAGACTGTGACCCCTGGTTCTGGACTTCCCCAATATTGGGAACATTCTTCCTGCATCTAACCTGTCTAAACCCATCAGAATTTTAAACGTTTCTATGAGGTCCCCTCTCATTCTTCTGAACTCCAGTGAATACAAGCCCAGTTGATCCAGTCTTTCTTGATAGGTCAGTCCCGCCATCCCAGGAATCAGTCTGGTCAACCTTCGCTGCACTCCCTCAATAGCAAGAATGTCCTTCCTCAAGTTAGGAGACCAAAACTGTAGACAATACTCCAGGTGTGGCCTCACCAAGGCCCTGTACAACTGTAGCAACCTTGAAATGGTTTAAAAGATATTAACCCTTAAAGTTCTCCCACTTACCAAACTCTTACCTTTGCACACTGATCTGAAGCTGAAGAATTATAGAACTGAAGAACTAAAGAACTGAAAAACTAGAGAACTGCAGAACTGCAGAAATGAAAGAACTGCAGAACTAGAGAACTGCAGAACTAGAGAACTGAAGAAATATAGAGAACCGAAGAACGAGGGAACAGAAGAAATAGATAATTACAGAATTAGAGAACTTAAGAACTGGATCAATGATCAACTACAGAACTGAAGAAATAGATAACCAAAGATCTAGAGAACTGAAGAAATAGATAATTGAAGAACTAGAGAACTGAAGAACTGGAGAACTGCAGAACAGGAGAACTGCAGAACAGGAGAACTATAGAATTAAAGATCTGCAGATCTAAAGAATGGCAGAATTAGAGAAGAGTAGCATTGGAAAACAAAGAATACAGAATTATTAAACTGTAGAACTGGAGAACTGAAGAACTAGAGAAGTGAAGAAAGGGTGAACTGCTGAACGAGACTACTGAAAACTAAAGATATAACAACTGGAGAACTGAAGAACTAGAGATCTGAAGGACCATTGAACAAATGAACTAAGAACTGTAGAACTAGAGAAGTGAACAACTAGAAAACTGAAGAACAGGAGAACTACAGAACTAGTAAACTGAAGAATGAGAGAACTGAAGAAAAATAGAACAGATGAACGAGAGCATTACACAAAAAGAAAACTGCAGAAATAGAAAACTACAGTACTAGCAAACTGCAGAACTACAGAACTGCAGAACTGGACAACTGCAGAACTGGAGAACTACAGAACTAGAAAACTGCAGAATTAGAGAATTACAGAAATAGAGAAGGGCTAAACTAGAAAACTGAACAATAAAGAAGTGGAGAACTGCAGAACAAGGCAATTAGAGAAGAAGAGAACTGCACATCTGGAGAATTCGAGAACAGCAGAACTAGAGGACTGAAGATCTAGAGAACTGAAGAAATTGACAACTACAGAACTAAAGATCTGCAGAACTGGAGAACTACAGAACTTGAGAACTACAGAACTAGAGAACTACAGAACTAGAGAACTACAGTACTAGAGAAGTACAGAACTAGAGAACTACAGAACTAGAGAACTACAGAACTAGAGAACTACGGAACTACAGAACTAGAGAAATACAGAACTAGAGAAATACAGAACTAGAGAACTACAGAACTAGAGAACTACAGAACTAGAGAACTACAGTACGAGAGAAGTACAGAACTAGAGAACTACAGAACTAGAGAACTACAGAACTAGAGAACTACAGAACTAGAGAAATACAGAACTAGAGAAATACAGAACTAGCGAACTACGGAATGGAGAACTGCATAACTGGACAACTGGATGACTAGAAAACTGCAGAGCCTGATAAGAGCAGAACTAGAGAACTGCTGAACTAGAAAATTGAAGAATTATAGAACTGAAGAAGTAAAGTACTGAAGAATTAGAGAACTGCAGTACTGCAGAACTATAGCACTGATGAGATATGGAGGACTGAAGAACTAGGGAACTGAAAAACTAGAGAGCTACAGATTTAGAGAACTGAAGAACTGGAGTACTGAAGAAATATAACATTGAAAAACTAGAGAACTGAAGACCTAGAGAATGGAAGATCTAGAGAACTGAAGAGGTGGAGAACTGAAGGACTGGTGAACTAAGAAATTAGGCGACTGAAAAACCAGACACGTGCAGAATTAGAGAACTACAGAACTTGAGAAAAGCAGAACTGGACAACTATATAACTAGAGACCAACAGAAATAAAGAACTGCAGAATTAGAAAAGAGTAGCACTAGAAAACCAAAGAATATAGAATTATTGAAGAGTAGAATTGGAGAACTGAAGAACTAGAGAAGTGAAAATATAGTGAACTGCTGAACTAGAGAACTGAAGAACTAGAGAACTGAACAAATGGATAAATGAAGAACAAGAGATCTGAAGGACCATTGAACAGATGAACTAAGAACTGAAGAACTGCGCAACTGGAAAACTGCAGAAAAGGAGAACTACAGAACTAGTAAACTGAAGATTTAGAGAACTGAAGAACAATAGAACAGACAAACGAGACAGTTGCAGAACTAGAAAAATGCACAACTAGAAAATTGCAGAATCAGAGAACAACAGAACTATCAACCTGCAGAATGACAGAACTGCAGAACTGGGCAACTGCAGAACTAGTGAACTACAGAAATAGAAAACTGCTGAACTAGAGAACTACAGAACTAGCGAACTACAGAACTACAGACGTACAGAAAGAGCCAGCTACAGAACTAGACAAATGCAGAACTAGAGAATTGCAGGACTAGAGATTTGCTGAACTAGAGAACTACAGAACTAGAGAACTACAGAACTAGAGAACTACAGAACTAGAGAACTGCAGAACTAGAGAACTACAGAACTACAAAACTGGAGAAAAAGTGAATTACAGAACTAGAGAACTGCAGAACTAGACAACTGCAGAATTAGAGAGCTGCAGAACTAAAGAACTGCAGAACCAGAGAACTGCAGGACTAGAGAATTTCAGAGCAAGAGAACTGCAGAACTAGAGAACGACAGAACTAGAGAACTGCAGAATTAGAACTACAGAACTAGTGAACTGCAGAGCTAAAGAAATGCAGAACTAGAGAACTACAGAACTACAGAACTGCAGAACTAGAGAATTGCAGAGCAAGAGAACTACATAACTTGAGAACTGCATCAATGGAGAACTACAGAACTAGAGAACTGCAGAACTAGAGAACTGCAGAACTAGAGAAATGCAGAACTAGAGAACTGCAGAACTGGTGAATTATAGAAGTAGAGAACGGCAGAATTAGAAATCTGAACAATATAGAACTAGAGAACTGCAGAACAAGGGAATTAGAGAAGCAGAGAAGTGCACAACTGGTTAATTCGACAACAGCTATACTACAGAACTGCAGAACTACAGAACTGAAGAAATAGAGAACTGAAGATATAGAGAACTGAAGAACTGGACAACTATAGAATTGGACAGCTACAGACCTACAGAACTGGACAACTGGAGAACTAGAAAACTACTGTGCTAGATAAAAGCAGGACTAGAGCACTGTAGAATTTGAGAACCACAGAACTGGAGAAATGCAGAACTATAGAACTGAAGAAATAGAGAACTGAAGAACTGGAGAAATGAAGAATAAGAGAATTGAAGAACTAGAGAACAACAGAACTAGAGACCTGATGAACTGGAGAACTCAAAAGCAAGAGAACTGAAGAACCAAAAAACAGCTGAACTAGAGGATTGCAGAACGAGAGTACAGCAGGACTCGAAAACAGAGGATTTAGTGAACTGATACACTAGAGAACTGAAGAAGTACAGAACCGAAGAACTAGAGAACTAAAGAACTAGAGAACTGCAGAACTAGAGAACTGAAGACATATGGAAATGAAGAACTAGAGAACTAAATAACTAGAGAACTGAAGATCCAGAGAACAGTTGAACTTGAGAATTGCAGAACTAGAGAACTGCAGAACTGGACAACTGTAGAACTAGAGAACTGCAGAATTAGAGAATGTTAGAACTTAAAAAACTGAAGAAAATAGAACTAGAGAACTGTAGAACAAGAGAAATAGAGAAATAGAGAAGTGCAAAACTTGAGTACCAGAGAACAGCAGAACTAGGGAAATGCAGAGCTAGACGATTGCAGAACTAGAAAACTACAGAACTTGAGAACTAGGGAGCAATAGAATTACAGAATAAGAGAATGAGAGAACAAGAATACTGCAGAATTGGAGAACTACAGAACCAGTTAACTCGAGATCTACAGAACGAGAGTACTGCAGAACGAGAGAAAAGGAAAATATAGGACTACTAGAGAAGAGCAGAACCAGAGAACTGGAGAACAGGAGAAATAGAGAAGTAGTGAACTGCAGAACTGGAGAACCAGAGTACAGCAGAACTAGAAGATTTCAGATCTAGAAAATGGCTGAATGAGGGTGTTATATATGTAAACTTTTATTTCCTCTGTACAGCCAACAGAGGACTCATCCCCTGGAATCCCAAGGGTAGGAAGTGGTGAATTATGTCGCCGAGCTAAGATGGCTTGCAGGACATTGCGAATTGGAAGGACATTTGGAGCTCATGCTCAGAGACTTTTTCATACTTGTCATTGGCCACGAAACCACACTTCACAAACTTTTGACTGTAGAGACCCCAACCTTGAGTAAGTGCATAGCGATAGCCGAGGCGTTCATTGCCACTAGTGACAATATGAAGCAAGTCTCTCAGCACACATGTGCTGCTATAAGTATTGTGAACAAAGTGATGTTGTTTTCGAATCATAATGTACTGGGCAGGTCACACATACCTGCAGCTTCACGTCTGCAGATGTCTCAGAGTCCACCATCAAGGGTGATGAATGCAAGGTCATTAACACCTTGTTGGCACTGCGGGGTGATCATTGTTTCCATGCATGCCGATTCAAAGAGTACGTTTGCAAGGGCTGTGGAACAATGGGGCACCTCCAACGAGTGTGCAGGCGAGCTGCAAAGCCTGTTAAACCTGCCAACCACTTTGCTGCATAGGAGGACAGATCCACGGAGGAGAACTATGAGCCAGAGCGTCAGATCGAGGAGGCAGAATTACATGAGGTGCACACATTCACCACGAATTGTACCCCAATAATGCTGAATGTTGAACTAAATGGGCTCCTGGTGTCAATGGATCTGGACACCGGCGTGAGCCAGTCCATCATGGGGAAAAAGACTTTCGAAAGGTTGTGGTGCAACAAGGCCTCTAGGCCAGTCTTAACTCCAGTTCGCACAAAACAAGAACTTACACAAAAGAACTGATTCCCATAATCGGCAGTGCTACCATAAAGGTCTCGTACGATGGAGGGGTGCACAAGCTACCACTCTGTGTGGTATCAGGCAATGGTCCCATGCTGCTCGGCAGGAGCTGGCTGGGAAAAATACGCTGGAACTGTGACAATGTCCGAGTGCTATCACGCCCTGATGAAACTTCATGTGCCCAGGTCTTAAACAAATTTCCTTCCTTGTTCGAACCAGGCATCGGGAGATTCCAAGGAGCAAAAGTGCAGATCCACCTAATTCCGGGGGTGCAACCCATCTCACAAGGCAAGAGCAGTACTGTACATGATGAGAGAAAGGGTAGTGATCGAACTAGACCGGCTGCAAGGAGACGCCATCATTTCCCCTATCGAGTTCAGCAAGTAGGCTAGTCCTATTGTCCCAATCCTCAAGGGAGATGGCACCGTCAGAATCTATGGTGATTACAAAGTAACTATCAGTCATTTCTCCCTGCAGGAGCAATAACCACTACCAAAGGCCGATGACATCTTTGCAAAGCTGGCGGGAGGAAAGACCTTCACGAAGCCGACATGAAGCAGGAACTGGTGGATTCATCGACGGCCCTCACCAACATCAACACGCACAAAGATCTTTTTGTTTATAACAGATGCCCGTTTGGAATCCGATCAGCAGTGGCTATATTCCAGAGAAACATGGAAAGTTACTGAAAAATGTCCCACACAACTTGGTCTTCCAGATGACATCTTGGTCACAGGTCTGAACACAGTCGAGCATCTGCAGAACCTGGAGGAGGTTCGTAGTCGACTCAACCGCATCGGGCTCAGGGTAAAATGCTCGAAGTGCGTTTTCCAGGTGCCTAAAGTGTAGTTCCTGGGAAGGAGGATTGCGGCGGACGGCATCAGGTCCACCAACTCGAAGACAGAGGCAATCGAGAACGCACCGAGGCCACAGAACGTGATGGAGCTGCGGTCGTTTCTGGGACTCCTGGACTACTTTGGTCACTTCTTATCGGATCTCAGCATACTGTTAGAACCACTGCATATCTTAATATGAAAAGGGGACGAATGGGATTGGGGAAAAAGCCAACAAAATGCCTTTGTAAAAGCGAGAAAATTGTTATGCTCAAACAAATTGCTTGTGTTGTATGATCCATGTAAGCGTTTGGTACTAGCATGTGATGCGTTGTCATATGGCGTCGTGTGTGTATTGCAACAAGCTAATGATGTTGGGAAACTGCAACCAGTTGCTTATGCATCCAGGAGTCTGTCTAAGGCTGAGAGAGCCGACAGCATAACTGAGAAAGAAGTGTCAGCATGTGCCTATGGGGTACTGAAAATACATCAATATCTGTTTGGGCTAGAATTCGATTTGGAAACTGACCTTAAGCCATTTATATTCCTGTTCTCCGAGAGTAAAGCGATAAATACCAACGCGTCTGCCCACATCCAGCGATGTGAGCTCACGTTGTCCGCATACAACTACGCCATCCACCACAAGCCAGGCACAAAAAACTGCACCGATGTTCTCAGTAGACTGCCATTGCCCACCACAGTGGTGGAAATGCCGCAGCCCACTGATCTAGTCATGGTTATGGAAGCATTTGAGAGTGAGCAGTCACCTATCACTACCAGGCAGATCAAAACCTGGACAAGCAGGGACACCTTATTATCTCGTCAAAAGCTGTGTGCTTCATGGGAGCTGGTTCAGTGTCCCAGTGGAAATGCAGGAAGAGATAAAGTTGTTCCAGCGGCGCAAAGATGAAATGTCTATACAGGCAGACTGACTTCTGTGGGGCAATCGAGCAGTGGTTCCCAAGAAGGGCAGAGAGAACTTCATCAATGACCTCCACAGTACACACCCAGGCATCGTAATGATGAAAATGATAGCCAGATCCCACGTGTGGTGGCCCGGTATCGATGTGGATTTAGAGTCCTGCATTCACAGATGTAATACATGCTCGCAGTTAAGCAATGCACCCAGGGAGGTGCCACTAAGTTTAGGGCTATTTCACTCCAAACCGTGGTCTAGGGTATACGTCGACTATGCAGGCCCGTTCTTGGGTAAAATGTTCCTTGTAGTTGTAGATGCGTAATTCAAGGGAATTAATTGTGAGATAATGTCGGCTAGCACGTTCACTGCCAGTACTGAAAGCCTGCGAGCCATGTTTGCCACACACGGCCTACTCGATGATCTGGTGAGCGACAACGGGCCATGTATTACCAGTGCTGAGTTCAAAGAATTCATGACCGTAACGGGACCAAACATGTCACTTCAGCCCCGTTTAAACCAGCGTCCAATGGTCAGGCAGAGAGAGTAGTCCAAATCATCAAGCAAGGCTTGAAGATGGTAACTGAAGGCTCACTGCAGACTCGCCTATCTCGAGTCCTGCTTAGATAGCGCATGAGACATCACTCACTCACTGGAATCCCACCTGCTGAACTGTTAATGAAAAGGGCACTTAAGACAAGGCTCTCGTTAGTACACCCTGGTCTACATCAACAGGTGGAGAGCAGGCGGCTTCAACAAAGTGCATACCAAGATAACGCAAATGTGTCACACGAGATTGAAATCAATGATCTTGTATTTGTATTAAATTATGGACAAAGTCCCAAGTGGCGTCCCCGCACTGTCTTGGACAAAGACGGGAGCAGGTTGTTTTGGGTCAAACTTTCAAATGGACTCATTCACCGGAAACACTTGGACCAAATCAAATGCAGATTCCTGAGCAATCAAAATTGGACAATAACTTTTTTGAACCCCCAACATACACACCATTGATAACCGGCACCAAGGTTGACCAGGAAGAAGAACCCATCATCCACAGCAGCCCAACAGATCTAGAGAAGTACAGAAATAGAGAATTACAAAACTAGAGAACTGCAGAACAAGAGAACTGCAGAACTAGAGTACTGCAGAGCGACAGAACTGCAGAACTAGAGAACTGAAAACTGAAGAACGACAGAACAGCAAAACTAGAGAACTAGAGAAGTACACAACTAGAGAACTACAGAACTAGAGAACTACATAACTAGAGAACTGCAGAACTAGAGAACGAAAGAACTAGAGAACTGCAGAACTAGAGAACTTCAGAACTAGAGAACTATAGAACTAGAGAACTAGAGAACTATAGAACTAGAGAACGAGAGAACTAGAGAAATGCAGAACTGGAGAACAGCAGAACTAGAGAACAGCAGAATTAGAGAATGACAGAACTAGAGACCTGTAGAACTGGAGAACTGCGGAACGACAGAACTACAGAACTAGAGAACTACAGAACTACAGAACTAGAGAACTACAGAACTAGAGAACTGCAGAACTAGTGAACTGTAGTACTAGTGAACTCCAGAACTAGAGAATTACAGAATGAGAGAAATGCAGAACGAGAAAACTACAGAACTTGATAACTTGAGAACTAGAGAACTGCAGAACTAGAGAACTACAGAACTAGAGAACTGCAGAACTATAGAACGGCAGAACGAGAAAACTACAGAACAGGAGAACTGTAGAACTGGCGAATGACAGAACTAGAGAACTATAGAACTAGAGAACTGTAGACCTGGAGAACTGCGGAACTAGAGAAGTGCAGATCTAGAGTACTTCAGAACTGGAGAACTAGAGAACTAGAGAACTGCAGAATTAGAGAACTACAGAACTGGAGAACTGTAGAACTATAGAACTGCTGAACTAGAGAATTACAGAACTAGAGAACTGTAGAACTGGAGAACTGCAGAACTAGAGAACTACAGAAATGGAGAACTACAGAACTAGAGAACTGCAGAACTAGTGAACTGCAGAACTAGAGAATTACAGAACTAGAGAACTACAGAATGAGAGAAATGCAGAACTACAGAACTACAGAACTAGAGAACTGCAGAAATAGTGAACTACAGAACTAGAGAATTACAGAACTAGAGAACTACAGACTAGAGAATTACAGAACTAGAGAACTACAGAACGAGAGAAATGCAGAACTGGAGAACAACAGAACTAGAGAACTACAGAACTAGAGAACATGAGAACTAGAGAACTGCAGAACGAGAGAAATATAGAACTAACGAACTGGAGAACTGGACAACTACAGAACTACAGAACGACAGAACTTCAGAACTAGTGAACTGCAGAACTAATGAACTGCAGAATTAGTGAACTCCATAACTAGAGAACTACAGAACGAGAGAAATGCAGAACTAGAGAACAACAGAACTAGAGAACTGCAGAACTAGAGAACTGCAGAACTAGAGAACTGCAGAACTAGAGAACTGCAGAACTAGAGAAATGCAGAATTAGAGAACAACGGAACTGGAGAACTGCAGAACGAGAGAACTGCAGAACTAGAGAATGACAGAACTAGAGAAATGCAGAACGAGAGAACTGCAGAACTAGAGAACTACAGAACTGGAGAACTGCAGAACTAGAGAACTGCAGAACTAGAGAACTGCAGAATTAGAGAACTACAGAACTAGAGAACTACAGAACTAGAGAACTGCAGAATTAGAGAACTGCAGTATTAGAGAAATGCAGAACGAGAGAACTGCAGAACTAGAGAACTACAGAACTAGAGAACTGCAGAACTAGAGAACTGCAGAACTAGAGAACTGCAGTATTAGAGAACTGCAGAACTAGAGAACTACAGAACTGGAGAACGACAGAACTAGAGAAATGCAGAATTAGAGAACAACGGAACTGGAGAACTGCAGAACTAGAGAATGACAGAACTAGAGAAATGCAGAACGAGAGAACTGCAGAAGTAGAGAATGATATAACTAGAGAACTACAGAACTAGAGAATTGCAGAACTAGAGAACTATAGAACTAGAGAACTACAGAACAAGAGGACTGCAGAATTAGAGAACAACAGAACTGGAGAACTGTAGAACTATAGAACTAGAGAACTACAAAACGAGAGAACTACATAATTAGAGAACAATAGAACTAGAGAACTGTAGAACTGGAGAACTTCGGAACAACAGAACTACAGAACTGGTGAACTGCAGAACTAGAGAACTGCAGAAATAGTGAACTGCAGAACTACAGAACTACAGAACTAGAGAACTACAGAACGAGAGAAATGCAGAACTGGAGAACAACAGAACTAGAGAACTACAGAACTAGAGAACTTGAGAACTAGAGAACTGGAGAACTAGAGAACTGCAGAACTAGAAAACTACAGAAGTAGACAGCTGCAGCACAAGAGAACTGCACAACTAGAGAAATATAGAACTAATGAACTGCAGAACTGGAGAACTACAGAACTACAGAATTAGAGAACTGCAGAACTAGTGAACTGCAGAACGAGTGAACTCCATAACTAGAGAAAACAGAACTAGAGAACTGCAGAACTAGAGAATGGCAGAACTAGAGAACTAAAGAACAAGAGACCTGTAGAATGGGCGAATCACAGAACTAGAGAACTATAGAACTAGAGAACTGTAGATGTGGAGAACTGCGGAACTAGAGAACTACAGAACTGCAGAACTAGAGAAGTGCAGAACTAGAGTACTTCAGAACTGGGGAACTAGAGAACTAGAGGACTGCAGAATCAGAGAACTACAGAATTGGAGAACTGTAGAACTATAGAACTGCAGAACTAGAGAACGACAGAACTAGAGTACTACAGAACTAGAGAACGATAGAACTAGCGAACTTCAGAACTAGAGAACTACAGAACTGGAGAACTATAGAACTAGAGAACTACAGAACTAGAGAACAGCAGAACTAGAGAACTGCAGAAATAGAGAACTATAGAACTAGAGAACTACAGAACTAGAGAAATGCAGAACTAGAGAACTACAGAACTAGAAAACTGCAGAACTAGAGAACTGCAGCACTAGAGAGCTGCAGAAGTAGAGAATTATAGAACTGGAGAACTACAGAACGAGAGAACTGCAGAATTAGAGAACTACAGAACGGGAGAACTGCAGAACTAGAGAACTATCGAACTAGATAACTACAGAACAAGGGCACTGCAGAATTAGGGAACGACAGAATTGGAGAACTGTAGAACTATAGAACTACAGAACTAGAGAACAACAGAAGTAGAGAACTGCAGAAATGGAGAACTATAGAACTAGAGAATGACAGAACTACAGAACTGTAGAACTAGAGAACTGTGGAACTAGAGAACTACAGAACTAGAGAACTACAGAACTAAAGAACTACAGAACTAGTGAACTGCAGAACTTGTGAACTGCAATACTAGAGAACTACAAAACTGTGGGCAGAACGGTGCAGCCCCGAACTGGACGCCCGTTTTTCGCGCCACAAAGTGCACCGAAAAAAACCCTCCATTATTCTCCACCTCCCTGCAAGTCCTCTGGCCCTCGGCGCAGCGCAGCAGGAGCTGTAGGGGGCGGAGCCAGGTCCCTGCACTAAAAACAGTGCTGGGACCTCTGCACATGCGTGCTACAGTGGGCGCGCAAGTGCCGTAGCTCCAGGCGCCCGAAACTGTGTGGGAGGGGCCCGAAGCACGCAGCCCCTAGCCCTGGCCGAATGGCCTCACTGGGGATGCGTGAATAAGGCTCCTTCCAGGGCCAGCTCCTGCTTCCTCCCGACCCGACTCGACTCCCGCTTCCCGCCTGTGGACCGGACCCGACACCCGCCCCCCTCCTCCCGCCCCCCGACCGGACCCGACACCCGCTCCCACACCCGCCCCCGCCTCCGGACCGGACCAGACACCCGTTCCCCCCCGCCACCCCTGCCCCCGGACCAGACTCGACACCCGCTACACCCCCGCCCCCCGCCCCCGGACCGGACCCAACGGCCGCTCCCCCCCCGCCCCCCCCCCCTGCCCCCAGACTGGATCCGACATGACCTGCCTTCCCCCGGTCTGACCTCCCTCTCCCTTCCTCCCTCCCCCCCTCCCCCCGACCCAAACCGAACTGACCTCCCTCCCACAACACCCCCGACCCGACCCAAATCCACCTACCTGTAAATCTGGCGCTGGTGACGGGCCCTGCCCGAAGTCTCGGGCCCGGCCCGTTAAGTGTCCCTCCCCCTTCTCCTTTCCCCCCACCCCCCCCTCAATCTCCTTCCCCCCCCAATCTCCTTCTCCCCCCCCCAATCTCCTTCCGCCACCCAATCTCCTCCCCCTCAATCTCCTTCCCCCCCAATCTCCTTCTCCCCCCCATCTCCCCCCATCTCCTTCTACCCCCCATCTCCTTGCCCCCCATCTCCTTTCCCCATCTCCTTTCTCCCCCTTCTCCCCTTTATCCCCTCCTCCCCCCCTCTCCACCCCTCTCCCCCTCCCTCTTCGCCCCCATCCCTCACTCTTCTCCCCCCTCCCCCTTCTCCCCCATCCCTCCCCCTTCTCCCCCTTCTCCCCCTTCCCTCCCCCTTCCCTCCCCCTTCCCTCCCTCTGCTCCCCACCTCTCTCCCTCTACCCCCCTTCTCCCCCTCCCCTCGCTGTCAGAAACACAGACACTGACAGACAGAGAATGAGAGACACACAGACAGACAGAGAGATAGAGACACTGACAGAGACATACTGAGGTGAGCATCCCAGCATGCTGTTGGAGGGCTCCCAGTGCTGCAGTCGGTAAGTAGAAAATGTTTTATTTATTGATTTAAAAAAAAATGATTTCTTATTAATTTTTTTTGATTCATTTATTGGTTGATTTATTGATGTATTTATCGTTTATTATTGATGATGGCTCTTTATTTGTAAAACTGAAGTGTTTAATGTTTGTAAACTTCCCTTTAAACCACCCCCCTCCGCTCCCCCCCACCATTCCCTACGCCTAATTTGGAACCTACGCCTGATTTTCTAAAGTGTAGATAATGTTTTTTCGAGCGTACAAAAATCTTCACTTACTCCATTCTAAGTTAGTTTGGAGTAAGTTTTCACTCACGAAACTTTGAAATCAGTCGTAAGCCCCCTTTTGAAAAAAAAATTCTGTTCCAAAGTGAAACTGTTCTAACTGACTAGAACTGGAGCAAACTAAATGACGAGAATTCCGATTTCTAAGATACTCCGTTCTACACCAGTTGCTCCTAAAAATCAGGAGAAAATCATGTGGAAATTTGGGGCCTAAAGAACTACAGAACTAGAGAACTGCAGAACTAGTGAACTGCAGTACTAGAGGATGACAGAACTAGAGAACTGTAGAACTAGAGAACTGTGGAACTAGAGAGCTATAGAACTACAGAACTAGAGAACTGCAGAAATAGTGAACTACAGAACTAGAGAACTACAGAACTCGAGAACTACAGAACGAGAAAAATGCAGAACTGGAGAACAACAGAACTAGGGAACTACAGAACGAGAGAACTTGAGAACTAGAGAGCTGCAGAACTAGAAAACTACAGAATTAGAGCGCTGCAGCACTAGAGAACTGCACGACTTCAGAAATATAGAACTAACGTACTGGAGAACTGGAGAACTACAGAACTACACAAATGCAGAACTAGTGAACTGCAGAACTAGTGAACTCCAGGACTAGAGAACTACAGAATGAGAGAAGTCCAGAACTAGAGAAAAAAAGAACTGGAGAACTACAGAACTAGAGAACTTGAGAACTAGAGTACTGCAGAACTAGAAAACTATAGAACTAGAGAACTACAGAACTGGAGAACTACAGAACTGGAGAACTATCGAACTAGAGAACTACAGAACTAGAGACATGCAGAATTAGAGAACCACAGAACTGGAGATCTGCAGAACTGGAGAATGACAGAACCAGATTACTGTAGAACTGGAGAACTGCAGAAATATTGAACTGTAGAACTAGAGAACTACAGAACTAGAGAACTGCAGAAATAGTGAACTACAGAACTAGAGAACTAGAGAACTAGAGAACTTGAGAACTAGAGAACTACAAAAATAGAGAGCTGCAGCACTAGAGAACTGCACAACTATAGAACTATAGAACTAAAGAACAAGAGAACTGGAGAACTACAGAACTACAGAACTACGGAACTGGAGAACTACAGTAACTAGAGAACTGCAGAACTAGATAACTACAGAACTAAAGAAATGCAGAATTGGAGATCTGAACAATATCGAACTGGAGAAATGCAGAACAAGGGAATTAGAGAAATAGAGAACTGCACAACTGGAGAATTCGAGAACTGCAGAACTATAGGACTGAACAACTGGAGAAGAGAGTGAATCACAGATACAGAAAGAGATAGAGAGTCACAGATACAGAGAGAGAGAGAAAATCACAGGTATACCGAGGAAGAGAGTGAGAATCTCAGGTACACTGAGGAAGAGAGTGAGAATCTCAGGTACACAGAGAGAGTGAGAGAGATAGGGAGAGAGAGAGAGGGAGAATCATAGATACACGGAGAGAGAGAGAGAGAATCACAGGCACAGAGAGAGAGAGAATCACAGGTACACAGCGAGAGAAAGAGAATCACAGGTACAGAAAAAGAGAGAGAGAGAATCACAGATATACAGAGGAAGAGTGCGAGAGTCAGAGAGAATCACAGATACCCTGAGAGAGAGAGAATCACAGTTACACAGAGAGTGAGAGAGAGAGAGAGAGAGAGAATCACAGATACACTGAGAGAGACTCACAGGTACACAGAGAGAGAGAGAGCGAGCGAGGGAATCACATTACACGGAGAGAGAGCGAGAGAGAGAGAGAGAATCACATGTACACAGAGAGAGAGAGAGAGAGAGAATTACAGGTACACGGAGCGAGCAAGAGGGAGAGAGAGAGAGAGAATTACAGATACACACAGACAGAGAGAGGAGATTACTGACACAGAAACATGCGGACATATGAAGAATTACGGACCAGTGAAGACGATGTGGTCTATTGAGCCTGTCCCACAAAATTGTGATATGTTTCACTGCATATATACATCCAGCCGAAAGTATGTGATCTCCTGGGAGAGGCAAAAGAAGATTTTGTGAATTTGCGATTTTGCCAATTTGCCAATTTGCAAAAAAGTACAGGGAAATTCCTCTCCGACCCTTCCAAATAATCCAAACTATTCTAGGAGCTCTTGCTACCCCTGTATGCACTGGGGTACCTAACTTCTGTAAGAGGAGATCTCCACCGCAGCCAGAAATAAATCTAGCTTTTACGTGAAGGGATTCAGCGAGTCTGCATCCACCACATGAAACAGCAGCTTGTTCCAGAGGTCCACGATTCTCTGGGAAAAGAACAACCTTTGGATGTCTAACCTGGATCTAGCCTAATGCAACTTAAATTTGTGACCCCTTGCCTTGCCTGACCAATTTAATGGAATTGAACTATTAGCTGGAACACAATCTATTCCCTTCATTATCTTATAAACCTCATCATATCCCCACTAACTCTACGCTTCGCTAAAGCATAGAGTCCCAACTCTTTTAGCCTATCTTGAAAACCTCGATGCTTTAGACTGGGCAATTAGTCTAGTGACCCTCTTCTGCACACTTCCCAAAGCCTCAATATCATCCACCATGGAAGGAGAGCAAAACTGGACACATTATTTCAAGGACGGCCGGACTAAGGGCTTGTACAAGGACAAAATAGTATGTGTCATGTCACACTCAATTATCCAATGGATACATACCAACAGTCTATTTGCTCTACTTATTGCTGCACGGTATTGCTTGTGTAGCTTTAAGGATGTATGCACTAAAATGCCCAAATGTCTTTCTATCTCCACCTTCTTTCATACCCTTCCCTGGAAGGTGTATGAATGTTAAGCAGTTGGGCAGGGCAAAGGCTCAATACCACAATTATCTCCACTATACAAAATTTTCTTCGATGCTGGGGATGTTGGCCTGATCGAGCACACAGACGTTGGTGCGTCTATCCTCCGAGGAGATTTGAAGGATCTTGCGCAGACATCGTTGGTGGCATTTCTCCAGCGATTTGAGGTGTCTACTGTATATGGTCCGCGTCTCTGAGCCATACAGGAAGGTGGGTATCATGACAGCCCTGTAGACCATAAGCTTGGTACCAGATTTGAGGTCCTGGTCTTCGAACACTCTGTTCCTCAGGCGGCCGAAGGCTGCGCTGGTGCACTGGAGGTGGTGCTGGACCTCGTCTTCGATGTCTGCTCTTGCTGATAGTAGGCTGCCAACGTATGGGATGTGACCCCTGGTTCTGGACTTCCCCAACATCGGGAACATTCTTCCTGCATCTAACCTGTCCAATCCCGTCAGAATTTTATATGTTTCTATGAGATCCCCTCTCATTCTTCTAAACTCCAATGAATACAGGCCCAGTCGATCCAGTCTCTCCTCATATGTCAGGCCTGCCATCCCGGGAATCAGTCTGGTGAAACTTCGATGCACTCCCTCAATAGCAAGAATGTCTTTCCTCAGATTAGGAGACCGAAACTGAACACAATAATCCAGGTGAGGCCTCAGCAAGGCCCCGTAAAACTGCAGTAAGACCTCCCTGCTCCTACACTCAAATCCCCTTGCTATGAAGGCCAATATGTAATTTTCCTTGTTCATCGCCTGCTGCACCTGCATGCCAAACTTCAATGACTGATGTACCATGACACCCAGGTCTCTTTGCACCTCCCCTTTTCCTAATCAGCCGCCATTCAGATAATATTCTGCCTTCATGTTTTTGCCACCAAAGTGGATAACCTCACATTTATCCAAATTATACTGCATCTGCCATGCATTTGCTCACTCACCTAACCTGTCCAAGTCACCCTGCAGCCTTTTAGCTTCCTTTTTACAGCTCACACTGCCATCCAGCTTAGTGTCATCTGTAAACTTCGACATATTACACTCAATTCCTTCCTCTAAATCATTGATGTATATTGTAAATACCTGGGGTACCAACACTGAGCCCTGCGGCACCCACTAGTCACTGCCTGCCATTCTGAAAATAATCCGTTTATCCCGACTCTCTGCTTTCTGAGTGCTAACCAGTTCTCTATCCATGTCAGTACATTACCCCCAATACCATATGTTTTAATTTTGCACAGCAATCTCTTGTGTGTGACCTTGTCAAAAGCCTTTTGAAAGTCCAAATACATCACATCCACTGGTTCTCCCTTGTCCACTCTATTAGTTACATCCTCAAAAAATTCTAGAAGATTTGTCAAACATGATTTGCTTTTCATAAATCCATGCTGACATGGACCAATCCTGTCATTGCTTTCCAAATGCGCTGCTATTTCATCTTTAATGATTGATTCCAACATTTTCCCCAATACTGATGTCAGGCTGACAGGTCTATAATTGCCTGTTTTCTCTCTCCCTCCTTTTTTAAAAAGTGGTGTTACATTAGCTACCCTCCAGAGCATAGGGACTGATCCAGAGTCGATAGACTGTTGGAAAATGATCACCAATCCATCCATTATTTCGAGGGCCACTTACTTAAGTACTCTGGGATGCAGACTATCAGGCCCTGGGGATTTATCGGCCTTCAATCCCATCAATTTCCATAACACAATTTCCTGACTAATAAGGATTACCTCCTTCTCGCTAGCCCCTCGGTCACCTAGTACATCCAGAAGGTTATTTGTGTCTTCCTTCGTGAAGACAGAACCAAAGTATTTGTTCAATTGGTCTTCCATTTCTTTGTTCTCCATTTTAAATTCACCTGATTCTGACTGCAAGGGACCTACTTTTGTCTTCACTAATCTTTTTCTCTTCACATATCTATAGAAGCTTTTGCAGTCAGTTTTTATGTCCCCAGCAATCTTCCTCACATGCTCTAATTTACCCCTCCTAATTAAACCCTTTGTCCTCCTCTGCTGAATTCTAAATTTCTCCCAGTCCTCAGGTTTGCTGCTTTTTCTGGCCAATTTATATGCCTCTTCCTTGGATTTAACACTATCCCTAATTTCCCTTGTTAGCCACGGTTGAGCCACCTTCCCCATTTTATTTTTACTTCAGATCAGGATGTACAATTGTTGAAGTTCATCCATGTGATCTTTAAATATTTGCATTGCCTATCCACCGTCAACCCTTTCAGTATCATTCGCCAGTCTATTCTCGCCAATTCACGTCTCATACCATCGAAGTTACCTTTCCCTAAGCTCTGAATTAACTGTGTCACTCTCCATCTTAATAATGAATTCTACCATTTTATGGTCACTCTTCACCAAGGGGCCTCACACAACAAGATTGCTAATTAGTCCTTTCTCATTACACATCACCCAGTCTAGGATGGCCAGGCCTCTAGTTCGTTCCTCGACATATTGCTCTAGAAAACCATCCCTATTGCACTGCAGGAAATCCTCCTCCTCCGTAGTGCTACCAGTTTGGTTAGCCCAATCGATATGTAGGTTAAAGTCGCCCATGCTAACAGCTGTACCTTTATTGCACGCATCCCTAATTTCTTGTTTAATGCTGTCGCCAACCTCACTACCACTGTTTGGTGGTCTGTACACAACTCCCATTAGCGTTTTCTGCCCTTTGGTATTCCGCAGTTCTACCCATTCAGATTTCACATCATCCACGCTAATGTCCTTCCTTACTATTGCGTTAATTTCCTCTTTATCCAGCAACGCCACCCCACCTCCTTTTCCTTTCTGTCTATCCTTCCTGAATGTTGAATACCCCTGGATGTTGAGTTCCCAGCCTTGGTCACCCTGGAGCCATGTCTCCGTAATCCCAATTATATCATATTCGTTAACAGCTGTCTGCGCAGTTAATTCGTCCAACTTATCACGAATACTCCTCGCATTGAGGCATAGAGCTTTCAGGCTTGTCTTTTTAACACACTTTGCCCCTTTAGACATTTGCTGTAATGTGGTCCTTTTTGATTTTTGCCTTAGGTTTCTCTGCCCTCCACTTTTACATTTCTTCTTTCTATCTGTTGCTTCTGCCCCCATTTTACTTCCCTCTGTCTACCTGCATAGATTCCCATCCCCCTGCCATATTAGTTTAACCCCTAACCAAAAGCATTCGCGAACATTCCCCCTAGGATATTGGTTCCACTCCTGCCCAGGTGCAGACCGCCCGGTTTGTACTGGTCCCACCTCTCCCAGAACCAGTTCCAATGTCCCAGTAATTTGAACCCCTCCCTCCTGCACCACTCCTCAAGCCACGTATTCATCCTAGTTTATCCTGCAATTCCTTCTCTGACTAGCACGTGGCACTGGTCGCAATCCTGAGATTACTACCTTTGAGGTCCTGCTTTTTCATTTAACTTCTAAGCTCCCTAAATTAAGCTTGTAGGACCTCATTCTGTTTTTTTACCTATCTCGTTGGTACCTATATGCACCACGACAACTGGTTGTTCACCCTCCCCCTCCAAAATGCCCTGCAGCCGCTCCGAGACATCCTTGACCCTTACACCAGGGAGGCAATATACCATCCTGGAGTCTCGGTTGTGACCGCAGAAACGCCTATCTATTCCCCTTACAATAGAATCCCCTACCACCACAGCTCTCCCACTCTTTTTCCTGCCCTCCTGTGCAGCAGAATGACCCATGGTGTCATGAACTTGGCTGCTGCTGCCTTCCCACAATCAGTCATCTCTCCCAACAGTACCCAAAATGGGTTGGCGCGATGACACGATGATTTCGAGGGACTGCCTATGATGACGATGATGACATCAATTTCCAGTCATGAGTCCAAACCTCCCATCACATTGGGGGGAAAATGACAGTTGGAGGCTTCCTCTGTCGGAACACATCTGACACCAAAAAAATCTATCAAACTACCTGTTGGTCCCAGAGAAACTTACGATTCCAGTCTGAGGCCTTCATTCGCTGTGCAGTGCACGGGGATCTGTCTTCCACAAACCAACGTCTATTTTGCAATCACGTGGGCCTGGATCACCAATCACTAGGTAGTATTCTCACTGATAATAATAGGAAGTCTGTTTGTAAGAGCTCCCATTAGTATGAGAAAAAAAAACTAAAACCAGAAACACAGCACAATAAATTTAAAAAAAACTCCTCATATTTAAAATTAAATCAAATTAAATATTTTTGAAAAAAAACTATTCGGGGGAATTTTTTTTTAATGTGATTTAATAGGGTCAAAAATAAACTTAACTCAATGGACAGGGTTGTTAAAATAAAAATGAGTGAATACATTTGATTTTCCTCGGGAGCCGAAATTGATGAACTTAATGCCCGCTGCCACTGACATTCCTCTTCTCGAACTTTCTTAATAGAATTTTGATACAAGCATCCAAATCATCCCTTTGACAATGCTCAGTAAACTAACTTCCATACAGCCGAAACTTACAGTGTTTGTTTTAATTCAGCGTGCAACTTTCTTTTGGGGTAGTTCACCTTCTCTGGCCAACCAGCCCTGCACACCATCTCCACCCTGATGGAGCTGGGCAATGGATTTGACCTCGAACTCGGCAATGCTGTTAGAATGCAAAAAAAGCAACAACGTGCATTTTTATAGCACCTTTCACGTCCCGAGGAGTATTACAAAACAAAATTTGACACCGTGCCACTCAAGAAGATATATGGGCAGATGACCAAGAAGCTTGGTCAAAGAGGAAGGTTTTAAGGAGCGTCTTCAAGGAGCAAAGAGAGGTGGAGAGGCGGAGAGATTTAGGGAGGGAGTTCCAGAGCTTGGGGCCCAGGCAGCTGAAGTCACGGCCACCGATGGTGGAGCGATTATAATCAGGGTTGCTCAGGAGGGCAGAATTAGAGGAGCGCAGACATCTCGGAGGGGTTGTGGGGCTGGAGGAGATTACAGAGATAGGGAGGGGCGAGGGCCATGGAGGGATTTGTAAACAAGGGTTAAAACGAGGTGTTGTTAAACCGGGAACCAATGTAGGTCAGCGAGCACAGGGGTGATGGGTGAGCCGGACTTGGTGTGAGTTAGCAGGGTTTTGGATCAATTTAAGTTTACAGCACTGAAATAACATTCATGCACTCACAGCAATTGCCTGACCAAGGCCACTGCTGCCATCACTTGCGATTCACCCGGAAAGGGTTTTTATCATGCTTCTTAATGCATTTCGGAATTTTAAACGTAACTCGTGGCCGTGGTAAGTTATAGTTTTTCTTTGCTCAGTATAATTTTCTCTTCCAACTCCGGGTCCACACTCTCGGCTCAAATATAGCTACCGCCTGGTTGATTCCGGAGATGAGGGGATTGACTTTTATGAAGATAGGTTGAGTAGGTTGGGCCTCTGCGCATTGAAAGGTGGATGCAGAGAGAATATTTCCACTAATAGGGGAAACTGAAACTAGGGGACATAGCCTCAGAATAAGGGGCCGCCCATTTAAAACTGAGATGAGGAGGAATTTCTTCTCTCAGAGGGTTGTAAATCTGTGGAATTCTCTGCCCCAGAGAGCTGTGGAGGCTGGGTCATTGAATATATTTAAGGCGGAGATAGACAGATTTTTGAGCGATAAGGGAGTGAAGGGTTATGGGGAGCGGGCGGGGAAGTGGAGCTGAGTCCGTGATCAGATCAGCCATGATCTTATTGAATGGCGGAGCAGGCTCGAGGGGCCAGGTGACCTACTCCTGCTCCTATTCCTTATGTTCTTATGTTGTTATGAATCGCCCCGTGGCCTGGAGCGGGCAGGAGGGGAGAGCCACTGGGAAGCGCCCGCCGATGTCAGTGGGCGGCCGATGTGCGTAAGTAGCCTCCCGCCCGCCGAGATGCCGGATTAGTGCGGGCGGAAGTCGGCTGGAGTCGCTGAGTGGAGGCTGCTCTGTCCCCGACGGTAAGATGGGGGAAAAACAGATCAGGGACATAGTTATAATTTATTTCTTTTCAGCTACTTAACCTGTACGGGGTCCCCTGAATGTCATCAGATGTGTTTCGTTTTGACGCTTTTTCCTTTCAGCTCTTCGACCCTCCCTGGGCCCGACTCCATCCTTGGCGGCACTTGGGCGGCGAGCACCTCCGCCGCCGAGAATGCGACCTCCCGCCCGCTGCCGCCCAGATTGGCGACATGCGTCACTGCTTTGCCAACCGCCGACCTTCGAGGGACCTCGCTGATCAAATACCCCGGCCCAAAGAACTGTCATCAAATTCGGGCCCTATGTTTTAAAAGTGTTACGCCAGGAAAAGTCGAGTACACACCTGCTTTTACCGGGCGTAACAGTTTGAAGGACGTTCGCTGGGCATGAGTTGGTCAAATAGCCCAATCTCTCCCACACGGATGTCCTTCTCCCAGGGACGCGGAGGATCTGCCTGCAGAAATGTTGACAGATTGCAAAAGACAATTATCAGTGCAAGTGCATCGTGCCCCGAAAGCTGTCTTTTGTGAGTCCTCGCGTGCACTTCCTACGCACCCCGGTGAGGCCAGAATTTTCAGCCCGTTAAGATTGACTTGCAGCAAATGAGCATCATCTACAGTTCTAACATAGAAACATAGAAAATAGGTGCAGGAGTAGGCCACTCACACCATTCTTGGTATTGTTAAGTATGGAAGAACTCGACAAGACTGAGTGCTGTGAGCTAAATCTGATGTGACCTTAGTCTCTTTAATACAACTCCAGTGTGCCTAAGCAGCATGGCAGACGACATTTTATACTCGTTTGCACGAGGTGTGCAGGTGACCCTTGGGCCTCCAACAGTTGCGCCCTCTGGTGGCAAGTCTTACACAGTTACAATGTCTACATACATAACATTACTCCCCCCCACAAATTCTTTGATACAAATTATTTACAAGTCGAGATGATCCGGGGCCCTGCGCTCCCTGGTTGATCTTCTGAGTTCAACCTCTGGCCTGGTTGAGCTGGTGCACTGCTGCGCTGGATGTAGCTGGTCTGACAGGACTGTTGGGAATGGTGGGTTCATCCTCTTGATTGACAGCGACTGGTTGGGTGTGCGCTGGTGGATCAATGATGGTGATGTCTGTTTGATATGTACACTTGTATATATACTCTGTACAGCCACCAGAGGACTCATCCACTGCAGTACCAAGGGATCCCATAATCCCTTGGATCACAGGTATTTAAGGAGGCCTCACAGGTTGTAGAGGCATTCTGGAGACCTGCAATAAAAGACTAAGGCCACACTTTACTTTGAGCTCACAGTCTTCAGTCTGACTCTTCCTTCATACATAACAACTGGCGACGACATACAGATAGCCAATCCAAAGATGCAGAGAACAGTGGGCATCCTGGAGAAATTCTTGGAGGGAGATGATTGGGAAACCTTTGAGGAGCAACTCGACCAATACTTCGTAGCCAACAAGCTGGATGCGGAAGGGAACAATGCCAAATGAAGGGCGATCCTCCTCACCCTCTGCAGGGCACCAACGTATAGCCTCATGAAAAATCTACTTACTCCAGCGAAATCCACAGAGAAATCGTCCGACGATTTGTGCACACTGGTCCGAGAGCAGTTGAACTCAAAGGAAAGCTTTTTGATGGCGAAGTAACGTTTCTATACCTACAAAGGATCTGAAGGCCAGGAAGTGGCGAGTTATGCCGCCGAGCTAAGACACCTAGCAGGACAGTTCGATTTTGAAGGACCTTTGGAGCACATGCTCAGAGACTTTTTCGTACTTGGCAGTGGCCACGTAACCATACTTCACAAACTTTTGACTGTAGAGGTCCCAACCTTGAGTAAGGCCATAGCAATAGCCCAGCATCCATTGCCACCAGTGGCAATACGAAGCAAATCTCTCAGCACACAAAGCTGCTACAAGTATTGTGAACAAAGTGATGTTGTTTTCAAATCGCAATGGACAGGGCAGGTCACACATGCCTGCAGCTGCACATCTGCAGATGTCTCAGAGTCCACCATCAAGGGTGATGAATGCTGGGCCATTAACACCTTGTTGGTGCTGTGGGGACAATCATCTTTTCCCTTCATGCCGCTTCAAAGGGTATGTTTGCAAGGGCTATGGAACAATGGAACACATCCAACGTATGTGCAGGCGAGCTGCAAATCCTGTTAATCCTGCAAACCACCAGGTTACAGAGATAGACAGATCCATGGAGGATCACGATGAACCAGAGCCACAGACGAAGGAGGCAGAGGTGCATGGGGTGCACACATTTACCACAAAGTGTCCCCCGATAATGCTGAATGTTGAACTAAATGGAGCTGGACATGGGCGCGAGCCTGTCGAGAAATTGTGGTACTGCAAGGCCTCATGGCCAGTCTTAACTCCAATTTGCACGAAACTAAGAACTACACAAAGGAACTGATTCCTGTAATCGGCAGTGCTACCGTAAAGGTCTCCTACGAAGGATCGGTGCACAAGCTACCACTCTGGGTGGTACCATGCGATGGTTCCACGCTGCTTGGCAGGAGCTGGCTGGGAAAGATACGCTGGAACTGGGATGATGTCCGAGTGCTATCTCCTGCTGATGACACTTCGTTTGCCCATTTCTTAAACAAGTTCCCTTCGCTGTTCGAACCAGGCATCGGGAATTACAAGGATCAAAATGCTGATCCACCTATTTCCGGGGGCACAACCCATTCATCACAAGGCGAGAGCAGTACCGTACATGATGAGAAAAAGTTTAGTGATCAAGCTAGACCGGCTGCAAAGAGAGGGCGTCATTACACTGATCGAATTCAATGAGTGGGCCAGTCCGATTGTCCCAGTCCTCAAGGGAGACGGCACCATCAGAATCTGCGGCGTTTACAAAGTAACTATCAATCATTTCTTCCTGCAGGACCAATACCCACCACCAAAGGCCGATGACCTCTTTGCAATGCTGGCAGGAGGAAAAACATTTACAAAGCTGGATTTGATTTCAGCCTACATGACACAGGCGCTGGAGGAATCATCGAAGAGCCTCAACACGCACACAGGTCTCTTCATTTATAACAGATGCCCGTTTGGAATTTGATCAGCGGCGGCGATATTCCAGGGAAACATGGAAAGCTTACTGAAGTCGATCCCACACACCGTGGTCTTCCAGGACAACATCTTGGTCACAAGTCGGAACACAGTCGAGTATCTGCAGAACCTGGAGGAGGTTCTTATTCGAATCAACCGCGTGGTGCTCAGGTTAAAACACTCGAAGTGCACTTTCCTGGCACCTGAAGTGGAGTTCCTGGGAAGGAGGAGTGCGGCAGATGGCATCAGGCTCACTGATTCAAAGACTGAGGCAATCGAGAATGGACCGAGGCCACAGAATGTGATGAAGCTGCAGTCGTTTCTAGCACTCCTGAACTACTTTGGTAACATCTTACCGGGTCTCAGCACACTGTTAGGACCACTGCATGCCTTACTGCATAAAGGGGACGAATGGGTATGGGGAAAAAATGAAGAAAATGCCTATGTAAAAGCTAGAAAATTGTTATGCTCAAACAAATAGTGTTTTATAATCCATGTAAGCGTTTGGCACGAGCATGTGATGCGTCGTCATATGGCGTCGGGTGTGTATTGCAACAAGCTAATGAGTAGAGAAATTGCAACTGGTCGCTTATGCATCCAGGAGTCTGTCTAAGGCTGAGAGAGCCCACAGCATGATTGAAAAAGAAGCATTAGCGTGTCTCTATGTGGTAAAGAAAGTGCATCAATACCTGTTTGAGTTAAAATTCGAATTGGAAACTGACCATAAGTCACTCATAACCCTGTTTTTCGAAAGTAAGGGGATAAATACTAATGCATCAGCCCACATCCAGAGATGGGCGATCACATTGTCCGTATACAACTACACCATCCGCCACAGGCCAGGCACAGAAAACTGCGCCAATGCTCTCAGTAGGCTGCCATTGCCCACCATGGGGTGGAAATGGCACAGCCTGCAGATTTAGTCATGGTTATGGAAGCATTTGAGAGTGAAAAAAATCACCCGTCACAGCCCGGCAGATTAAAACCTGGAAGAGCCAGGACCCCTTACTGTCCCTAGTCAAAAACTGTTTGCATCATGGAACTGGTCCAGTGTCCCAGTGGAAATGCAGGAAGAGATAAAGCCGTTCCAGCGGTGCAAAGATGAAAAGTCTTTACAGGCAGACTGCCTTCTGTGGGGAATTCGGCTAGTGGTTCCCAAGAAGGGCAGAAATACCTTCATCAGTGATCTCCACAGCACCTACCCAAGCATCGTAATGATGAAAGCGATAGCCAGATCGCAAGTGTGGTGGCCCGGTATCGATGCGGACTTCGATTTCTGCGTGCACAGATGTAACATATACTCACAGTTAATTAATGCACCCAGGGAGGCACCAGTACGTTTATGGTCTTGGCCCTCCAAACCATGGTCTCGGGTCCATGTCGACTATGCAGACCCATTCTTGGGTAAAATGCTCCTTGTGGTTGTAGATGCGTGTTCGAAATGGATTGAATGTGAGGTAATGTCAGCGAGCACATCCGCTGTAACTACTGGAAGCCTGTGGGCCATGTTTGCCACTCACGGCTTACCCGATATCCTGGTGAGCGACATGTATTACCAGTGCTGAGTTCAAAGAATTCATGACTCGCAACGGGATCAAACATGTCACATCTGCTCCATTTAAACCAGCATCCAATGGTCAGGCAGAGAGAGCAGTGCAAACCATCAAGCAAGGCTTGAAGAGGGTAACTGACGGCTCACTGCAGACTCACCTATCCCGAGTCCTGCTTAGCCAGCATGCGAGACCCCACTCACTCACTGGGATCCCACCTGCTGAACTGCTCATGAAAAGGGCACTTAAGACAAGGCTCTCGTTAGTTCACCCTGATCTTCATGAAAAGATAGAGAGCAGGCGGCTTCAACAAAGTACATACTATGATAGCGCAAATGTGTCACTCGAGATTGAAATCAATGATCCTGTATTTGTATTGAATTATGGACAAGGTCCCATGTGGCTTCCCGGCACTTTTGTGGCCAAAGAGGAGAGCAGGGTGTTTCGGGTCAATCTTTCAAATGGACTCATTGACCGGAAACACTTGGAGCAAATCAAACTCAGATTCACGGACTATCCTGAGCAACCCAATTTGGACCATTCCTTCATTGACCCCCCAACATACACACCAGTGACAACTGAGGCTGCGGTTGGCCACGAGGCAGAACCCATCATCCACAGCAGCCCAACAGGACCCAACACACCAGGCAGCCCAGCAAGGCCAGCTGCACAGCAGCCCAGCGAGGGCCCAACAGATGATTCACCTACACCAGCATTTGCCCCGAGACGATCAACCAGGGCAAGAAGGGCCCCAGACCGACTCATCTTGTAAATAGTTATGCTGTTCTCTTTGGTGGGGAGTGTTGTTATATATGTAAACTTGTATGTGCTCTCTATAGCCACCAGAGGGCTCATCCACTGGAATCCCAAGGGATCCCATAATCCCTTGGGAGCACCGGTATTTAAGTAGGCTTCACAGGTTGGAGAGGCACTCTAGAGACCTGCAATAAAAGACTCAGGTCACACTTTACTTTGAGCTCACAGTGTTCAGTCTGAATCTTTCTTCATACATAACAATGTGCTCTTCAGATTGTTCCTCGTTGTGCCCCCAAACTCAAAATCCAGATCATTTATAAAAACTATGAAAAGCAATGATTCCCAATACTATTCTCTGCGGGACACCACTGTGGACAGGTCTTCAAACAGATCCAAATCCATCCATAACTACTTTTTGACCCAGACCCAGCCAGTTCTGAATCAAGTTCAATATATTACCAGTAATATCAGAGGCTCCGATCTTATACAGAACCCTTTTGTGCCGTACCTTATCACAAGCTTTTTGGCAATCTAAGCAGATAATGACATGTACAATATTTATCCCTCAATCAACGTAACAGTCTCTCTCTTAATGTTGCAGTGTTTCTCGCTGTCTCTCGCTCAGTGTCATAGAGAGAGAGAGAATCACAGGTATACACAGTGAGACAGTGAGAAAGAGCGAGAGAGAGAGAGAGAGAGAGGCACAGGTAAACAGAGCGAGAGAGAGCGAGAGAGAGAGAGAGAGAATCACAGGTACAGAGAGAGAGAGAGAGAATCACAGGTAAACAGAGAGTGAGAGAGAGAGAGAATCACAGGTAAACAGAGAGAGAGAGAGAGGGAGAGAGAGAGAGAATCACAGGTATACACAGTGAGACAGTGAGAAAGAGCGAGAGAGAGAGATAGAGAGAGAATCACAGTTAAACAGAGAGAGAGAGAGAGAGAGAGAATCACAGGTATACACAGTGAGACAGTGAGAGAGAGAGAGAGAGAGTCACAGGTAAACAGAGAGAGAGCAAGAGAGAGAGAGAGAATCACAGGTAGAGAGAGAGAGAGAATCACAGGTAAACAGAGAGAGATAGGGAGAGAAAGAGAGAATCACAGCTAACAGAGAGAGAGAGAATCACAGGTACACACAGAAAGAGAATCAAAGGTACAGAGAGAGAGAGAAAGAGAGAGAGAATCACAGGTAAACAAATAGAGGGAGAAAGAGACAGAATCACAGGTATACACAGTGAGACAGTGAGAGAGAGAGAGAGAGAGAGAGTCACAGGTAAACAGAGAGAGAGCAAGAGAGAGAGAGAGAATCACAGGTAGAGAGAGAGAGAGAGAGAATCACAGGTAAACAGAGAGAGATAGGGAGAGAGAGAGAGAATCACAGCTAACAGAGAGAGAGAGAGAGAGAATCACAGGTACACACAGAAAGAGAATCAAAGGTACAGAGAGAGAGAGAAAGAGAGAGAGAATCACAGGTAAACAGAGAGAGGGAGAAAGAGACAGAATCACAGGTATACACAGTGAGACAGTGAGAAAGAGCGAGAGAGAGAGAGACAGAGAATCACAGGTAAACACAGAGTGAGAGAGAGAGACAGAGAATCACAGGTACAGAGTGAGAGAGTCAGAGAGAGAGAGAGAATCACAGGTAAACATTGAGAGAGAGAGAAAGAGAGAGTGAGAGAGATTGTCATATATGTAGACCATGTATACTAACTGTATAGTCACATAAGGTGTGCCACCAGAGGACACTATATTGGGAGACCTGAGGATCACCTGCATAGGTGTGCAGGGCCCAGTATAAAAGGCTGCCCACCATGCTTGTGCCTCACTCTGAAGTTACAATAAATGGGACTAAGGTCACAACAGCTCAAGTACAATACTAGACCTCACGGTGTCATGAATCTTACATTATTATATATAACTGTATCCTAACATACTATACATGACTGTAATAAGATATGACCTGTAACCACTAGCATACCTTACCACCAGGGGTGCACTTGCAAGAGACAGGTATATAAGACATAACCGAAACAATCACAGAGTAAAGACAGAGACAGAGAGAGAGAGAGAGAGAGAGAATCACAGGTACAGAGAGAGAGAGTCAGAGAGAGAGAGAGAATCACAGGTACAGAGAGAGAGAGAGAGAGAGAGAATCACAGGTACAGAGAGAGAGAGAGAGAGAATCACAGCTACAGAGAGAGAGAGAGAATCACAGCTACAGAGAGAGAGAGAGAGAGAGAGAAAATCACAGGTACAGAGAGAGAGAGAGAGAATCACAGGTACAGAGAGAGAGAGTCAGAGAGAAAGAGAGAGAGAATCACAGATACAGAGAGAGAAATTCAGAGAGAGAGAGAGAAAGAGTCACAGGTACAGAGAGAGAGAGTGTGAGAGAGAGAGAGAGAGAATCACACGTACAGCAAGAGAGAGAGAGAATCACAGGTACAGAGAGAGAGAGAGAGAGAATCACAGATACAGAGAGAGAGAGTCAGAGAGAGAGAGAGAGAGAATCACAGGTACACAGAGAGAGAGAGAATCACAGGTACACACTGAGACCTGCACAATGGATGCACACCTGCTCGACGATCTTGATGTGTCAAGGTCAGATTACACAAAATAAATAACAAAGTGTTTGCTCCGCAGATTCACCTGGAACGTCCCATGGGATTTGTTTGTGATTGCGACAGTCACAGATGGCTGCAAGTTAAAAAGAGAGAGAGTGAGAGATAGAGAGCGATTGAAGAGTGCCTTGTGTAGTGTCACTTTGTGTTTTACAATCGTTTGCTCACTCAGTGTCTCTGATTCTCCCTCTCTCTCGCTCTGTGTCTCTGTATTCCTGCCTGCCTCTCACTCAGTATCTCTGTGTCTCTGCATCTGCCCCTTTCTCTCTCTGTCCCTCGCTCACTGTCTCTATGTCTCTCTGTTTCTCCCGCTCAGTGTCTCTGTGTCTCTCTCTGTCTCTCGCTCAGTGTCTCTGTGCCTCTCTCTGTCTCTCGCTCAGTGTCTCTCTGTCTCTCTGGGTCTCTCGCTCAGTGTCTGTGTGTGTCTCTCTCTGTGTCTCTCACTCAGTGTCTCTGTATCTCTCTCTGTCTCTCGCTCAGTTTCTCTGGGTCTCTCGCTCAGTGTCTCTATCTCCCTGGGTCTCTCGCTCAGTGTCTCTGTGTCTCTCTCTGTCTCTCGCTCAGTCTCTCTGGGTCTCTCGCTCAGTGTCTCTGTATCTCCCTGGGTCTCTCGCTCAGTGTCTCTGTATCTCTCTGGGTCTCTCTCTGTCTCTCGCTCAGTGTCTCTGTATCTCTCTGGGTCTCTCGCTCAGTGTCTCTGTCTGTCTCTGTCTCTCGCTCAGTGCCTCTGTCTCTTTCTCGGTCTCTCGCTCAGTGTCTCTGTATCTCTCTGGGTCTCTCGCTCAGTGTCTCTGTGTCTCTCTCTGTCTCTCACTCAGTGTCTCTGTGTCTCTCTCTGTCTCTCGCTCAGTGTCTCTGTATCTCTCTGGGTCTCTCGCTCAGTGTCTCTGTGTCTCTCTCTGTCTCTCGCTCAGTGTCTCTTTGTCTCTCTTTGTCTCTCACACAGTGTTTCTCTCTATCTATTGCTCAGTGTCTCTGTGTCTGTCTGTTTCTCTCGCTTAGTGTCTCTGTGTCTCTCTCTGTCTCTCGCTCAGTGTCTCTCTGTCTCTCTCTGTCTCTCGCTCAGTGTCTCTGTATCTCTGTGTCTCTCGCTCTGTGTCTCTCGCTCTGTGTCTCTGTGTCTTTCTCTCTGTCTCTCGCTCAGTGTCTCTGTGTCTTTCGCTCAGTGTCTCTGTGTCTCTCTCTGTCTCTCGCTCAGTGTTTCTGCGTCTTTCTGTCTCTTGCTCAGTGTCTCTATGTCTCTCTGTGTCTCTCGCTCAATGTCTCTGTGTCTCTCTCTGTCACTCGCTGTGTTTCTGTGTGTCTCTCTCTGTCTGTCGCTCAGTGCCTCTGTATCTCTCTGTGTCTCTTTCTCAGTGTCTCTGTGTCTTTCTCTCTGTCTCTCACTCAGTGTCTCTGTGTCGCTGTGTATCACTCACTCAGTGTCTCTGTGTCTCTCGCTCAGTGCCTCTGTGTCTCTCTCTGTCTCTCGCTCAGTGTCTCTGTGTCTCTCTCTGTCTCTCACTCAGTGTCTCTGTGTCGCTGTGTGTCACTCACTCAGTGTCTCTGTGTCTCTCGCTCAGTGTCTCTGTGTCTCTCTCTGTCTCTCGCTCAGTGTCTCTGTGTCTCTCTGGTTCTCTCGCTCAGTGTCTCCCTATCTCTCTGGGTCTCTGCTCAGTGTCTCTGTGTCTCTCTCTGTCTCTCGCTCAGTGTCTCTGTATCTCTGTATCTCTCGCTCTGTGTCTCTGTGTCTTTCGCTCAGTGTCTCTGTGTCTCTCTCTGTCTCTCGCTCAGTGTTTCTGCATCTTTCTGTCTCTTGCTCAATGTCTCTATGTCTCTCTGTGTCTCTCGCTCAATGTCTCTGTGTCTCTGTGTCGCTCGCTGTGTTTCTGTGTGTCTCTCTCTGTCTGTCACTCAGTGCCTCTGTATCTCTCTGTGTCTCTTTCTCAGTGTCTCTGTGACTTTCTCTCTGTCTCAGTGTCTCTGTGTCGCTGTGTGTCACTCAGTGTCTCTGTGTCTCTCGCTCAGTGTCTCTGTGTCTCTCTCTGTCTCTCGCTCAGTGTCTCTGTGTCTCTCTGGTTCTCTCGCTCAGTGTCTCCCTATCTCTCTGGGTCTCTGCTCAGTGTCTCTGTGTCTCTCTCTGTCTCTCGCTCAGTGTCTCTGTATCTCTGTATCTCTCGCTCTGTGTCTCTGTGTCTTTCGCTCAGTGTCTCTGTGTCTCTCTCTGTCTCTCGCTCAGTGTTTCTGCATCTTTCTGTCTCTTGCTCAGTGTCTCTATGTCTCTCTGTGTCTCTCGCTCAATGTCTCTGTGTCTCTGTGTCGCTCGCTGTGTTTCTGTGTGTCTCTCTCTGTCTGTCACTCAGTGCCTCTGTATCTCTCTGTGTCTCTTTCTCAGTGTCTCTGTGACTTTCTCTCTGTCTCAGTGTCTCTGTGTCGCTGTGTGTCACTCAGTGTCTCTGTGTCTCTCGCTCAGTGCCTCTGTGTGTCTCTCTGTCTCTCGCTCAGTGTCTCTGTGTCTCTCTCTGTCTCTCACTCAGTGTCTCTGTGTCGTTGTGTGTCACTCACTCAGTGTCTCTGGGTCTCTCGCTCAGTTTCTCTGTGTCTCTCTCTCTGTCTCTCGGTCAGTGTCTCTCTCTGTCTCTCACACAGTGTCTCTCTGTTTCTCTCGCTCAGTGTCTCTGTGTCTCTCTGTTTCTCTCGCTCAGTGTCTCTGTGTCTCTCTCTGTCTCTCACTCAGTGTCTCTGTATCGCTGTGTGTCACTCACTCAGTGTCTCTGTGTCTCTCGCTCAGTGTCTCTGTGTCTCTCTCTGTCTCTCGCTCAGTGTCTCTGTGTCTCTCTGGGTCTCTGCTCAGTGTCTCTGTGTCTCTCTCTGTCTCTCGCTCAGTGTCTCTGTATCTCTGTGTCTCTCGCTCTGTGTCACTGTGTCTTTCGCTCAGTGTCTCTGTGTCTCTCTCTGTCTCTCGCTCAGTGTTTCTGCATCTTTCTGTCTCTTGCTCAGTGTCTCTATGTCTCTCTGTGTCTCTCGCTCAATGTCTCTGTGTCTCTCTGTCGCTCGCTGTGTTTCTGTGTGTCTCTCTCTGTCTGTCGCTCAGTGCCTCTGTATCTCTCTGTGTCACTTTCTCAGTGTCTCTGTGACTTTCTCTCTGTCTCAGTGTCTCTGTGTCGCTGTGTGTCACTCACTCAGTGTCTCTGTGTCTCTCGCTCAGTGCCTCTGTGTGTCTCTCTGTCTCTCGCTCAGTGTCTCTGTGTCTCTCTCTGTCTCTCACTCAGTGTCTCTGTGTCGCTGTGTGTCACTCACTCAGTGTCTCTGGGTCTCTCGCTCAGTTTCTCTGTGTCTCTCTCTCTGTCTCTCGCTCAGTGTCTCTCTCTGTCTCTCACACAGTGTCTCTCTGTCTCTCACACAGTGTTTCTCTCTGTCTCTCGCTCAGTCTCTGTGTCTCTCTGTTTCTCTCGCTCAGTGTCTCTGTGTCTCTCTGTTTCTCTCGCTCAGTGTCTCTGTGTTTCTCTCTGTCTCTCGCTCAGTGTCACTCTCTGTCTCTCGCTCAGTGTCTCTCTCTGTCTCTCACACAGTGTCTCTCTGTCTCTCACACAGTTTTTCTCTCTGTCTCTCGCTCAGTGTCTCTCTGTCTCTCTGTTTCTCTCGCTCAGTGTCTCTGTGTTTCTCTGTCTCTCGCTCAGTGTCACTCTGTCTCTCACTCAGTGTCTCTGTGTCGCTGTGTGTCACTCACTCAGTGTCTCTGTGTCTCTCGCTCAGTGCCTCTGTGTGTCTCTCTGTCTCTCGCTCAGTGTCTCTGTGTCTCTCTCTGTCTCTCACTCAGTGTCTCTGTATCGCTGTGTGTCACTCACTCAGTGTCTCTGTGTCTCTCGCTCAGTGCCTCTGTGTGTCTCTCTGTCTCTCGCTTAGTGTCTCTGTGTCTCTCTGTTTCCGTCGCTCAGTGTCTCTATGTCTCTCTCTGCATCTCGCTCAGTGTCTCTGTGTCTCTCTCTGTCTCTCGCTTAGTGTCTCTGTGTCTCTCTGGGTCTCTTGCTCAGTGTCTCTGTATCTCTCTCTGGGTCTCTCGCTCAGTGTCTCTGTGTCTCTCTGTGTCTCTCGCTCAGTGTCTCTGTGTCTCTCTGGGTCTCTTGCTCAGTGTCTCTGTATCTCTCTGGGTCTCTCGCTCAGTGTCTCTGTATCTCTCTCTGTCTCTCGCTCAGTGTCTCTGTGTCTCTCTGGTTCTCTTGCTCAGTGTCTCTCTATCTCTCTGGGTCTCTGCTCAGTGTCTCTGTATCTCTCTGGGTCTCTCGCTCAGTTTCTCTGTGTCTCGCTCTCTGTCTCTCGCTCAGTGTCTCTCTCTGTCTCTCACACAGTGTCTCTCTGTCTCTCACACAGTTTTTCTCTCTGTCTCTCGCTCAGTGTCTCTCTGTCTCTCTGTTTCTCTCGCTCAGTGTCTCTGTGTTTCTCTCTGTCTCTCGCTCAGTGTCACTCTGTCTCTCACACAGTGTTTCTCTCTGTCTCTCGCTTAGTGTCTCTGTGTCTCTCTCTGTCTCTCGCTCAGTGTCTCTGTGTCTCTCTCTGTCTCTCGCTCAGTGTCTCTGTGTCTTTCTCTGTCTCTCACTCAGTGTCTCTGTGTCTTTCTCTGTCTCTCGCTCAGTGTCTCTGTATCTCTCTGGGTCTCTCGCTCAGTGTCTCTCTCTGTCTCTCACACAGTGTCTCTCTGTCTCTTGCTCAGTGTATCTGTGTCTCTCTCTGTCTCTCGCTCAGTGTCTCTGTATTCCTCTCTGTCTTTCACTCAGTGTCTCTGTGTTTCTCTCTGTCTCTCACACAGTGTCTCTCTCTGTCTCTCACAAAGTGTTTCTCTCTGTCTCTTGCTCAGTGTATCTGTGTCTCTCTCTGTCTCTCGCTCAGTGTCTCTGTGTCTTTCTCTGTCTCTCGCTCAGTGTCTCTGTATCTCTCTGGGTCTCTCGCTCAGTGTCTCTCTCTGTCTCTCACACAGTGTCTCTCTGTCTCTTGCTCAGTGTATCTATTTCTCTCTCTGTCTCTCGCTCAGTGTCTCTGTATTCCTCTCTGTCTTTCACTCAGTGTCTCTGTGTTTCTCTCTGTCTCTCACACAGTGTCTCTCTCTGTCTCTCACACAGTGTTTCTCTCTGTCTCTTGCTCAGTGTATCTGTGTCTCTCTCTGTCTCTCGCTCAGTGTATCTGTGTCTCTCTCTGTCTTTCACTCAGTGTCTCTGTGTTTCTCTCTGTCTCTCGCTCAGTGTCTCTGTGTCGCTCTGTGTCTCTCACTCTGTGTCTCTGTGTCTTTCTCTCTGTTTCTCGCTCAGTGTCTCTGTGTCTTTCTCTCTGTCTCTCGCTCAGTGTCTCTGTGTCTTTCGTTCAGTGCCTCTGTGTCTCTCTCTGTCTCTCGCTCAATGTCTCTGTGTCTCACTCTGTCTCTCGCTCAGTGTCTCTGTGTCTTTCTCTCTGTCTCTCGCTTAGTGTCTCTGTGTCTTTCTCTCTGTCTCTCGCTCAGTGTCTCTATATCTCTCTGGGTCTCTCGCTCAGTGTCTCTGTGTCTCTCTCTCTGTCTCTCGCTCAGTGTCTCTGTGTCTCTCTCTGTTTCTCGCTCAGTGTCGCTGTGTTTCTCTCTGTCTCTCGCTCAGTGTCTCTTTCTGTCTCTCACAGTGTCTCTGTCTCTCACACAGTGTTTCTCTCTGTCTCTCGCTCAGTGTCTCTCTCTGTCTCTCACACAGTGTCTCTCTGTCTCTCACACAGTGTTTCTCTCTGTCTCTCGCTCAACGTCTCTGTGTCTCTCTACTGTCTCTCGCTCAGTGTCTCTGTGTCTCTCGCTCAGTGTCTCTATGTCTCTCTGTGTCTCTTGCTCAGTGTCACAGTGCCTCTCTGTGTCTCTCGCTTCGTGTCTGTGTACCTCTGTGTCTCTCACTCAATGTCTCAGTGCCTCGCTCTGTCTCTCGCTCAGTGTCTCAGTGCCTCACTGTGTCTCTTGCTGATTGTCTCTGTGTCTCTCGCTCAGTGTCTCTGAGTCTCTCGCTCAGTGTCTCTGTGTCTCTCTCTGTCTTCGCTCACTCTCTATCTGTCTCTCTGTCTCTCTGTCTCTCACTCACTGCCTCTCCCTGTCTCTCCCTCAGTGTCTCTGTATCTCTCTCTGTCTCTCGCTCAGTGTCTCTGTGTCTCTCTCTTTCTCTCACTCAGTGTCTCTGTGTCTCTCTCTGCATCTCGCTCAGTGTCTCTGTATCTCTCTCTGCATCTCGCTCAGTGTCTCTGTGTCTCTCTCTGTCTCTCGCTTAGTGTCCCTGTATCTCTCTGGGTCTCTTGCTCAGTGTCTCTGTATCTCTCTCGGTCTCTCGCTCTGTGCCTCTGTATCTCTCTTTGTCTCTCACACAGTGTTTCTCTCTGTCTCTCACACAGTGTTTCTCTCTGTCTCTCGCTCAGTGTCTCTGTGACTCTCTGTTTCCGTCGCTCAGTGTCTCTATGTCTCTCTCTGCATCTCGCTCAGTGTCTCTGTGTCTCTCTCTGTCTCTCGCTTAGTGTCTCTGTGTCTCTCTGGGTCTCTTGCTCAGTGTCTCTTTATCTCTCTCTGGGTCTCTCGCTCAGTGTCTCTGTGTCTCTCTCTGTCTCTCGCTCAGTGTCTCTGTGTCTCTCTGGGTCTCTTGCTCAGTGTCCCTGTATCTCTCTGGGTCTCTCGCTCAGTGTCTCTGTATCTCTCTCTGTCTCTCGCTCAGTGTCTCTGTGTCTCTCTGGTTCTCTTGCTCAGTGTCTCTCTATCTCTCTGGGCCTCTGCTCAGTGTCTCTGTATCACTCTGGGTCTCTCGCTCAGTTTCTCTGTGTCTCTCTCTCTGTCTCTCGCTCAGTGTCTCTCTCTGTCTCTCACACAGTGTCTCTCTGTCTCTCACACAGTTTTTCTCTCTGTCTCTCGCTCAGTGTCTCTCTGTCTCTCTGTTTCTCTCGCTCAGTGTCTCTGTGTTTCTCTGTCTCTCGCTCAGTGTCACTCTGTCTCTCACTCAGTGTCTCTGTGTCGCTGTGTGTCACTCACTCAGTGTCTCTGTGTCTCTCGCTCAGTGCCTCTGTGTGTCTCTCTGTCTCTCGCTCAGTGTCTCTGTGTCTCTCTCTGTCTCTCACTCAGTGTCTCTGTATCGCTGTGTGTCACTCACTCAGTGTCTCTGTGTCTCTCGCTCAGTGCCTCTGTGTGTCTCTCTGTCTCTCGCTTAGTGTCTCTGTGTCTCTCTGTTTCCGTCGCTCAGTGTCTCTATGTCTCTCTCTGCATCTCGCTCAGTGTCTCTGTGTCTCTCTCTGTCTCTCGCTTAGTGTCTCTGTGTCTCTCTGGGTCTCTTGCTCAGTGTCTCTGTATCTCTCTCTGGGTCTCTCGCTCAGTGTCTCTGTGTCTCTCTGTGTCTCTCGCTCAGTGTCTCTGTGTCTCTCTGGGTCTCTTGCTCAGTGTCTCTGTATCTCTCTGGGTCTCTCGCTCAGTGTCTCTGTATCTCTCTCTGTCTCTCGCTCAGTGTCTCTGTGTCTCTCTCTGTCTCTCGCTCAGTGTCTCTCTCTGTCTCTCACACAGTGTCTCTCTGTCTCTTGCTCAGTGTATCTGTGTCTCTCTCTGTCTCTCGCTCAGTGTCTCTGTATTCCTCTCTGTCTTTCACTCAGTGTCTCTGTGTTTCTCTCTGTCTCTCACACAGTGTCTCTCTCTGTCTCTCACAAAGTGTTTCTCTCTGTCTCTTGCTCAGTGTATCTGTGTCTCTCTCTGTCTCTCGCTCAGTGTCTCTGTGTCTTTCTCTGTCTCTCGCTCAGTGTCTCTGTATCTCTCTGGGTCTCTCGCTCAGTGTCTCTCTCTGTCTCTCACACAGTGTCTCTCTGTCTCTTGCTCAGTGTATCTATTTCTCTCTCTGTCTCTCGCTCAGTGTCTCTGTATTCCTCTCTGTCTTTCACTCAGTGTCTCTATGTTTCTCTCTGTCTCTCACACAGTGTCTCTCTCTGTCTCTCACACAGTGTTTCTCTCTGTCTCTTGCTCAGTGTATCTGTGTCTCTCTCTGTCTCTCGCTCAGTGTATCTGTGTCTCTCTCTGTCTTTCACTCAGTGTCTCTGTGTTTCTCTCTGTCTCTCGCTCAGTGTCTCTGTGTCGCTCTGTGTCTCTCACTCTGTGTCTCTGTGTCTTTCTCTCTGTTTCTCGCTCAGTGTCTCTGTGTCTTTCTCTCTGTCTCTCGCTCAGTGTCTCTGTGTCTTTCGTTCAGTGCCTCTGTGTCTCTCTCTGTCTCTCGCTCAATGTCTCTGTGTCTCACTCTGTCTCTCGCTCAGTGTCTCTGTGTCTTTCTCTCTGTCTCTCGCTTAGTGTCTCTGTGTCTTTCTCTCTGTCTCTCGCTCAGTGTCTCTATATCTCTCTGGGTCTCTCGCTCAGTGTCTCTGTGTCTCTCTCTCTGTCTCTCGCTCAGTGTCTCTGTGTCTCTCTCTGTTTCTCGCTCAGTGTCGCTGTGTTTCTCTCTGTCTCTCGCTCAGTGTCTCTTTCTGTCTCTCACAGTGTCTCTGTCTCTCACACAGTGTTTCTCTCTGTCTCTCGCTCAGTGTCTCTCTCTGTCTCTCACACAGTGTCTCTCTGTCTCTCACACAGTGTTTCTCTCTGTCTCTCGCTCAACGTCTCTGTGTCTCTCTACTGTCTCTCGCTCAGTGTCTCTGTGTCTCTCGCTCAGTGTCTCTATGTCTCTCTGTGTCTCTTGCTCAGTGTCACAGTGCCTCTCTGTGTCTCTCGCTTCGTGTCTGTGTACCTCTGTGTCTCTCACTCAATGTCTCAGTGCCTCGCTCTGTCTCTCGCTCAGTGTCTCAGTGCCTCACTGTGTCTCTTGCTGATTGTCTCTGTGTCTCTCGCTCAGTGTCTCTGAGTCTCTCGCTCAGTGTCTCTGTGTCTCTCTCTGTCTTCGCTCACTCTCTATCTGTCTCTCTGTCTCTCTGTCTCTCACTCACTGCCTCTCCCTGTCTCTCCCTCAGTGTCTCTGTATCTCTCTCTGTCTCTCGCTCAGTGTCTCTGTGTCTCTCTCTTTCTCTCACTCAGTGTCTCTGTGTCTCTCTCTGCATCTCGCTCAGTGTCTCTGTATCTCTCTCTGCATCTCGCTCAGTGTCTCTGTGTCTCTCTCTGTCTCTCGCTTAGTGTCCCTGTATCTCTCTGGGTCTCTTGCTCAGTGTCTCTGTATCTCTCTCGGTCTCTCGCTCTGTGCCTCTGTATCTCTCTTTGTCTCTCACACAGTGTTTCTCTCTGTCTCTCACACAGTGTTTCTCTCTGTCTCTCGCTCAGTGTCTCTGTGACTCTCTGTTTCCGTCGCTCAGTGTCTCTATGTCTCTCTCTGCATCTCGCTCAGTGTCTCTGTGTCTCTCTCTGTCTCTCGCTTAGTGTCTCTGTGTCTCTCTGGGTCTCTTGCTCAGTGTCTCTTTATCTCTCTCTGGGTCTCTCGCTCAGTGTCTCTGTGTCTCTCTCTGTCTCTCGCTCAGTGTCTCTGTGTCTCTCTGGGTCTCTTGCTCAGTGTCCCTGTATCTCTCTGGGTCTCTCGCTCAGTGTCTCTGTATCTCTCTCTGTCTCTCGCTCAGTGTCTCTGTGTCTCTCTGGTTCTCTTGCTCAGTGTCTCTCTATCTCTCTGGGCCTCTGCTCAGTGTCTCTGTATCACTCTGGGTCTCTCGCTCAGTTTCTCTGTGTCTCTCTCTCTGTCTCTCGCTCAGTGTCTCTCTCTGTCTCTCACACAGTGTCTCTCTGTCTCTCACACAGTTTTTCTCTCTGTCTCTCGCTCAGTGTCTCTCTGTCTCTCTGTTTCTCTCGCTCAGTGTCTCTGTGTTTCTCTGTCTCTCGCTCAGTGTCACTCTGTCTCTCACTCAGTGTCTCTGTGTCGCTGTGTGTCACTCACTCAGTGTCTCTGTGTCTCTCGCTCAGTGCCTCTGTGTGTCTCTCTGTCTCTCGCTCAGTGTCTCTGTGTCTCTCTCTGTCTCTCACTCAGTGTCTCTGTATCGCTGTGTGTCACTCACTCAGTGTCTCTGTGTCTCTCGCTCAGTGCCTCTGTGTGTCTCTCTGTCTCTCGCTTAGTGTCTCTGTGTCTCTCTGTTTCCGTCGCTCAGTGTCTCTATGTCTCTCTCTGCATCTCGCTCAGTGTCTCTGTGTCTCTCTCTGTCTCTCGCTTAGTGTCTCTGTGTCTCTCTGGGTCTCTTGCTCAGTGTCTCTGTATCTCTCTCTGGGTCTCTCGCTCAGTGTCTCTGTGTCTCTCTGTGTCTCTCGCTCAGTGTCTCTGTGTCTCTCTGGGTCTCTTGCTCAGTGTCTCTGTATCTCTCTGGGTCTCTCGCTCAGTGTCTCTGTATCTCTCTCTGTCTCTCGCTCAGTGTCTCTGTGTCTCTCTCTGTCTCTCGCTCAGTGTCTCTGTGTCTCTCTGGTTCTCTCGCTCAGTGTCTCCCTATCTCTCTGGGTCTCTGCTCAGTGTCTCTGTGTCTCTCTCTGTCTCTCGCTCAGTGTCTCTGTATCTCTGTATCTCTCGCTCTGTGTCTCTGTGTCTTTCGCTCAGTGTCTCTGTGTCTCTCTCTGTCTCTCGCTCAGTGTTTCTGCATCTTTCTGTCTCTTGCTCAGTGTCTCTATGTCTCTCTGTGTCTCTCGCTCAATGTCTCTGTGTCTCTGTGTCGCTCGCTGTGTTTCTGTGTGTCTCTCTCTGTCTGTCACTCAGTGCCTCTGTATCTCTCTGTGTCTCTTTCTCAGTGTCTCTGTGACTTTCTCTCTGTCTCAGTGTCTCTGTGTCGCTGTGTGTCACTCAGTGTCTCTGTGTCTCTCGCTCAGTGTCTCTGTGTCTCTCTCTGTCTCTCGCTCAGTGTCTCTGTGTCTCTCTGGTTCTCTCGCTCAGTGTCTCCCTATCTCTCTGGGTCTCTGCTCAGTGTCTCTGTGTCTCTCTCTGTCTCTCGCTCAGTGTCTCTGTATCTCTGTATCTCTCGCTCTGTGTCTCTGTGTCTTTCGCTCAGTGTCTCTGTGTCTCTCTCTGTCTCTCGCTCAGTGTTTCTGCATCTTTCTGTCTCTTGCTCAGTGTCTCTATGTCTCTCTGTGTCTCTCGCTCAATGTCTCTGTGTCTCTGTGTCGCTCGCTGTGTTTCTGTGTGTCTCTCTCTGTCTGTCACTCAGTGCCTCTGTATCTCTCTGTGTCTCTTTCTCAGTGTCTCTGTGACTTTCTCTCTGTCTCAGTGTCTCTGTGTCGCTGTGTGTCACTCAGTGTCTCTGTGTCTCTCGCTCAGTGCCTCTGTGTGTCTCTCTGTCTCTCGCTCAGTGTCTCTGTGTCTCTCTCTGTCTCTCACTCAGTGTCTCTGTGTCGTTGTGTGTCACTCACTCAGTGTCTCTGGGTCTCTCGCTCAGTTTCTCTGTGTCTCTCTCTCTGTCTCTCGGTCAGTGTCTCTCTCTGTCTCTCACACAGTGTCTCTCTGTTTCTCTCGCTCAGTGTCTCTGTGTCTCTCTGTTTCTCTCGCTCAGTGTCTCTGTGTCTCTCTCTGTCTCTCACTCAGTGTCTCTGTATCGCTGTGTGTCACTCACTCAGTGTCTCTGTGTCTCTCGCTCAGTGTCTCTGTGTCTCTCTCTGTCTCTCGCTCAGTGTCTCTGTGTCTCTCTGGGTCTCTGCTCAGTGTCTCTGTGTCTCTCTCTGTCTCTCGCTCAGTGTCTCTGTATCTCTGTGTCTCTCGCTCTGTGTCACTGTGTCTTTCGCTCAGTGTCTCTGTGTCTCTCTCTGTCTCTCGCTCAGTGTTTCTGCATCTTTCTGTCTCTTGCTCAGTGTCTCTATGTCTCTCTGTGTCTCTCGCTCAATGTCTCTGTGTCTCTCTGTCGCTCGCTGTGTTTCTGTGTGTCTCTCTCTGTCTGTCGCTCAGTGCCTCTGTATCTCTCTGTGTCACTTTCTCAGTGTCTCTGTGACTTTCTCTCTGTCTCAGTGTCTCTGTGTCGCTGTGTGTCACTCACTCAGTGTCTCTGTGTCTCTCGCTCAGTGCCTCTGTGTGTCTCTCTGTCTCTCGCTCAGTGTCTCTGTGTCTCTCTCTGTCTCTCACTCAGTGTCTCTGTGTCGCTGTGTGTCACTCACTCAGTGTCTCTGGGTCTCTCGCTCAGTTTCTCTGTGTCTCTCTCTCTGTCTCTCGCTCAGTGTCTCTCTCTGTCTCTCACACAGTGTCTCTCTGTCTCTCACACAGTGTTTCTCTCTGTCTCTCGCTCAGTCTCTGTGTCTCTCTGTTTCTCTCGCTCAGTGTCTCTGTGTCTCTCTGTTTCTCTCGCTCAGTGTCTCTGTGTTTCTCTCTGTCTCTCGCTCAGTGTCACTCTCTGTCTCTCGCTCAGTGTCTCTCTCTGTCTCTCACACAGTGTCTCTCTGTCTCTCACACAGTTTTTCTCTCTGTCTCTCGCTCAGTGTCTCTCTGTCTCTCTGTTTCTCTCGCTCAGTGTCTCTGTGTTTCTCTGTCTCTCGCTCAGTGTCACTCTGTCTCTCACTCAGTGTCTCTGTGTCGCTGTGTGTCACTCACTCAGTGTCTCTGTGTCTCTCGCTCAGTGCCTCTGTGTGTCTCTCTGTCTCTCGCTCAGTGTCTCTGTGTCTCTCTCTGTCTCTCACTCAGTGTCTCTGTATCGCTGTGTGTCACTCACTCAGTGTCTCTGTGTCTCTCGCTCAGTGCCTCTGTGTGTCTCTCTGTCTCTCGCTTAGTGTCTCTGTGTCTCTCTGTTTCCGTCGCTCAGTGTCTCTATGTCTCTCTCTGCATCTCGCTCAGTGTCTCTGTGTCTCTCTCTGTCTCTCGCTTAGTGTCTCTGTGTCTCTCTGGGTCTCTTGCTCAGTGTCTCTGTATCTCTCTCTGGGTCTCTCGCTCAGTGTCTCTGTGTCTCTCTGTGTCTCTCGCTCAGTGTCTCTGTGTCTCTCTGGGTCTCTTGCTCAGTGTCTCTGTATCTCTCTGGGTCTCTCGCTCAGTGTCTCTGTATCTCTCTCTGTCTCTCGCTCAGTGTCTCTGTGTCTCTCTGGTTCTCTTGCTCAGTGTCTCTCTATCTCTCTGGGTCTCTGCTCAGTGTCTCTGTATCTCTCTGGGTCTCTCGCTCAGTTTCTCTGTGTCTCTCTCTCTGTCTCTCGCTCAGTGTCTCTCTCTGTCTCTCACACAGTGTCTCTCTGTCTCTCACACAGTTTTTCTCTCTGTCTCTCGCTCAGTGTCTCTCTGTCTCTCTGTTTCTCTCGCTCAGTGTCTCTGTGTTTCTCTCTGTCTCTCGCTCAGTGTCACTCTGTCTCTCACACAGTGTTTCTCTCTGTCTCTCGCTTAGTGTCTCTGTGTCTCTCTCTGTCTCTCGCTCAGTGTCTCTGTGTCTCTCTCTGTCTCTCGCTCAGTGTCTCTGTGTCTTTCTCTGTCTCTCACTCAGTGTCTCTGTGTCTTTCTCTGTCTCTCGCTCAGTGTCTCTGTATCTCTCTGGGTCTCTCGCTCAGTGTCTCTCTCTGTCTCTCACACAGTGTCTCTCTGTCTCTTGCTCAGTGTATCTGTGTCTCTCTCTGTCTCTCGCTCAGTGTCTCTGTATTCCTCTCTGTCTTTCACTCAGTGTCTCTGTGTTTCTCTCTGTCTCTCACACAGTGTCTCTCTCTGTCTCTCACAAAGTGTTTCTCTCTGTCTCTTGCTCAGTGTATCTGTGTCTCTCTCTGTCTCTCGCTCAGTGTCTCTGTGTCTTTCTCTGTCTCTCGCTCAGTGTCTCTGTATCTCTCTGGGTCTCTCGCTCAGTGTCTCTCTCTGTCTCTCACACAGTGTCTCTCTGTCTCTTGCTCAGTGTATCTATTTCTCTCTCTGTCTCTCGCTCAGTGTCTCTGTATTCCTCTCTGTCTTTCACTCAGTGTCTCTGTGTTTCTCTCTGTCTCTCACACAGTGTCTCTCTCTGTCTCTCACACAGTGTTTCTCTCTGTCTCTTGCTCAGTGTATCTGTGTCTCTCTCTGTCTCTCGCTCAGTGTATCTGTGTCTCTCTCTGTCTTTCACTCAGTGTCTCTGTGTTTCTCTCTGTCTCTCGCTCAGTGTCTCTGTGTCGCTCTGTGTCTCTCACTCTGTGTCTCTGTGTCTTTCTCTCTGTTTCTCGCTCAGTGTCTCTGTGTCTTTCTCTCTGTCTCTCGCTCAGTGTCTCTGTGTCTTTCGTTCAGTGCCTCTGTGTCTCTCTCTGTCTCTCGCTCAATGTCTCTGTGTCTCACTCTGTCTCTCGCTCAGTGTCTCTGTGTCTTTCTCTCTGTCTCTCGCTTAGTGTCTCTGTGTCTTTCTCTCTGTCTCTCGCTCAGTGTCTCTATATCTCTCTGGGTCTCTCGCTCAGTGTCTCTGTGTCTCTCTCTCTGTCTCTCGCTCAGTGTCTCTGTGTCTCTCTCTGTTTCTCGCTCAGTGTCGCTGTGTTTCTCTCTGTCTCTCGCTCAGTGTCTCTTTCTGTCTCTCACAGTGTCTCTGTCTCTCACACAGTGTTTCTCTCTGTCTCTCGCTCAGTGTCTCTCTCTGTCTCTCACACAGTGTCTCTCTGTCTCTCACACAGTGTTTCTCTCTGTCTCTCGCTCAACGTCTCTGTGTCTCTCTACTGTCTCTCGCTCAGTGTCTCTGTGTCTCTCGCTCAGTGTCTCTATGTCTCTCTGTGTCTCTTGCTCAGTGTCACAGTGCCTCTCTGTGTCTCTCGCTTCGTGTCTGTGTACCTCTGTGTCTCTCACTCAATGTCTCAGTGCCTCGCTCTGTCTCTCGCTCAGTGTCTCAGTGCCTCACTGTGTCTCTTGCTGATTGTCTCTGTGTCTCTCGCTCAGTGTCTCTGAGTCTCTCGCTCAGTGTCTCTGTGTCTCTCTCTGTCTTCGCTCACTCTCTATCTGTCTCTCTGTCTCTCTGTCTCTCACTCACTGCCTCTCCCTGTCTCTCCCTCAGTGTCTCTGTATCTCTCTCTGTCTCTCGCTCAGTGTCTCTGTGTCTCTCTCTTTCTCTCACTCAGTGTCTCTGTGTCTCTCTCTGCATCTCGCTCAGTGTCTCTGTATCTCTCTCTGCATCTCGCTCAGTGTCTCTGTGTCTCTCTCTGTCTCTCGCTTAGTGTCCCTGTATCTCTCTGGGTCTCTTGCTCAGTGTCTCTGTATCTCTCTCGGTCTCTCGCTCTGTGCCTCTGTATCTCTCTTTGTCTCTCACACAGTGTTTCTCTCTGTCTCTCACACAGTGTTTCTCTCTGTCTCTCGCTCAGTGTCTCTGTGACTCTCTGTTTCCGTCGCTCAGTGTCTCTATGTCTCTCTCTGCATCTCGCTCAGTGTCTCTGTGTCTCTCTCTGTCTCTCGCTTAGTGTCTCTGTGTCTCTCTGGGTCTCTTGCTCAGTGTCTCTTTATCTCTCTCTGGGTCTCTCGCTCAGTGTCTCTGTGTCTCTCTCTGTCTCTCGCTCAGTGTCTCTGTGTCTCTCTGGGTCTCTTGCTCAGTGTCCCTGTATCTCTCTGGGTCTCTCGCTCAGTGTCTCTGTATCTCTCTCTGTCTCTCGCTCAGTGTCTCTGTGTCTCTCTGGTTCTCTTGCTCAGTGTCTCTCTATCTCTCTGGGCCTCTGCTCAGTGTCTCTGTATCACTCTGGGTCTCTCGCTCAGTTTCTCTGTGTCTCTCTCTCTGTCTCTCGCTCAGTGTCTCTCTCTGTCTCTCACACAGTGTCTCTCTGTCTCTCACACAGTTTTTCTCTCTGTCTCTCGCTCAGTGTCTCTCTGTCTCTCTGTTTCTCTCGCTCAGTGTCTCTGTGTTTCTCTGTCTCTCGCTCAGTGTCACTCTGTCTCTCACTCAGTGTCTCTGTGTCGCTGTGTGTCACTCACTCAGTGTCTCTGTGTCTCTCGCTCAGTGCCTCTGTGTGTCTCTCTGTCTCTCGCTCAGTGTCTCTGTGTCTCTCTCTGTCTCTCACTCAGTGTCTCTGTATCGCTGTGTGTCACTCACTCAGTGTCTCTGTGTCTCTCGCTCAGTGCCTCTGTGTGTCTCTCTGTCTCTCGCTTAGTGTCTCTGTGTCTCTCTGTTTCCGTCGCTCAGTGTCTCTATGTCTCTCTCTGCATCTCGCTCAGTGTCTCTGTGTCTCTCTCTGTCTCTCGCTTAGTGTCTCTGTGTCTCTCTGGGTCTCTTGCTCAGTGTCTCTGTATCTCTCTCTGGGTCTCTCGCTCAGTGTCTCTGTGTCTCTCTGTGTCTCTCGCTCAGTGTCTCTGTGTCTCTCTGGGTCTCTTGCTCAGTGTCTCTGTATCTCTCTGGGTCTCTCGCTCAGTGTCTCTGTATCTCTCTCTGTCTCTCGCTCAGTGTCTCTGTGTCTCTCTGGTTCTCTTGCTCAGTGTCTCTCTATCTCTCTGGGTCTCTGCTCAGTGTCTCTGTATCTCTCTGGGTCTCTCGCTCAGTTTCTCTGTGTCTCTCTCTCTGTCTCTCGCTCAGTGTCTCTCTCTGTCTCTCACACAGTGTCTCTCTGTCTCTCACACAGTTTTTCTCTCTGTCTCTCGCTCAGTGTCTCTCTGTCTCTCTGTTTCTCTCGCTCAGTGTCTCTGTGTTTCTCTCTGTCTCTCGCTCAGTGTCACTCTGTCTCTCACACAGTGTTTCTCTCTGTCTCTCGCTTAGTGTCTCTGTGTCTCTCTCTGTCTCTCGCTCAGTGTCTCTGTGTCTCTCTCTGTCTCTCGCTCAGTGTCTCTGTGTCTTTCTCTGTCTCTCACTCAGTGTCTCTGTGTCTTTCTCTGTCTCTCGCTCAGTGTCTCTGTATCTCTCTGGGTCTCTCGCTCAGTGTCTCTCTCTGTCTCTCACACAGTGTCTCTCTGTCTCTTGCTCAGTGTATCTGTGTCTCTCTCTGTCTCTCGCTCAGTGTCTCTGTATTCCACTCTGTCTTTCACTCAGTGTCTCTGTGTTTCTCTCTGTCTCTCACACAGTGTCTCTCTCTGTCTCTCACAAAGTGTTTCTCTCTGTCTCTTGCTCAGTGTATCTGTGTCTCTCTCTGTCTCTCGCTCAGTGTCTCTGTGTCTTTCTCTGTCTCTCGCTCAGTGTCTCTGTATCTCTCTGGGTCTCTCGCTCAGTGTCTCTCTCTGTCTCTCACACAGTGTCTCTCTGTCTCTTGCTCAGTGTATCTATTTCTCTCTCTGTCTCTCGCTCAGTGTCTCTGTATTCCTCTCTGTCTTTCACTCAGTGTCTCTGTGTTTCTCTCTGTCTCTCACACAGTGTCTCTCTCTGTCTCTCACACAGTGTTTCTCTCTGTCTCTTGCTCAGTGTATCTGTGTCTCTCTCTGTCTCTCGCTCAGTGTATCTGTGTCTCTCTCTGTCTTTCACTCAGTGTCTCTGTGTTTCTCTCTGTCTCTCGCTCAGTGTCTCTGTGTCGCTCTGTGTCTCTCACTCTGTGTCTCTGTGTCTTTCTCTCTGTCTCTCGCTCAGTGTCTCTGTGTCTTTCTCTCTGTCTCTCGCTCAGTGTCTCTGTGTCTTTCGTTCAGTGCCTCTGTGTCTCTCTCTGTCTCTCGCTCAATGTCTCTGTGTCTCACTCTGTCTCTCGCTCAGTGTCTCTGTGTCTTTCTCTCTGTCTCTCGCTTAGTGTCTCTGTGTCTTTCTCTCTGTCTCTCGCTCAGTGTCTCTATATCTCTCTGGGTCTCTCGCTCAGTGTCTCTGTGTCTCTCTCTCTGTCTCTCGCTCAGTGTCTCTGTGTCTCTCTCTGTTTCTCGCTCAGTGTCGCTGTGTTTCTCTCTGTCTCTCGCTCAGTGTCTCTTTCTGTCTCTCACAGTGTCTCTGTCTCTCACACAGTGTTTCTCTCTGTCTCTCGCTCAGTGTCTCTCTCTGTCTCTCGCTCAGTGTCTCTCTCTGTCTCTCACACAGTGTCTCTCTGTCTCTCACACAGTGTTTCTCTCTGTCTCTCGCTCAACGTCTCTGTGTCTCTCTACTGTCTCTCGCTCAGTGTCTCTGTGTCTCTCGCTCAGTGTCTCTATGTCTCTCTGTGTCTCTTGCTCAGTGTCACAGTGCCTCTCTGTGTCTCTCGCTTCGTGTCTGTGTACCTCTGTGTCTCTCACTCAATGTCTCAGTGCCTCGCTCTGTCTCTCGCTCAGTGTCTCAGTGCCTCACTGTGTCTCTTGCTGATTGTCTCTGTGTCTCTCGCTCAGTGTCTCTGAGTCTCTCGCTCAGTGTCTCTGTGTCTCTCTCTGTCTTCGCTCACTCTCTATCTGTCTCTCTGTCTCTCTGTCTCTCACTCACTGCCTCTCCCTGTCTCTCCCTCAGTGTCTCTGTATCTCTCTCTGTCTCTCGCTCAGTGTCTCTGTGTCTCTCTCTTTCTCTCACTCAGTGTCTCTGTGTCTCTCTCTGCATCTCGCTCAGTGTCTCTGTATCTCTCTCTGCATCTCGCTCAGTGTCTCTGTGTCTCTCTCTGTCTCTCGCTTAGTGTCCCTGTATCTCTCTGGGTCTCTTGCTCAGTGTCTCTGTATCTCTCTCGGTCTCTCGCTCTGTGCCTCTGTATCTCTCTTTGTCTCTCACACAGTGTTTCTCTCTGTCTCTCGCTCAGTGTCTCTCTCTGTCTCTCACACAGTGTCTCTCTGTCTCTCACACAATGTTTCTCTCTGTCTCTCGCTCAGTGTCTCTGTGTCTCTCTGTTTCTCTCGCTCAGTGTCTCTGTATCTCTCTGGGTCTCTCGCTCATGTCTCTGTGTCTCTCTTTGTCTCTCACACAGTGTTTCTCTCTGTCTCTCGCTCAGTGTCTCTCTCTGTCTCTCACACAGTGTCTCTCTGTCTCTCACACAGTGTTTCTCTCTGTCTCTCGCTCAGTGTCTCTGTTTCTCTCTGTTTCTCTCGCTCAGTGTCTCTCTCTGTCTCTCACACAGTGTTTCTCTCTGTCTCTCGCTTAGTGTCACAGTGCCTCTCTGTGTCTCTCGCTTAGTATCTGTGTCTCTCTGTGTCTCTCGCTCAGTGTCTCAGTGCCTCGCTCTGTCTCTCGCTCAGTGTCTCAGTGCCTCACTGTGTCTCTTGCTGATTGTCTCTGTGTCTCTCGCTCAGTGTCTCTGTGTCTCTCGCTCAGTGTCTCTGTGTCTCTCTCTGTCTTCGCTCAGTGTCTCTCTGTCTCTCTGTCTCTCACTCAGTGCCTCTCCCTGTCTCTCCCTCACTGTCTCTGTATCTCTCTCTGCCTCTCGCTCAGTGTCTCTCTGTCTCTCCTTCAATCATAGTATCATAGAAATTTACTGCATGGACGGAGGCCATTTCGGCCCATCGTGTCCATGCTGGTCGACCAAGAGCTACCCAGCCGAATCTCACTTTCCAGCTCTTGGTCCGTAGCCCTGTAGATTACAGCATTTAAGTGCACATCCAAGTACTGTTTAAATGTGGTGAGGATTTCTGTGTCTACCGCCCTTTCAGGCAGTGAGTTCCAGACCCCCCTGCCCCCTCCAACTTCTACGTGAAGAAATCTCCCCTCATATTTCCTCTAAACCTCCCCCTAATTACTTTAAATCTATGCCCCCTGGTTGTTGACCCCTCTGCCAAGGGAAACAGATCCTTCCTATCCACTCTATCCAGGCCCCTCATAATTTTATACACCTCAATGAGGACTTCCCTCAGCCTCCTCTGTTCCAAAGAAAACAGACCCACCCTATCCAATCTTTGCTCAGAGCCAAAATTCCCCAGTCCAGGCAACATTCTTGTAAATCTCCTCTGTACCCTTTCCAGTATAATCACATCTTTCCTGCAATGCGGTGACCAGAACTGCACGCAGTACTCCAGCTGCAGCCTAACCAGTGTTTTATAAAGTTCAAGCATAACCTCCTTGCTCTTGTAGTCCATGCCTTGACTTATAAAGGCAATTATTCCATATGCCTTGTTAACCAACTTATCTACCAGGCCTGCTACCTTCAGGGATCTGTGAACCTGCATCCAAGGTCCCCCTGTTCCTCTACACTTCTCAGTGTCCTACCATTTAATGTGTATTCCCTTGCCTTGCTAGACCTCCACAAATGCATTCCTCACACTTATCCGCATTGAATTCCATTTGCCACAGTTCTGCCCACCTGACCAGTACATTGACATCTTCCGGCAGGCCGCAGTTTTCTTTTTCATTATCAACCACACAGTCTATTTTAGTATCTCTGTGTCTCTCTGTGTCTCTCGCTCAGTTTCTCTCTCGATCTCTCGCTCAGTATATCTCTCTGTCTCTCGCAGTGTCTCTGCATCTCTCTCTGTCTCTCACTCAGTGTCTCTGTGTCTCTCTGTGTCTCTCACTCAGTGTCTCTGTGTCTCTCTCTCGCTCAGTGTCTCTGTGTCTCTCTCTGTCTTTCCCTCAGTGTCTCCGTGTCTCACTCTCTCTCTCCCTCAGTGTCTCTGTGTCTCTCTCTCGCTCAGTGTCTCTGTGTCTCTCTCTGTCTTTCCCTCAGTGTCTCTGTGTCTCACTCTCTCTCTCCCTCAGTGTCTCTGTGTCTCTCTCTGTTCTCGCTCAGTGTCTCTGTGTCTCTTTCTCTTCCTCCCTCAGTGTCTCTGTGTCACTTTCTCTCCCTCCCTCAGTGTCTCTGTGTCTCTCTCTGTTCTCGCTCAGTGTCTCTGTGTCTCTCTCTCTCTCTCCCACAGTGTCTCTGTGTCTCACTCTCGCTCAGTGTCTCTGTGTCTCTCTCTGTCTTTCCCTCAGTGTCTCTGTGTCTCTTTCTCTCCCTCCCTCAGTGTCTCTGTGTCTCTCTCTGTTCTCCCTCAGTGTCTCTGTGTCTTTCTCTGTTCTCCCTCAGTGTCTCTGTCTCTCTCTCTCTCTCTCTCCCTCAGTGTCACTGTGTCTCACTCTCTCCCTCCCTCAGTGTCTCTGTGTCTCACTCTCTCCCTCCCTCAGTATCTCTGTGTCTCACTCTCTCTCTCCCTCAGTGTCTCTGTGTCTCTCTCTCGCTCAGTGTCTCTGTGTCTCTCTCTGTCTTTCCCTCAGTGTCTCTGTGTCTCACTCTCTCTCTCCCTCAGTGTCTCTGTGTCTCTCTCTGTTCTCGCTCAGTGTCTCTGTGTCTCTTTCTCTCCCTCCCTCAGTGTCTCTGTGTCACTTTCTCTCACTCCCTCAGTGTCTCTGTGTCTCTCTCTGTTCTCGCTCAGTGTCTCTGTGTCTCTCTCTCTCTCTCCCTCAGTGTCTCTGTGTCTCACTCTCGCTCAGTGTCTCTGTGTCTCTCTCTGTCTTTCCCTCAGTGTCTCTGTGTCTCTTTCTCTCCCTCCCTCAGTGTCTCTGTGTCTCTCTCTGTTCTCCCTCAGTGTCTCTGTGTCTTTCTCTGTTCTCCCTCAGAGTCTCTGTGTCTCTCTCTGTTCTCACTCAGTGTCTCTGTGTCTCATTCTCTCCCTCCCTCAGTGTCTCTGTGTCTCACTCTCTCTATCTCCCTCAGTGTCTCTGTGTCTCTCTCTGTCTTTCCCTCAGTGTCTCTGTGTCTCTCGCTCCCTCAGTGTCTCTGTGTCTCTTTCTCTCTCTCCCTCAGTGTCTCTGTGTCTCTCTCTGTCTTTCCCTCAGTGTCTCTCTCTCTCTCTCTCCCTCAGTGTCTCTGTGTCTCTCTCTCTGTTCTCGCTCAATGTCTCTGTGTCTCTCTCTCCCTCCCTAAGTGTCTCTGTGTCTCTCTCTCCCTCCCTCAGTGTCTGTGTCTCTCTCTGTATTTCCCTCAGTGTCTATGTGTCTCACTCTCTCCCTCCCTCAGTGTCTCTGTGTCTCTCTCTGTCTTTCCCTCAGTGTCTCTGTGTCTCACTCTCTCTCTCCCTCATTGTCTCTGTGTCTCACTCTCTCCCTCCCTCAGTGTCTCTGTGTCTCTCTCTGTCTTTCCCTCAGTGTCTCTGTGTCTCACTCTCCCTCCCTCAGTGTCTGTGTCTCTCTCTGTATTTCACTCAGTGTCTCTGTGTCTCACTCTCTCCCTCCCTCAGTGTTTCTGTGTCTCACTCTCACTCTCTCGCTCAGTGTCTCTGTGTCTCTCTCTGGGTCTCTCGCTCAGTGTCTCTGAATCTCTCTCTGGGTCTCTCCCTCAGTGTCTCTGTGTCTCTCTCTCCCTCATTGTCTCTGTGTCTCACTCTCTCTCTCCCTCAGTGTCTCTGTGTCTCACTCTGTTCTCGCTCAGTGTCTCTGTGTCTCTCTCTGTTCTTGCTCAGTGTCTCTGTGTCTCACTCTCTCTCTCCCCCTCAGTGTCTCTGTGTGTCTCTCTCTCTCTCTCCCTCTGTGTCACTGTGTCTCTCTCTCTCCATCAGTGTCTCTGTGTCTCACTCTCTCTCTCCCCCTCAGTGTCTCTGTGTGTCTCTCTCTCTCTCTCCCTCAGTGTCTCTGTGTGTCTCTCTCTCTCTCTCCCTCAGTGTCTCTGTGTCTCTCTCTCCCTCCCTCAGTGTCTGTGTCTCTCTCTGTATTTCCCTCAGTGTCTATGTGTCTCACTCTCTCCCTCCCTCAGTGTCTCTGTGTCTCTCTCTGTCTTTCCCTCAGTGTCTCTGTGTCTCACTCTCTCTCTCCCTCATTGTCTCTGTGTCTCACTCTCTCCCTCCCTCAGTGTCTCTGTGTCTCTCTCTGTCTTTCCCTCAGTGTCTCTGTGTCTCACTCTCCCTCCCTCAGTGTCTGTGTCTCTCTCTGTATTTCACTCAGTGTCTCTGTGTCTCACTCTCTCCCTCCCTCAGTGTTTCTGTGTCTCACTCTCACTCTCTCGCTCAGTGTCTCTGTGTCTCTCTCTGGGTCTCTCGCTCAGTGTCTCTGAATCTCTCTCTGGGTCTCTCCCTCAGTGTCTCTGTGTCTCTCTCTCCCTCATTGTCTCTGTGTCTCACTCTCTCTCTCCCTCAGTGTCTCTGTGTCTCACTCTGTTCTCGCTCAGTGTCTCTGTGTCTCTCTCTGTTCTTGCTCAGTGTCTCTGTGTCTCACTCTCTCTCTCCCCCTCAGTGTCTCTGTGTGTCTCTCTCTCTCTCTCCCTCTGTGTCTCTCTCTCTCCCTCAGTGTCTCTGTGTCTCACTCTCTCTCTCCCCCTCAGTGTCTCTGTGTGTCTCTCTCTCTCTCTCCCTCAGTGTCTCTGTGTGTCTCTCTCTCTCTCTCCCTCAGTGACTCTGTGTGTCTCTCTCTCTCTCTCCCTCAGTGTCTCTGTGTCTCACTCTCTCTCTCCCTCAGTGTCTCTGTGTCTCTCTCTGTCTCTCCCTCAGTGTCTCTGTGTCTCTCTCTGTCTCTCCCTCAGTGTCTCTGTGTCTCACTCTCTCTCTCCCTCAGTGTTTCTGTGTCTCTCTCTCTCCCTCCCTCAGTGTCTCTGTGTCTCACTCTCTCTCTCCCTCAGTGCCTCTGTGTCTCACTCTCTCTCTCTCCCTCAGTGTCTCTGTGTCTCACTTTCTCTCTCTCCCTCAGTGTCTCTGTGTCTCTCTCTCTGTCTCTCCCTCAATGTCTCTGTGTCTCTCTCTGTCTCTCGCTCAGTGTCTCTGTGTCTCTCTCTGTCTCTCCCTCAGTGTCTCTGTGTCTCACTCTCTCTCTCCCTCAGTGTTTCTGTGTCTCTCTCTCTCCCTCCCTCAGTGTCTCTGTGTCTCACTCTCTCTCTCCCTCAGTGCCTCTGTGTCTCACTCTCTCTCTCTCCCTTAGTGTCTCTGTGTCTCACTCTCTCTCTCCCTCAGTGTCTCTGTGTCTCTCTCTGCCTCTCCCTCAGTGTCTCGGTGTCTCTCTCTCTCTGTCTCTCCCTCAGTGTCTCTGAGTCTCACTCTCTCTCCCTCAGTGTCTCTGTGTCTCTCTCTCTCTCTCCCTCAGTGCCTCTGTGTCTCACTCTCTCTCTCTCCCTTAGTGTCTCTGTGTCTCACTCTCTCTCTCCCTCAGTGTCTCTGTGTCTCTCTCTGCCTCTCCCTCAGTGTCTCGGTGTCTCTCTCTCTCTGTCTCTCCCTCAGTGTCTCTGAGTCTCACTCTCTCTCCCTCAGTGTTTCTGTGTGTTTGTCTCTCTCTCTCTCTCAGTGTCTCTGTGTCTCTCTCTCTGTCTCTCCCTCCGTGTCTCTGTGTCTCACTTTCTCTCTCTCCCTCATTGTCTCTGTGTCTCTCTCTCTCTCTCCCTCAGTGTCTCTGTGTCTCTCTCTGTCTTTCCCTCAGTGTCTCCGTGTGTGTCTCTCTCTCTCCCTCAGTGTCTCTGTGTCTCATTCTCTCTCTCTCCCTCAGTCTCTGTGTCTCACTCTCTGTCTCTCCCTCAGTGTCTCTGTGTCTTCACTCTTCTCTCTCCCTCAGTGTCTCTGTGCCAGTTCTCTCCTATGATCTCTCTTCTCTCTCTCTCCCTCAGTGTCTCTGTGTCTCTCTCTCTGTTCTCCGTCAGTCTCTCTGTGTCTCACTCTCTGTCTCTCCCTCAGTGTCTCTGTGTCTCACTCTCTCTCTCCCTCAGTGTCTCTGTGTCTCTCTCTGTCTTTCCCTCAGTGTCTCCGTGTGTGTCTCTCTCTCTCCCTCAGTGTCTCTGTGTCTCATTCTCTCTCTCTCCCTCAGTGTCTCTGTGTCTCACTCTCTGTCTCTCCCTCAGTGTCTCTGTGTCTTACTCTTTCTCTCTCGCTATGTGTCTCTGTGTCTCTCTCTCTCTCCCTCAGTGTCTCAGTGTCTCACTCTCTCTCTCTCCCACAGTGTCTCTGTGTGTCTCTCTCTCTCTCTCCCTCAGTGTCTCTGTGTCTCACTCTCTCTCTCCCTCAGTGTCTCTGTGTCTCACTCTCCCTCTCCCTCAGTGTCTCTGTGTCTCACTCTCTCTCTCCCTCAGTGTCTCACTCTCTCTCTCCCTCAGTGTCTCTGTGTCTCTCTCTGTCTCTCCCTCAGTATCCCTGTGTGTCTCTCTCTCTCTCTCCCTCAGTGTCTCTGTGTCTCTCTCTCTCTCTCTCCCTCAGTGTCTCTGTGTCTCTCTCTCTGTCTCTCCCTCAGTGTCTCTGTGTCTCACTCTCTCTCTCCCTCAGTGTCTCTGTGTCTCTCTCTGTCTCTCCCTCAGTGTCTCTGTGTGTCTCTCTCTCTCTCCCTCAGTATATCTGTGTCTCACTCTCTCTCCCTCAGTGTCTCTGTGTCTCACTCTCTCTCTCTCACTCAGTGTCTCTGTGTCTCTCTCTCTGTCTCTCCCTCAGTTTCTCTGTGTCTCACTCTCTCTCTCCCTCAGTGTCTCTGTGTGTGTCTCTCTCTCTCCCTCAGTGTCTCTGTGTGTCTCTCTCTCTCTCTCCCTCAGTGTCTCTGTGTCTCTCTCTCTCGCTCCCTCAGTTTCTCTGTGTCTCTCTCTCTCTCTCCCTCAGTGTCTCTGTGTCTCTCTCTCTGTTCTCCCTCAGTGTCTCTGTGTCTCACTCTCTCTCCCCCTCAGTGTCTCTGTGTCTCACTCTCTCTCTCCCTCAGTGTCTCTGTGTCTCACTCTCTCTCTCCCTCAGTGTCTCTGTGTCTCTCTCTGTCTCTCCCTCAGTGTCTCTGTGTCTCTCTCTTTCTCTCTCCCTCAGTGTCTCTGTGTCTCACTCTCTCTCTCTCTCTCAGTGTCTCTCTCTCTGTCTCTCCCTCAGTGTCTCTGTGTCTCACTCTCTCTCTCCCTCAGTATCTCTGTTTCTCTCTCTCTGTCTCTCCCTCACTGTCTCTGTGTGTCTCTCTCTCTCTCTTCCTCAGTGTCTCTGTGTCTCACTCTCTCTCTCTCTCTCAGTGTCTCTCTCTCTGTCTCTCCCTCAGTGTCTCTGTGTCTCTCTCTCTGTCTCTCCCTCAGTGTCTCTGTGTCTCTCTCTCTCTTCCTCAGTGTCTCTGTTTCTCTCTCTCTGTCTCTCCCTCAGTGTCTCTGTGTCTCACTCTCTCTCTCCCTCAGTGTCTCTGTGTCTCTCTCTCTGTCTCTCCCTCTGTGTCTCTCTCTCTGTCTCTCCCTCAGTGTCTCTGTGTCTCACTCTCTCTCTCCCTCAGTCTCTGTGTGTGTGTCTCTCTCTCTCTCCCTCAGTGTCTCTGTTTCTCTCTCTGTCTCTCCCTCAGTGTCTCTGTGTCTCTCTCTCTGTCTCTCCCTCACATCTCTGTGTCTCACTCTCTCTCTCCCTCAGTGTCTCTGTGTCTCTCTCTGTTTCTCCCTCTGTGTCTCTCTCTCTGTCTCTCCCTCAAATCTCTGTGTCTCACTCTCTCTCTCCCTCAGTGTCTCTGTGTGTGTTTCTCTCTCTCCCTCAGTGTCTCTTGTGTCTCTCTCTGTCTCTCCCTCAGTGTCTCTGTGTCTCACTCTCTCTCTCGCTCAGTGTCTCTGTGTGTGTCTCTCTCTCTCCCTCAGTGTCTCTGTGTCTCTCTCTGTCTCTCCCTCAGTGTCTCTGTGTCTCACTCTCTCTCTCCCTCAGTGTCTCTGTGTCTCACTCTCTCTCTCCCTCAGTGTCTCTGTGTCTCACTCTCTCCATCCCTCAGTGTCTCTGTCTCTCTCTCTGTCTCTCCCTCAGTGTCTCTGTGTCTCACTCTCTCTCTCGCTCAGTGTCTCTGTGTCTCACTCTCTCTCTCCCTCAGTGTCTCTGTCTCTCTCTCTCTCTCTGTCTCTCCCTCAGTGTCTCTGTGTCTCAGTCTCTCTCTCGCTCAGTGTCTCTGTGTCTCTCTTTGTCTCTCCCTCAGTGTCTCTGTCTCACTCTCTCTCTCTCGCTCAGTGTCTCTGTGTCTCAGTCTCTCTCTCGCTCAGCGTCTCTGTGTCTCTCTTTGTCTCTCCCTCAGTGTCTCTGTCTCACTCTCTCTGTCTCTCCCTCAGTGTCTCTGTGTCTCACTCTCTCTCTCTCGCTCAGTGTCTCTGTGTCTCACTCTCTCTCTCTCCCTCAGTGTCTCTGTGTCTCTCTATGTCTCACCCTCAGTGTCTCTGTGTCTCTCTCTCTGTCTCTCCCTCAGTGTCTCTGTGTGTGTCTCTCTCTCTCTCTCCCTCAGTGTCTCTGTGTCTCACTCTCTCTCTTTCCCTCAGTGTCTCTGTGTCTCACTCTCTCTCCCTCAGTGTCTCTGTGTCTCTCTCTGTCTCTCCCTCAGTGTCTCTGTGTCTCTCTCTCTGTCTCTCCCTCAGTGTCTCTGTGTCTCACTCTCTCTCTCCCTCAGTGTCTCTGTGTCGCACTCTGTCACTCCCTCAGTGTCTCTGTGTGTGTCTCTCTCTCTCTCCCTCAGTGTCTCTGTGTCTCTCTCTCTGTCTCTCCCTCAGTGTCTCTGTGTGTGTCTCTCTCTCTCTCTCCCTCAGTGTCTCTGTGTCTCACTCTCTCACTCTCCCTCAGTGTCTCTGTGTCTCTCTCTCCCTCTCTCCCTCAGTGTCTCTGTCTCTCACTCTCTCTCTCTCCCTCAGTGTCTCTGTGTCTCACTCTCTCTCCCTCAGTGTCTCTGTGTCTCTCTCTGTCTCTCCCTCAGTGTCTCTGTGTCTCTCTCACTGTCTCTCCCTCAGTGTCTCTGTGTCTCACTCTCTCTCTCCCTCAGTGTCTCTGTGTCTCACTCTCTCTCCCCCTCAGTGTCTCTGTGTCTCACTCTCTCTCTCCCTCAGTGTCTCTGTGTCTCACTCTCTCTCTCCCTCAGTGTCTCTGTGTCTCTCTCTGTCTCTCCCTCAGTGTCTCTGTGTCTCTCTCTTTCTCTCTCCCTCAGTGTCTCTGTGTCTCACTCTCTCTCTCTCTCTCAGTGTCTCTCTCTCTGTCTCTCCCTCAGTGTCTCTGTGTCTCACTCTCTCTCTCCCTCAGTATCTCTGTTTCTCTCTCTCTGTCTCTCCCTCACTGTCTCTGTGTGTCTCTCTCTCTCTCTTCCTCAGTGTCTCTGTGTCTCACTCTCTCTCTCTCTCTCAGTGTCTCTCTCTCTGTCTCTCCCTCAGTGTCTCTGTGTCTCTCTCTCTGTCTCTCCCTCAGTGTCTCTGTGTCTCTCTCTCTCTTCCTCAGTGTCTCTGTTTCTCTCTCTCTGTCTCTCCCTCAGTGTCTCTGTGTCTCACTCTCTCTCTCCCTCAGTGTCTCTGTGTCTCTCTCTCTGTCTCTCCCTCTGTGTCTCTCTCTCTGTCTCTCCCTCAGTGTCTCTGTGTCTCACTCTCTCTCTCCCTCAGTCTCTGTGTGTGTGTCTCTCTCTCTCTCCCTCAGTGTCTCTGTTTCTCTCTCTGTCTCTCCCTCAGTGTCTCTGTGTCTCTCTCTCTGTCTCTCCCTCACATCTCTGTGTCTCACTCTCTCTCTCCCTCAGTGTCTCTGTGTCTCTCTCTGTTTCTCCCTCTGTGTCTCTCTCTCTGTCTCTCCCTCAAATCTCTGTGTCTCACTCTCTCTCTCCCTCAGTGTCTCTGTGTGTGTTTCTCTCTCTCCCTCAGTGTCTCTTGTGTCTCTCTCTGTCTCTCCCTCAGTGTCTCTGTGTCTCACTCTCTCTCTCGCTCAGTGTCTCTGTGTGTGTCTCTCTCTCTCCCTCAGTGTCTCTGTGTCTCTCTCTGTCTCTCCCTCAGTGTCTCTGTGTCTCACTCTCTCTCTCCCTCAGTGTCTCTGTGTCTCACTCTCTCTCTCCCTCAGTGTCTCTGTGTCTCACTCTCTCCATCCCTCAGTGTCTCTGTCTCTCTCTCTGTCTCTCCCTCAGTGTCTCTGTGTCTCACTCTCTCTCTCGCTCAGTGTCTCTGTGTCTCACTCTCTCTCTCCCTCAGTGTCTCTGTCTCTCTCTCTCTCTCTGTCTCTCCCTCAGTGTCTCTGTGTCTCAGTCTCTCTCTCGCTCAGTGTCTCTGTGTCTCTCTTTGTCTCTCCCTCAGTGTCTCTGTCTCACTCTCTCTCTCTCGCTCAGTGTCTCTGTGTCTCAGTCTCTCTCTCGCTCAGCGTCTCTGTGTCTCTCTTTGTCTCTCCCTCAGTGTCTCTGTCTCACTCTCTCTGTCTCTCCCTCAGTGTCTCTGTGTCTCACTCTCTCTCTCTCGCTCAGTGTCTCTGTGTCTCACTCTCTCTCTCTCCCTCAGTGTCTCTGTGTCTCTCTATGTCTCACCCTCAGTGTCTCTGTGTCTCTCTCTCTGTCTCTCCCTCAGTGTCTCTGTGTGTGTCTCTCTCTCTCTCTCCCTCAGTGTCTCTGTGTCTCACTCTCTCTCTTTCCCTCAGTGTCTCTGTGTCTCACTCTCTCTCCCTCAGTGTCTCTGTGTCTCTCTCTGTCTCTCCCTCAGTGTCTCTGTGTCTCTCTCTCTGTCTCTCCCTCAGTGTCTCTGTGTCTCACTCTCTCTCTCCCTCAGTGTCTCTGTGTCGCACTCTGTCACTCCCTCAGTGTCTCTGTGTGTCTCTCTCTCTCTCTCCCTCAGTGTCTCTGTGTCTCTCTCTCTGTCTCTCCCTCAGTGTCTCTGTGTGTGTCTCTCTCTCTCTCTCCCTCAGTGTCTCTGTGTCTCACTCTCTCACTCTCCCTCAGTGTCTCTGTGTCTCTCTCTCCCTCTCTCCCTCAGTGTCTCTGTCTCTCACTCTCTCTCTCTCCCTCAGTGTCTCTGTGTCTCACTCTCTCTCCCTCAGTGTCTCTGTGTCTCTCTCTGTCTCTCCCTCAGTGTCTCTGTGTCTCTCTCACTGTCTCTCCCTCAGTGTCTCTGTGTCTCACTCTCTCTCTCCCTCAGTGTCTCTGTGTCTCACTCTGTCTCTCCCTCAGTGTCTCTGTGTCTCTCTCTCTCTCTCTCCCTCAGTGTCTCTGTGTGTCTCTCTCTGTCTCTCCCTCAGTGTCTCTGTGTCTCTCTCTCTGTCTCTCCCTCTGTGTCTCTCTCTCTGTCTCTCCCTCAGTGTCTCTGTGTCTCACTCTCTCTCTCCCTCAGTGTCTCTGTGTGTCTCTCTTTCTCTCTCCCTCAGTATCTCTGTGTCTCACTCTCTCTCCCTCAGTGTCTCTGTGTCTCACTCTCTCTCTCTCCCTCAGTGTCTCTGTGTCTCTCGCTCTGTCTCTCCCTCAGTGTCTCTGTGTTTCACTCTCTCTCTCCCTCAGTGTCTCTGTGTCTCTCTCTCTGTCTCTCCCTCTGTGTCTCTCTCTCTGTCTCTCTCTCAGTGTCTCTGTGTCTCACTCTCTCTCTCCCTCAGTGTCTCTGTGTGTGTCTCTCTCTCTCTCCCTCAGTGTCTCTGTTTCTCTCTCTGTCTCTCCCTCAGTGTCTCTGTGTCTCTCTCTCTGTCTCTCCCTCAGTGTCTCTGTGTCTCACTCTCTCTCTCCCTCAGTGTCTCTGTGTGTCTCTCTCTGTCTCTCCCTCTGTGTCTATCTCTCTGTCTCTCCCTCAGTGTCTCTGTGTCTCACTCTCTCTCTCCCTCCGTGTCTCTGTGTGTGTCTCTCTCTCTCTCCCTCAGTGTCTCTGTTTCTCTCTCTGTCTCTCCCTCAGTGTCTCTCTGTCTCTTACTCTGTCTCTCCCTCAGTGTCCCTGTGTCTCGCTCTGTCTCTCCCTCAGTGTCTCTCTCTGTCTCTCGCTCAGTGTCTCTGTGTCTCACACTCTCTCTCTCCCTCAGTGTCTGTGTCTCACTCTCTCTCTCCGTCAGTGTCTCTCTCTCTGTCTCTCCCTCTGTGTCTCTCTCTCTTTCTCTCCCTCAGTGTCTCTGTGTCTCGCTCTCTCTCTCCCTCAGTGTCTCTGTGTCTCTCTCTCTCTCTCTCCCTCAGTGTCTCTGTGTCTCTCTCTCTCTCTCTCCCTCAGTGTCTCTGTGTCTCACTCTCTCTCTCCCTCAGTGTCTCTGTGTCTCACTCTCTCTCTCCCTCAGTGTCTCTGTGTCTCTCTCTCTGTCTCTCCCTCAGTGTCTCTGTGTCTCACTCTCTCTCTCCCTCAGTGTCTCTGTGTGTCTCTCTCTCTCTCCCTCAGTATCTCTGTGTCTCACTCTCTCTCCCTCAGTGTCTCTGTGTCTCACTCTCTCTCTCTCCCTCAGTGTCTCTGTGTCTCTCGCTCTGTCTCTCCCTCAGTGTCTCTGTGTGTGTCTCTCTCTCTCCCTCAGTGTCTCTGTGTGTCTCTCTCTCTGTCTCCCTCAGTGTCTCTGTGTGTCTCTCTCTCTCCCTCAGTGTCTCTGTGTCTCTCTCTCTCTCCCTCAGTGTCTCTGTGTCTCTCTCTCTGTTCTCCCTCAGTGTCTCTGTGTCTCACTCTCTCTCTCCCTCAGTGTCTCTGTGTCTCTCTCTGTCTCTCCCTCAGTGTCTCTGTGTCTCTCTCTCTCTCTCTCCCTCAGTGTCTCTGTGTCTCATTCTCTCTCTCTCTCTCAGTGTCTCTCTCTCTGTCTCTCCCTCAGTGTCTCTGTGTCTCACTCTCTCTCTCCCTCAGTATCTCTGTGTCTCTCTCTCTGTCTCTCCCTCACTGTCTCTGTGTCTCTCTCTCTCTCTCTCGCTCAGTGTCTCTGTGTCTCTCTCTCTGTCTCTCCCTCAGTGTCTCTGTGTCTCTCTCTCTGTCTCTCCCTCAGTGTCTCTGTGTCTCTCTCTCTCTCCCTCAGTGTCTCTGTGTCTCTCTCTCTGTCTCTCCCTCAGTGTCTCTGTGTCTCACTCTCTCTCTCCCTCAGTGTCTCTGTGTCTCTCTCTCTGTCTCTCCCTCTGTGTCTCTCTCTCAGTGTCTCTGTGTCTCTCTCTCTGTCTCTCCCTCAGTGTCTCTGTGTCTCTCTCTCTGTCTCTCCCTCAGTGTCTCTGTGTCTCTCTCTCTCTCCCTCAGTGTCTCTGTGTCTCTCTCTCTGTCTCTCCCTCAGTGTCTCTGTGTCTCACTCTCTCTCTCCCTCAGTGTCTCTGTGTCTCTCTCTCTGTCTCTCCCTCTGTGTCTCTCTCTCAGTGTCTCTGTGTCTCACTCTCTCTCTCCCTCAGTGTCTCTGTGTGTGTCTCTCTCTCTCTCCCTCAGTGTGTCTGTTTCTCTCTCTGTCTCTCCCTCAGTGTCTCTGTGTCTCTCTCTCTGTCTCTCCCTCAGTGTCTCTGTGTCTCACTCTCTCTCTCTCCCTCAGTGTCTGTGTCTCTCTCTCTCTCTCCCTCAGTGTCTCTGTGTGTCTCTCTGTCTCTCTCTCCCTCAGTGTCTCTGTGTCTCTCTCTCTGTCTCTCCCTCAGTGTCTCTGTGTGTGTCTCTCTCTCTCCCTCAGTGTCTCTGTGTCTCACTCTGTCTCTCCCTCAGTGTCTCTGTGTGTCTATCTCTCTCTCCCTCAGTATATCTGTGTCTCACTCTCTCTCCCTCAGTGTCTCTGTGTCTCACTCTCTCTCTCTCCCTCAGTGTCTCTGTGTCTCTCTCTCTGTCTCTCCCTCAGTTTCTCTGTGTCTCACTCTCTCTCTCCCTCAGTGTCTCTGTGTGTGTCTCTCTCTCTCCCTCAGTGTCTCTCTGTGTGTCTCTCTCTCTCTCCCTCAGTGTCTCTGTGTCTCACTCTCTCTCTCCCTCAGTGTCTCAGTGTCTCTCTCTCTCTCTCCCTCAGTGTCTCTGTGTCTCACTCTCTCCCTCCCTCATTGTCTCTGTGTCTCTCTCTCTCTGTTCTCGCTCAGTGTCTCTGTGTCTCTCTCTCTGTCTCTTCCTCTGTGTGTCTCTCTCTCTCCCTCCCTCAGTGTCTCTGTGTCTCACTCTCTCTCTCCCTCAGTGTCTCTGTGTCTCTCTCTCTGTCTCTCCCTCTGTGTCTCTCTCTCTGTCTCTCCCTCAGTGTCTCTGTGTCTCACTCTCTCTCTCCCTCAGTGTCTCTGTGTGTCTCTCTTTCTCTCTCCCTCAGTATCTCTGTGTCTCACTCTCTCTCCCTCAGTGTCTCTGTGTCTCACTCTCTCTCTCTCCCTCAGTGTCTCTGTGTCTCTCGCTCTGTCTCTCCCTCAGTGTCTCTGTGTCTCACTCTCTCTCTCCCTCAGTGTCTCTGTGTCTCTCTCTCTGTCTCTCCCTCTGTGTCTCTCTCTCTGTCTCTCTCTCAGTGTCTCTGTGTCTCACTCTCTCTCTCCCTCAGTGTCTCTGTGTGTGTCTCTCTCTCTCTCCCTCAGTGTCTCTGTTTCTCTCTCTGTCTCTCCCTCAGTGTCTCTGTGTCTCTCTCTCTGTCTCTCCCTCAGTGTCTCTGTGTCTCACTCTCTCTCTCCCTCAGTGTCTCTGTGTGTCTCTCTCTGTCTCTCCCTCTGTGTCTATCTCTCTGTCTCTCCCTCAGTGTCTCTGTGTCACACTCTCTCTCTCCCTCCGTGTCTCTGTGTGTGTCTCTCTCTCTCTCCCTCAGTGTCTCTGTTTCTCTCTCTGTCTCTCCCTCAGTGTCTCTCTGTCTCTCACTCTGTCTCTCCCTCAGTGTCCCTGTGTCTCGCTCTGTCTCTCCCTCAGTGTCTCTCTCTGTCTCTTACTCAGTGTCTCTGTGTCTCACACTCTCTCTCTCCCTCAGTGTCTGTGTCTCACTCTCTCTCTCTGTCAGTGTCTCTGTGTCTCTCTCTCTGTCTCTCCCTCTGTGTCTCTCTCTCTTTCTCTCCCTCAGTGTCTCTGTGTCTCGCTCTCTCTCTCCTTCAGTGTCTCTGTGTGTCTCTCTCTCTCTCTCCCTCAGTGTCTCTGTGTCTCTCTCTCTCTCTCTCCATCAGTGTCTCTGTGTCTCACTCTCTCTCTCCCTCAGTGTCTCTGTGTCTCACTCTCTCTCTCCCTCAGTGTCTCTGTGTCTCTCTCTCTGTCTCTCCCTCAGTGTCTCTGTGTCTCACTCTCTCTCTCCCTCAGTGTCTCTGTGTGTGTCTCTCTCTCTCTCCCTCAGTATCTCTGTGTCTCACTCTCTCTCCCTCAGTGTCTCTGTGTCTCACTCTCTCTTTCTCCCTCAGTGTCTCTGTGTCTCTTGCTCTGTCTCTCCCTCAGTGTCTCTGTGTCTCGCTCTGTCTCTCCCTCAGTGTCTCTCTCTGTCTCTCCCTCAGTGTCTCTGTGTCTCACTCTCTCTCTCTCCCTCAGTGTCTGTGTCTCACTCTCTCTCTCCCTCAGTGTCTCTGTGTCTCTCTCTCTGCCTCTCCCTCTGTGTCTCTCTCTCTTTCTCTCCCTCAGTGTCTCTGTGTCTCGCTCTCTCTCTCCCTCAGTGTCTCTGTGTCTCTCTCTCTCTCTCTCCCTCAGTGTCTCTGTGTCTCACTCTCTCCCTCCCTCATTGTCTCTGTGTCTCTCTCTCTCTGTTCTCGCTCAGTGTCTCTGTGTCTCTCTCTCTGTCTCTTCCTCTGTGTGTCTCTCTCTCTCCCTCCCTCAGTGTCTCTGTGTCTCTCTTTGTCTCTCCCTCAGTGTCTCTGTCTCTCACTCTCTCTCTCTCCCTCAGTGTCTCTGTGTCTCACTCTCTCTCCCCCTCAGTGTCTCTGTGTCTCTCTCTCTGTCTCTCCCTCTGTGTCTCTCTCTCTGTCTCTCCCTCAGTGTCTCTGTGTCTCACTCTCTCTCTCCCTCAGTGTCTCTGTGTGTGTCTCTCTCTCTCTCCCTCAGTGTCTCTTTGTCTCTCTCTCACTCTCCCTCAGTGTCTCTGTGTCTCTCTCTCTCTCTCTCTCCCTCAGTGTCTCTGTGTCTCACTCTCTCTCTCCCTCAGTGTCTCTGTGTGTCTCTCTCTCTCTCTCCCTCAGTGTCTCTGTGTCTCTCCCTCCCTCAGTGTCTCAGTGTCTCTGTGTCTCTCCCTCCCTCAGTGTCTCTGTGTCTCACTCTCTCTCTCCCTCAGTGTCTCTCTCTCTGTCTCTCCCTCTGTGTCCCTCTCTCTCTCCTTCTCTCAGTGTCTCTGTGTCTCACTCTCTCCCTCCCTCAGTGTCTCTGTGTCTCACTCTCTCCCTCCCTCAGTGTCTCTGTGTCTCTCTCTCTTTTCTCGCTCAGTGTCTCTGTGTCTCTCTCTCTGTCTCTCCCTCTGTGTCTCTCTCTCTCTCCCTCCCTCAGTGTCTCAATGTCTCACTCTCTCCCTCCCTCAGTGTCTCTGTGTCTCTCTCTCTGTTCTCGCTCAGTGTCTCTGTGTCTCTCTCTCTCCCTCCCTCAGTGTCTCTGTGTCTCTCTCTCTGTTCTCGCTCAGTGTCTCTGTGTGTCTCTCTCTGTCTCTCCCTCAGTGCCTCTGTGTTTCTCTCTGTCTCTCCCTCAGTGTCTCTGTTTCTCTCTGCCTCTCGCTCAGTGTCTCTGTGTCTCTCTCTCTGTCTCTCCCTCAGTGCCTCTGTGTTTTTCTCTGTCTCTCCCTCAGTGTCTCTGTTTCTCTCTGCCTCTCGCTCAGTGTCTCTCTGTCTCTCCTTCAATCATAGAATCATAGAAATTTGCAGCATGGAAGGAGGCCATTTCAGCCCATCGTGCCCACGCCGGTCGACCAAGAGCTATCCAGCCTAATCTAATTTTTCAGCCCTCGGTCCGTAGCCCTGCAGGTTATGACAGTGTAAGTGCACATCCAAGTACTTTTTAAATGTGATGTGCGTTTCTGTCTCTACCATCCTTTCAGGCAGTGAGTTCCAGACACCTCCCCCCCACCCCTCCCCCCACCTTCTACGTGAAGAAATTTCCCCTCAAATCCTCTCTAACACTCTCCCTAATTACTTTAAATCAATGCCTCCTGATTGTTGACCCCTCTGCTATTTCATTTCAGCCTTTCTTCTTTTATGTTTTAACTTCACCAAATTACTTTTCGCTCCGACATCAAGTATTTCATATGCCTTCTTAACAGCCATCTACCGGGCCTGCTACCTTCAGGGATCTATGGACATACACTCCCAGGTCTCTTTGTTCCTCCACACTTCTCAGTGCCCTACCATTTAATGTGTATTTCCTTTCCTTGTTAGACCTCCCCAAATGTGAATTGAATTCCATTTGCCCACATGACCAGTACATTGATATCTTTCTGCAGTCCGCAGCTTTCTTCTTCATTAACAACCACACAGCCTATTTTAGTATCTCTATGTCTCTGTGTCGCTCGCTCAGTGTCTCTGTGTCTCTCACTCAGTATCTTTGTGTTCGTCGCTCAGTGTCTCTGTGTCCCTCTGTCTCACACTCATTATCTCTGTGACTCTTTGTCTCTTGCTCAATGTTTCTGTGTCTCTCTCTCTCTGTCTCTCTCTCCGTCTCTCGCTCAGTTTCTCTCTGTCTCTCGCTCTATGTCTCTCTCTGTCTCTCACTCAGTATCTCTCTGTCTATCGCTGTGTGTCTCTCTCTGTCTCTCACTCAGTTTCTCTCTGTGCCTCTCACTCATTGTCTCTGTGTTTCTCGCTCAGTGTCTCTGTCCCTGTCTCTGTCTCTCGCTCAATGTCTCTGTGTCTCTTGCTCAGTGACATTCTGTCTCTTGCTTAGTGTCTCTGTCTCTCTCTGTCTCTTTCACTCAGTGTCTGTATCTCTCGCTCAGTGTCTCTGTGTCTCTCGCTCAGTGTCTTTGTGTCTCTCGCTCAGTGTCTCTGTCTCTCTGTGTGTCTCTCGCTCAGTGTCTTTCTGTCTCTTGCTTAGTATCTCTGTCTCTCTGTGTCTCTCGCTCATATGTCTCTGTCTCTCTCTGTGTCTCTCACTCACTGTCTGTGTCTCTCGCTCAGTGTGTCTGTATATCTCTCTCTCTGTTTCTTGCTCAGTCTCTGTGTCTCTCTCTGTCTCACACTCAGTGTCTCTGTCTCTCTCTCTCTATGTCTCTCACTCAGTGTCTTTGTGTCTCTCGCTCGGTGTCTTTGTCTCTCTGTGTGCCTCTTGCTCAGTGACTTTCTGTCTCTCGCTCAGTGTCTCTGTCTCTCTCTCTGTCTCTCACTCAGTGTCTCTGTATCTCTGACTCAGTGTCTCTGTGTTTCTCCGTGTCTCTCGCTCAGTGTCTCTGTGTCTCTCGCTCAGTGTCTTTGTGTCTCTCGCTCAGTGTCTCTGTCTCTCTGTGTGTCTCTCACTCAATATCTTTTGGTCTCTGGCTCAGTGATTCTGTCTCTCTCTCTGTGTCTCTCACTCAGTGTCTCTGTCTCTCTGTGTCTCTCGCTCAGTGTCTCTGTGTCTCTCGCTCAGTGTCTCTGTGTCTATCTCTGTTTCTCGCTCAGTCTCTGTGTCTCTCTCTGTCTCTCACTCAGTGTCTCTGTCTCTCTCTCTCTGTGTCTCTCACTCAGTGTCTCTTTCTCTCTGTGTCACTCGCTCAGTGTCTGTGTCTCTTGCTCAGTGTCTCTGTGTCTCTCTGTCCCTCACTCAGTGTCTCTGTCTGTCTTTTGCTTGTGTCCACATATCAATGTGTTCAGCACCCACATCCCGTCAAGTCTCGAGATGACCCGCTCACCTCTATTTTATTTAGGCCTTGAGCCTGCCTCCTCCCACTGCCATCTTAATTAGGCCTTCAACATTTGCCATCCCCTCCCATGGCCTTAAGTTGACCCCAAGATTTATACACACCACTATCTCCGCTGCCGATCCGGACTCCTCCCATCCTCTGATCAGAGTCTGCAGCGCGATCCTCACCAACCAGAGAGGACCCGTGGCAAAAGCTCCATCTTCCCCTCCTGGCAGCGACTGAGGGCTTTGGGCGTGTACCGTTGTAGACCCTCCGTGCACTCGGACACCTCCCCACAATGGGAGCCTCCTGCTTTGCGAGCTCACAACACCACCTCTTACACCTCAGCAAGGGGCTGCTAGCTGCAGTCACTGGGGGGCGTGGGCCAGTGTTAAAAGGTACCGCTTACCGAGACCATCTGTTAAACGCTGCCTCTCTGCTCCCGCGAGGATGCAGAGAGATCGAATCTCGGCACTCCTGTGCTGTGCTGGCAAGTGACTGTCAAGCTGGTTGTGGGTATCGGTTACCAGGTGGTTTGTACAACGGACTGAACATCTGGGAATCAATATCAAACATCCCCCTCCTGGGCTCTCGGCTTCATATCTTCATTCCCCCAAACGCTTCTCCACCCATCTGTTGCTCACTCACTTTATTCCATTCCCTGCCCCCGTCAGCATCTCGTCCTGCCTCTGGCTCAGTGTCTCAGTGTATCTGTGCCTCTGGCTCAGTGTCTCAGTGTATCTGTGTCTCTGGCTCAGTGTCTCAGTGTATCTGTGCCTCTGGCTCAGTGTCTCAGTGTATCTGTGTCTCTGGCTCAGTGTCTCAGTGTATCTGTGCCTCTGGCTCAGTGTCTCAGTGTATCTGTGTATCTGTGTCTCTGGCTCAGTGTCTCAGTGTATCTGTGTCTCTGGCTCAGTGTCTCAGTGTCTCAGTGTATCTGTGTCTCTGGCTCAGTGTCTCAGTGTATCTGTGTATCTGTGTCTCTCGCTCAGTGTCTCAGTGTATCTGTGTCTCTGGCTCAGTGTCTCAGTGTATCTGTGTCTCTGGCTCAGTGTCTCAGTGTATCTGTGTCTCTGGCTCAGTGTCTCAGTGTATCTGTGTCTCTGTGTCTCTGGCTCAGTGTCTCAGTGTATCTGTGTCTCTGGCTCAGTGTCTCAGTGTATCTGTGTATCTGTGTCTCTCGCTCAGTATCTCAGTGTATCTGTGTCTCTGGCTCAGTGTCTCAGTGTATCTGTGTCTCTGGCTCAGTGTCTCAGTGTATCTGTGTCTCTGGCTCAGTGTCTCAGTGTATCTGTGTCTCTGGCTCAGTGTCTCAGTGAATCTGTGTCTCTGGCTCAGTGTCACAGTGTATCTGTGTCTCTGGCTCAGTGTCTCAGTGTATCTGTGTCTCTGGCTCAGTGTCTCAGTGTATCTGTGTCTCTGGCTCAGTGTCTCAGTGTATCTGTGTCTCTGGCTCAGTGTCACAGTGTATCTGTGTCTCTGGCTCAGTGTCTCGGTGTATCTGTGTCTCTGGCTCAGTGTCTCAGTGAATCTGTGTCTCTGGCTCAGTGTCTCAGTGTATCTGTGCCTCTGGCTCAGTGTCACAGTGTATCTGTGTCTCTGGCTCAGTGTCTAGGTGTATCTGTGTCTCTGGCTCAGTGTCTCAGTGAATCTGTGTCTCTGGCTCAGTGTCTCAGTGTATCTGTGTCTCTGGCTCAGTGTCTCAGTAAATCTGTGTCACTGGCTCAGTGTCTCAGTGTATCTGTGTCTCAGGCTCAGTGTCTCAGTGTCTCTCTGTGTCTCTGGCTCAGTGTCTCAGTGTATCTGTGTCTCTCGCTCAGTGTCTCAGTGTATCTGTGTCTCTCGCTCAGTGTCTCAGTGTATCTGTGCCTCTGGCTCAGTGTCTCAGTGTATCTGTGTCTCTCGCTCAGTGTCTCAGTGTATCTGTGTCTCTCGCTCAGTGTCACAGTGTATCTGTGTCTCTGGCTCAGTGTCTCAGTGTATCTGTGTCTCTCGCTCAGTGTCACAGTGTATCTGTGTCTCTGGCTCAGTGTCTCAGTGTATCTGTGTCTCTGGCTCAGTGTCTCAGTGTATCTGTGTCACTGGCTCAGTGTCTCAGTGTCTCTGTGTCTCTCGCTCAGTGTCTCAGTGTATCTGTGTCTCTCGCTCAGTGTCTCAGTGTATCTGTGTCACTGGCTCAGTGTCTCGGTGTATCTGTGTCTCTAGCTCAGTGTCTCAGTGTATCTGTGTCTCTGGCTCAGTGTCTCAGTATATCTGTGTCACTGGCTCAGTGTCTCAGTGTCTCTGTGTCTCTCGCTCAGTGTCTCAGTGTCTCTGTGTCTCTCGCTCAGTGTCTCAGTGTATCTGTTTCGCTGATTCAGTGTCTCAGTGTATCTGTTTCGCTGGCTCAGTATCTCAGTATATCTGTGACTCTCGCTCATTGCCTCAGTGTATCTGTGCCTCTCGCTCACTCTCTCAGTATATCTGTGTCTCTCGCTCAATGCCTCAGTGTAGCTGTGTCACCTGCTCAGTGTCTCAGTGTATCTGTGTCTCCCGCTCATGATCTCAGTGTCTCTCTGTGTCGCTCGCTCAGTGTCTCAGTGTATCTGTGTCTCTTGCTCAGTGTCTCAGTGTATCTGTGTCTCTCGCTCACTGTCTCAGTGTCTCTCTGACTCCCGGTCAGTGTCTCAGTGTATCTGTGTCTCTCGCTCAGTGTCTCAATGTATCTGTGTCTGCCGCTCAGTGTCTCAGTGTATCTATGTCTCTCGCTCAGTGTCTCAATGTATCTGTGTCTCTCGCTCAGTGTCTCAGTGGATCTGTGTCTCTCGCTCAGTGTCTCAGTGTATCTGTTCCGCTGGCTCAGTGTCTCAGTGTATCTGTGTCTCTCGCTCAGTGTCTCAGTGGATCTGTGTCTCTCGCTCAGTGTCTCAGTGTATCTGTTTCGCTGGCTCAGTGTCTCAGTGTATCTGTGTCTCTCGCTCAGTGTCTCAGTGTATCTGTGTCTCTCGCTCTGTGTCTCAATGTATCTGTGTCTGCCGCTCAGTGTCTCAGTGTATCTGTGTCTCTCGCTCAGTGACTCAGTGTATCTGTGTCTCTCGCTCAGTGTCTCAGTGTATCTGTGTCTCTCGCTCAGTGTCTCAGTGTATCTGTGTCTCTCGCTCTGTGTCTCAATGTATCTGTGTCTGCCGCTCAGTGTCTCAGTGTATCTGTGTCTCTCGCTCAGTGACTCAGTGTATCTGTGTCTCTCGCTCAGTGTCTCAGTGTATCTGTGTCTCCCGCTCAGTGTCTCAGTGTATCTGTGTCTCCCCCTCAGTGGTGGCTAGTGGGAGCCTGCTGAGTGCATCGGCGCAGTTTTCGGTGCCCGGTCTGTGCCGAATTGTGTAGTCATTGGCGGCTAACGTGAGTGCCCACCTCTGTATGCGGGCCGATGTGTTTCCATTTATGGCCTTGTTGTCAGCCAAAAGGGACGTTAGGGGTTTGTGATCTGTCTCCAGCTCAAATTTCCTGCCAAACAGGTACTGGTGCATTTCCTTTACCGCAAATAAACATGCGAGCGCCTCCTTTTCTAACATCCCGTAGCCCCTTTCTGCATGGGACAGACTTCTGGAGGCATAAGATACCGGCTGTAACTGACCCTTGGCATTGACATGCTGCAACACACACCCGACACCATAGGACGACGCATCGCACGTTAACACAAGTTTCTTACATGTGTCATATAGTGTTAACAGATTGTTGGAACATAACAAATTGCGTGCTCTATTAAAAGCCCTTTCCTGGCTGTCTCCCCAGACCCATTCGCGACCTTTGCGTAGGTGCACGTGTAGCGGCTCTAGCAGCGTGCTGAATTTGGGAAGAAAGTTACCAAAATAGTTCAGGAGCCACAGGAAAGAACGCAGCTCCGTTGTGTTACGGGGTCTGGGTGCTCTCTGGATCGCTTCCGTCTTGGATGCAGTAGGGCTGATCCCGTCTGCTGCTACCCTTATCCCCAGGAATTCTACCTCTGGAGGTAGGAAGACGCACTTCGCCTTTTTCAGTCACAGACCTACCCGGTCCAGTCTGCGTAGCACCTCCTCCAGGTTGTGGAGGTGTTCTTCAGTATCGTAACCCGTGATGAGGATGTCGTCCTGAAAAACCACCGTCACTGGAATCGACTTGAGGAGGCTTTCCATATTTCGTTGGAAGATCGCGGCGGCCGAGCGAATCCCGAATGGACATCTGTTGTACTCAAACAACCCCTTGTGTGTCGTGATGGTGGTCAGCTTCTTCGACTCACTCGCCAGCTCCTGGGTCATGTAAGCTGAGGTCAGGTCCAATTTTGAAAAAAGTTTGCCACCGGATAGCGTCGAAAAGAGGTCCTCCGCTCTCGGTAGTGGGTACTGGTCTTGGAGTGACACCCGATTGATGGTGGCCTTGTAATCTCCACATATGCTGACCGACCCATCCGCCTTGAGCACCGGCACAATCGGGCTCGCCCAGTCACTGAATTCGACTGGCGAGATGATGCCTTCCCTCAGCAGGCGGTCCAATTCGCCTTCTATCTTTTCCCGCATCACGTATGGCACCGCTCTGGCCTTGTGCTGTACTGGCCTGGCGTCCGGGTTTATGTGAATCACTACCTTGGCCCCCATGAAAGTTCCAATGCCGGGTTGAAATAATGAGTCAAATTTGTCCAGGATCTGTGAGCATGATACTCACCCCACAGAGGAAATTGCATTGACATCGCTCCATTTCCAGTTCATGACAGCAAGCCAACTCCTCCCCAGTAGTGCGGGACCGTCCCCTGGGACAATCCAGAGTGACAGTCTGTTCTCAGAATCTTTGTGAGTCACGACTACTGTGGCGCTGCCTAGCACCGGAATGATCTGCTTTGTGTATGTCCGTAGCTGTGCGTCAATCAGCGATAATTTTGGCCTCCTGGCCTTGGATGCCCACAACTTTTCGAACTGTTTGATACCCATCAGGGACTGGCTGGCCCCCGTGTCTAGCTCCATTGATACTGGGATGCCATTTAGGAGCACTTTCATTATTATCGGTGGTGTCCTGGTGTATGAACTGTATACGTGCTCCACACGAACTCGCTGAACTTCAGCTTCCAGCGATTTCCCCCAGTGTCCATTTCTGCAATTTCTGTAGGTACTTTGCTCATCTCTGCAAACTCCGGCTGAATGTGTGCCTCCACACCTCCAGCATGAGTTGCGGTTTGAAACAAAAGGTCCCTAGCCAGTCGATCGTCCCTGACTGCCCCTGTTATTGTCCTTGAGTGCACCATTAACAGGTGTTGATGGCCTCATTACTGGCCGCATTGTCCCTTGCAATGGCGTGAATCGCTGTTCAGCTTGCCATTGTCTCTGTTGAAATCCCCCTCTGGGTTCGACTACATGTTGGGGCATGCCCGACTGCCCTTGTCTGCCTGGAGAACTGTGTGCTGCTTTAACAATGTTGAATCTCTGTCCCAACCATTCCTTAATACAGTACCTCTCGTCTGTTCTGCTAGTGGCCATGCTCGCGTGGTTTAAATCTCAATTTTTTGGCGCCATTGATACGTCCTTACTACACAGTATAAATGCACACGACGGCCATGCTTGAGAGAAGGTCAGTCTGTGACCTGTCCTTTATTCCTTAGCACTCAAGTGATGAAGGTGGGTGGAGCTTCCCCTTTAAAACTGAAGGTCCAGGTTAGGAGTGTCTCCCACCTAGTGGTCAGTGTTCTCACGGTGTACAACTTAGGTTAGTTTATACATGGGTTACAATGCTGGTTGAATACATGCCAGTCTCAGTATCTCTGTGTCTCTCTGACTCTTTTGCACAGTGTCTCTCTGTCTCTCTGTGTCTCTCGCTCAGTGTCTCTGTGTCTCTCTGTGTCTCTCGCTCAGTGTCTCTGTGTCTCTCTGTGTCGCTCGCTCAGTGTCTCAGTATGTGCCTGTCGCTCAGTGTCTCAGTGTATCTGTTTCTCTCGCTCAGTGTCTCAGTCAATCTATGCCTCTCGCTCAGTGTTTCAGTGTATCTCTGTCTCTCGCTCAGTGTCTCAATATGTGCCTGTTGCTCAGTGTCTCAGTGTATCTGTGCCTATCTCTCAACCAGTTTCTCTCTGTGTCTCTCGCTCACTGTCTCAGTGTCTCTGTGTCTCTCTGATTCTTTTGCACAGTATCTCTCTGTCTCTCTGTGTCTCTCGCTCAGTTTCTCTGTGTCTCTCGCTCAGTGTCTCAGTGTATCTGTGTCTCTTGCTCAGTGTCTCAGTGTATCTGTGCCTCTCGCTCAGTGTCTCAGTGTATCTGTGTCTCTGTCTCTCAATCAGTGTCTCTCTGTATCTCTCACTCAGTGTCTCTGATTCTTTCGCTCAGTGTCTCTGTGTCTCTCGCTCAGTGTCTCAGTGTCTCACTGTATCTCTCGCTGATTGTCTCTGTGCCTCTCTCTGTCTTTCGCTCATTGTCTCTGTGTCTCTCCCTCAGTGTCTCAGTGTATCTGTGCCTCTCCCTCAGTGTCTAAGTATATCTGTGCCTCTCGCTCAGTGTCTCAGTGTATCTGTGCCTCTCGCTCACTATCTCTGTGTCTCTCTGTGTCTCTCGCTCAGTTTCTCTGTGACTCTCTGTGCCTCTCCCTCAGTGTCTAAGTATATCTGTGCCTCACGCTCAGTGTCTCAGTGTATCTGTGCCTCTCGCTCACTATCTCTGTGTCTCTCTGTGTCTCTCGCTCAGTTTCTCTGTGACTCTCTGTGTCTCTCGCTCAGTGTCTCAGTGTATCTGTGTCTCTTGCTCAGTGTCTCAGTGTATCTGTGTCTCTCGCTCAGTGTCTCAGTGTATCTGTGCCTCTTGCTCAGTGTCTCAGTGTATCTGTGCCTCTCGCTCAGTGTCTCAATGTATCTGTGTCTCTCGCTCAGTGTCTCTGTGTCTCTCTCTGTCTCTCGCTCAGTGTCTCAGTATATGCCTGTCGCTCAGTGTCTCAGTGTATCTGTGTCTCTCGCTCAGTGTCTCAGTGTATCTGTGCCTCTCACTCAGTGTCTCAGTGTATCTATGTCTCTCGCTCAGTGTCTCTGTGTTTCTCTCTGTCTCTCGCTCAGTGTCTCAGTTTATGCCTGTCGCTCAGTGTCTCAGTGTATCTGTGTCTCTCGCTCAGTGTCTCAGTCTATCTATGCCTCTCGCTCAGTGTCTCAGTGTATCTGTGCCTATCTCTCAATCAGTTTCTCTCTGAGTCTCTCGCTCAGTGTCTCAGTGTCTCACTGGATCTCTCGCTGATTGTCTCTGTGCCACGCAATGTCTTTCGCTCATTGTCTCTTTGTCTCTCGCTCAGTGCCTCAGTGTATCTGTGTCTCTCTCTCAGTGTCTCAGTGTATCTGTTTCTCTCGCTCAGTGTCTCAGTGTATCTGTGCCTCTCCCTCAGTGTCTCAATATATCTGTGTCTCTCGCTCAGTGTCTTAGTGTATCTGAGTCTCCCGCTCAATGTCTCAGTGTATCTGTGTCTCCCACACAGTGTCTCAGTGTATCTGTGCCTCACTCTCAGTGTCTCAGTATATCTGTGTCTCTCGCTCAGTGTCTCAGTCTATCTGAGTCTCTCGCCCAGTGTCTCAGTATTAATGCGTCTCTCGCTCAGTGTCTCAGTCTATCTGTGGCTCTGGCTCAGTGTCTCAGTCTACCTGTGTCTCTCGCTCACTGTCTCAGTGTATCTGTGTCAAGACTCACGATCTCAGTGTCTCTCTGTGCCTCTCGCTCAGTGTCTCAGTGTATCTGTGCCTCTCGCTCGGTGTCTCAGTGTATCTGTGCCTCTTGCTCGGTGTCTCAGTGTATCTTTGCCTCTCGCTCACTATCTCAGTGTCTCTCTGTGTCTCCCGCTCGTGTCTCAGTGTATCTGTGTCTCCCGCTCACGATCTCAGGGTCTCTCTGTGTCTCTCGCTCAGTATCTCACTGTATCTGTGCCTCTCGCTCAGTGTCTCAGTGTATCTGTGTCTCTCGCTCAGTGTCTCTGTGTATCTGTGTCTCTCGCTCAGTGTCTCAGTGTCTCTGTGTCTCTCGCTCAGTGTCTCAGTGTCTCTGTGTCTCTCGCTCAGTGTCTCAGTGTATCTGTGTCTCTCGGTCAGTGTCTCAGTGTATCTGTGTCTCCTGCTCTGTGTCACAGTGTATCTGTGTCTCTCGCTCAGTGTCTCAGTGTATCTGTGTCTCTCGCTCTGTGTCTCAGTGTCTCTGTGTCTCTCGCTCAGTGTCTCAGTGTCTCTGAGTCTCTCGCTCAGTGTCTCAGTGTATCTGTGTCTCTCGGTCAGTGTCTCAGTGTATCTGTGTCTCCTGCTCTGTGTCACAGTGTATCTGTGTCTCTCGCTCAGTGTCTCAGTGTATCTGTGTCTCTCGCTCTGTGTCTCAGTGTATCTGTATCTCCCGCTCTGTGTCTCAGTGTATCTGTGTCTCTCGGTCAGTGCCTCAGTGTATCTGTGTCTCCTGCTCTGTGTCACAGTGTATCTGTGTCTCTCGCTCAGTGTCTCAGTGTATCTGTGTCTCTCGCTCAGTGTCTCAGTGTATCTGTGTCTCTCGCTCAGTGTCTCAGTGTATCTGTGCCTCTCGCTCACTATCTCTGTGTCTCTCTGTGTCTCTCGCTCAGTTTCTCTGTGACTCTCTGTGCCTCTCCCTCAGTGTCTAAGTATATCTGTGCCTCTCGCTCAGTGTCTCAGTGTATCTGTGCCTCTCGCTCACTATCTCTGTGTCTCTCTGTGTCTCTCGCTCAGTTTCTCTGTGACTCTCTGTGTCTCTCGCTCAGTGTCTCAGTGTATCTGTGTCTCTTGCTCAGTGTCTCAGTGTATCTGTGTCTCTCGCTCAGTGTCTCTGTGTATCTGTGTCTCTCGCTCAGTGTCTCAGTGTCTCTGTGTCTCTCGCTCAGTGTCTCAGTGTCTCTGTGTCTCTCGCTCAGTGTCTCAGTGTATCTGTGTCTCTCGGTCAGTGTCTCAGTGTATCTGTGTCTCCTGCTCTGTGTCACAGTGTATCTGTGTCTCTCGCTCAGTGTCTCAGTGTATCTGTGTCTCTCGCTCTGTGTCTCAGTGTCTCTGTGTCTCTCGCTCAGTGTCTCAGTGTCTCTGAGTCTCTCGCTCAGTGTCTCAGTGTATCTGTGTCTCTCGGTCAGTGTCTCAGTGTATCTGTGTCTCCTGCTCTGTGTCACAGTGTATCTGTGTCTCTCGCTCAGTGTCTCAGTGTATCTGTGTCTCTCGCTCTGTGTCTCAGTGTATCTGTATCTCCCGCTCTGTGTCTCAGTGTATCTGTGTCTCTCGGTCAGTGCCTCAGTGTATCTGTGTCTCCTGCTCTGTGTCACAGTGTATCTGTGTCTCTCGCTCAGTGTCTCAGTGTATCTGTGTCTCTCGCTCAGTGTCTCAGTGTATCTGTGTCTCTCGCTCAGTGTCTCAGTGTATCTGTGCCTCTCGCTCACTATCTCTGTGTCTCTCTGTGTCTCTCGCTCAGTTTCTCTGTGACTCTCTGTGCCTCTCCCTCAGTGTCTAAGTATATCTGTGCCTCTCGCTCAGTGTCTCAGTGTATCTGTGCCTCTCGCTCACTATCTCTGTGTCTCTCTGTGTCTCTCGCTCAGTTTCTCTGTGACTCTCTGTGTCTCTCGCTCAGTGTCTCAGTGTATCTGTGTCTCTTGCTCAGTGTCTCAGTGTATCTGTGTCTCTCGCTCAGTGTCTCAGTGTATCTGTGCCTCTTGCTCAGTGTCTCAGTGTATCTGTGCCTCTCGCTCATTGTCTCAGTGTATCTGTGTCTCTCGCTCAGTGTCTCTGTGTCTCTCTCTGTCTCTCGCTCAGTGTCTCAGTATATGCCTGTCGCTCAGTGTCTCAGTATATCTGTGTCTCTCGCTCAGTGTCTCAGTCTATCTGAGTCTCTCGCCCAGTGTCTCAGTATATCTGTGTCTCTCGCTCAGTGTCTCAGTCTATCTGCGTCTCTGGCTCAGTGTCTCAGTCTACCTGTGTCTCTCGCTCAGTGTCTCAGTCTATCTATGCCTCTCGCTCAGTGTCTCAGTGTATCTGTGCCTATCTCTCAATCAGTTTCT